>NW_021604620.1:17857-120617 GCF_004785775.1 Grammomys surdaster | reverse complement strand
CTCCTCCTCCTCCTCCTCCTCCTCCTCCTCCTCCTCCTCCTCCTCCTTCTTCTTCTTCTTTTAGTTCAGGGCTCAAACCAAGAGTCACACATGCCAGGAAAGCACTGTCCTCTGAACTACATCCTAAACCTTCCTGCATTTTTGAGACAGGGTCTCACGTAAGCCCAGACAGACCTGGAACTCACTATTTGGCTCAGGCTAGCCTCAAATTCTTGCAGGTTGTTCTGCCCAGCTTTCTGAGTGCTGAAATTACATGCCCAGTTAGTAAATAGATATTTTAAAATATATTTTATATTAAAATGCACACACACATATATGAGAGCACGTCGTCTCATATACTTTCTGTTTTGTGGTTGCTTTTGTTTTGTGAGACAAAAGTCTCATATGGCCCAGGTAGGACTCAAACACTCTTACTAGGGGATGACCTTCAACTCCTGATCTTCCTGCTTCTAACTGCCAAGTTCTAGGCTTACAGGCACAGGCCACCACATCTGGCTGAAGTCATTCTCCTGACTAAACCATGGATCATTAACATTCATGAACTAGCCGGGTGGTGGTGGCACACGCCTTTAATCCCAGCACTTGGGAGGCAGAGGCACATGGATTTCTGAGTTCGAGGCCAGCCTGGTCTACAGAGTGAGTTCCAGGACAGCCAGGGCTACACAGAGAAACCCTGTCTCGAAAAACAAAAAACAAAAGAAAACAAAAAATCATGAAATGTTTTGGATCAAATGTTTAGTTACAAGATAATCAGTTAAGCTTTGCAGAAGGATTGCAGAGACACACATGCTTATAAGGCTAACAGGATGGCTTTTATTTGTTTGTTTCTATAAGTTTGAGTAATCAGTTAAATTTTTCTACCTGTGGTGGCGAAAGCTGTGATCCCTTTTATACTGTGAATACCTCTTGGGGTGGGGTGTCGAGTGACTGTCATGTATCAGGTACTGTTCTGAGTTCCTTGGGGTACAATAGTGAAGCAAAGGCCCATGGGTTTGGCGAGGTTTGCATTTTAATGAGGAGACTGATAAAAACAATAAGGAAGAAGTTCTCTGTGTGTCAGGGAGAGATGTGTTGGAGAGGGTGCTGGGATGTGCTTCCCCAGGAAACAGGCTTAAGTGGGAGCTGGAAATTGCTTATCTTGGGAAGAGATTTCTAGGCAGAGGAAAAGCCTCGGATTGGTACACTGCTCCTAGCTGGCCAAAGCCGGTCCTGATTAGCTGGTCCAGCTTTCCCTTTTACCAATCAAATGGATTGAATTAGAGAAGCACAAGCTATCACAGTGAACTCACTTTGATGAACTTTATGTCCAGAGACTCCAGGTGGGGCTGAGGAGCTCAGAGGGCCTTCCTGTCTTCGGGCCACTCACACTTGCTCCACAAGATGGCCAGTTTCCAACAGGCACTTCCGTGATTTTAGCTACCCTCTCACTTCCTACTCCACTGGGGGAAAAAAACTCCAGGCTATTAGAAGGGCTTCCATTCTATTAATAAGATCTCAGTGTCATTGTCCTTGCTAGCCCACTGCTTACTCAAAACCCTTCCTCTCTATTCCTGAGCAGGACAGTGCATTGGAGTTCAGGCCCTGTCTCTGCAGGATGTCTCCCCACACTCCTCTTCCTTCCATGTTAACAATGCTTTCTCCACAGGCCCTGCTCACTAGGTCGTTCCTGCCAGCTTTGAAACGGGCTCTGCTACCTACGGTATGTTTTCAGTCTCTAATTTTTATAGTGCTGATGATCAAACTTAGGACCTTGCCTATGATAGGCAAATGGTCAAATGATCTTCCACCAAGACAAATCGCCAGCACTCAGCCCTCTGTTTTTTGTGTTTTTTTTTGTTTTTTTAATTTTGAGACAGAGTCTCACTAAGTTGTCTATGCTACCTTGAACTTACTTTTTAGTCCAGACAGGCCTCAGACTTATGACTCTCCTAACTTACTCTCTTGAGTAACTAGGAATACACCACCAGATCTAGAAATATTTTGCTTTTTAAACAACTGATACATGCTGGGCGGTGGTGGCGCACGCCTTTAATCCCAGAACTTGGGAGGCAGAAGCAGGCAGATTTCTGAGTTCGAGGCCAGCCTGGTCTACAGAGTGAGTTCCAGGACAGCCAGGGCTATACAGAGAAACCCTGTCTCCAAAAAAAAAAAAAAAAAAAAAAAAACCACCAAAAAAAACAACTGATGACAAGAATAAATACATTTAGAAAATATCCACCCATCCATCCACCCACCCATCCATCTATTAATTCATCCTTTCATTTAGTGTATGTTGGAGGAGTCGGAGCTACTGTATAGTTTCTGGAAATCAAACTCAGGACATCAGGCTTGGCAGCAAGTGCCTTTACCCGCTGAACCATCTTACAAGTCCTGAACACATCCTTTTTTTTTTTTTTTTTTTTTTTTTTTCCGAGACAGAGTTTCTCTGTGTAGCCCTGGCTGTCCTGGAAATCACTTGGTAGACCAGGCTGGCCTCAAACTCAGAAATCCGCCTGCCTCTGCCTCCCAAGTGCTGGGATTAAAGGCATGTGTCACCACCACCCGGCGAACACATCCTTTGAGATACTAGTCAGCACATGTTTTCAAATACATGAGACAGACAAAAGTGTCCTATATTAAATAATTGTGACATTAAATAAATGCCACATTAATTTGGCACATAAATGTGGCATTAATTAAATAAATAATTTCTGTGTGCAGAATTAGAAATTTTTTTTGATCTCGTCAGTATTGAATTGAACAGCAGCAGTAAAACATTCACAGCCTCCTGACCATTTTGAACATTGTGTATCTGTGTTTTGCTCACAAGTATATGTTTCACATGCATGCAGTGCCTAGAGAGACCAGAAGAGGGCATTGGAGCAGCCAATTGGTGCATTGAGCCACCATGTGGATGCTGGGAATCAAACCCAGGTCCTCTGGAATAACAGCTAGTGCTCTTAACTACTGACCCATCTCCCCATTTTCCAGCACTTCTAAGAATCACTCTCATGATGGTATATAGGACGCCATCTTTATAAGCTGCTGTTATTATTTCGTGGTTGTTTTGGGGATGGAACCCAGGCCCTCGAGTATACTCAGCAAGTGTTCTACCACTGGTTGTAGCTCTAGGTATGGGAGATGGTTTTGAAATAAAGATATTTAATCCTGGGCTAGAAAGATGCCTCAGCAGTAAAGAACACATATTGCTCTTGCAAAGGACTGGAGTTCAGTTCCTAGTACTTACATGGGAAAACACCTGTGACTCCATTTCTGGGGTTTCTGATTCTCTCTCTGGCCTACAAGAACATCTGCTCTCTCTTTCTCTCTCCCACCCCCACACACATATACATATAATTTAAAAAATAAAATAACTCTTTAAAACCTAATTCTAGTATACTGCTTCATCAAATTGTATTGTGCAAATAGTCTTCCCATCCCACAGATGCTGTAAAATGCAAATCTGGGGTCAGTAGTTTGGGGCTGGAGCCTGGGACTCTTAGTTTTCAACAAATATCCTGGACATTCAGAGTCTACAGGTCAGTGAACCATTCTTGCGTTTAGAGAATATAAGAATATAAGCATTTCCATATGTATTATCTTACTTGTTCCTTGTCACAGCTCTATAGCGATTCACCAAGATATATATGTTCAACCAAATCCAGCACATATACGGGTGTAATGAAGTGGATAACTGACCAGCAGGCAAACAAAAAGGATATGCAGACCAACAGCTGGAGTTGACCTTCCGTATCTAGAGCTCCGAATCTAAACAAGGGTAGAAAATACTCAGGAAAAAAAATGTGTTTGGGTTAAACACGTACAGATTTCATTTTCTTGCCATGATTCCTGAAAAACAACAACAAAACAAAAAAACAACAAAAATGCTAAGAACTGTTTGCATAACGTTTACATCTCAGTAGGTAGTATAAGGAGAGACCTAGAAACATGTAAAGTAGATGCGGGGAAGCCTGCAGGTTAGTGACTTCAGCTCCCTGGATTTAAATAGTGTTCAAAACCAAGCAGGAAATAAAGGGGTTGTAGGTTGGGGTAAGTTTATGGGGAGGTGATTTTAGCTGGGGAGGAGAGAAGAGCCACCGGGTCATGAGCAGGCTCTATGCAGGCACTAGGAAATTCCATCCACCGGGAGTTCAGGGAGGGAAAGCCCCAAAGCAGAGGGAGGATAGGTGGAGCAGTCATGCCTGTTTGTAGGAGAAGTGAAGGCGTGTCTTCAAAATAAGCCTTGAGGGTTGAAGATCAAGAGTGACAGGCCTGGAATTTGTTTTAGATCATGCTGGCGGCTGTGCGGGACTATCCCCGGTCACCTAGGAGCTATGTATGTTATTGCGAGCCCTGGCAACCTGGAGTGGTGAGGACCAGCTAGAGGTTCAAGAAACCCAGTACGGACGACAGGTCTCTCTGAGCACACTTAGGACGTCCAACACAAATGCGCTCCAAGGGATCGCTTTAATCCCGCCCCCCACTCTTTTCTTTCTTTCAGAGGATCTGGGCCTCCCTCCTTCTATGCTTTGCTGATTGTGTGGACCTCTGGGGCTCTGGTCCTTCTTTGCCTCAGCCTCTCTGCAAAGAGACCCGGACACAGCAACACCCTAAGGATTTTTTGCAGCTGAGCTCCTTAGAGCCTGTCGTCCCGTTCCTCGGGGAAACGGCGCTTCAAGCAGCCAGGGGCCTGGACACCGAACTCCAGACGCCGTGTTCCCTCCCTGGAGACTCCCTCAGCGCTGCCAGGGGTGGAGCCCGTGCGGCACACTCGAGGGGATCCGAGGGGGGCTCGGCGCACCCTCGACTATCCGGCAGCGGTTGCGACTCTCTCCCAGTGCCCAGCGAGGGACGCCGAAGCGCGGCGTGCGCACCGTTGGCCTGCAGGGGGCGCCCGCGCCCCGGCCCGCCCTCCAGGCCTCCGCCCGCGCCCCTGAGCGGCCCGGGGCGGGCGCAGCCGGCCAGCGAGCTCCGGAGATCGACTGCCCGCGCGCTCACTTCCGCGTCCCGCCGCCGGCCGCCGCCATCGGACAATGGGCCGCGCGCCGCGGCTGCAGTGAGCTCGGCTGGATCCGGCCGCCTGCCCGCCCGCCCCAGGCCGGGGGCTGCCCAGTGCGTTTGCAAGTTCGGTTGCCAGACGTGGATGTGAGCTTACTTTTTCTGGGTACGTTCTCTGTCTTCTTTCGCCTGTTTTGGGTTTTATGACTTGGAGAAGGGAACTTTTCTAAGCAGGCCGGGCAGGGACTGAAGGCTACTCTGCCCCCACGTGGACTCTCCCCAGGGGAAAAGAAGTCTGAAAGTAAACTTAGCGCCGCAGGCCTGAAGGCCTCAACTTTGGCTGGACTGAAAGTTTTGGAGTCATGACCTTCTCGCTGAGCAGGTGGGAATCTTTATCTGCCTTGGGCTGGACCTGAAACCTCGACCAGCACCCAACTCTCCCCCACCCCATACACACCTTGTACCAGGCTAGGCCCCGGACACTGATCTACAACATGGATAAATACGATGATCTCGGCCTTGAGGCCAGTAAGTTCATCGAGGACTTGAACATGTATGAGGCCTCCAAGGATGGGCTCTTCCGGGTGGACAAGGGTGCTGGCAACAACCCAGAATTTGAGGAAACTCGAAGGGTGTTCGCGACCAAGATGGCCAAAATCCACCTCCAACAACAGCAGCACCAGCAGCTTCTACAAGAGGAGGCCCTACCTCGGGCAGTCAGAAGCCCTGTCAACGGTGGGAACCGTCAGGGTGTGAGCAGCAAGCTGGCTGCAGATGGGGCGGCTAAGCCTCCTCTGGCTGTGCCAACAGTGGCACCTAGCTTAGCTACCACCACTGCGGCCGTGCAGCCCTCATACCCATCCCAGGAGCAGAGGACCAGGCCATCTGCCCATGGTGCAAGACCTGGCAGTCAGAACTGTGCTTCCAGGGAGGGGCCTGTGAGTTCCCAGAGACCTGCTTTACACGGTCTGGGTCCCTGTGAAGACCCTTCCTGCCTCACTCACGGAGACTATTATGACAATTTCTCTTTGGCAAGCCCACAGTTGGGTGATAAACCAGAGGAATCCCCTAGCAGCACGAGTCTGAGTGTAGGGAGTGGATGGCCTGGTTGCCCAGGGAATGATTCCCAATTGCCCAGATCCTGTGGGGACCGTCACCCTTACCAGCCACAGCTCTCTGTATGCTCTGGCAGGTCTTTTGAAAGTGGCATAAGTGGCCAAGACGGTGGCATGGGTGGCCATAGCAGTGAGAAGCCAACAGGCCTTTGGTCCACTGCCTCCTCTCAGCGTGTGAACCTCGGCTTTTCTTCCATGGGCTTGGAGAATGGGACCTCAGCTCAACCCAAGGGCACAACTGTTTCAGCACCGATGGTCCCTAGCAGCGCTAGCCAAGGAGCTTGTCCCAGAAGAGATTCAGGTCTGGGATATGAGGCTTCAGGCAGGGTCTTCAAACCCCTTGTGGACACTCAGCCTTGGCTCCAGCATGGGCCTGAGTCTTACCTCTCTGTTTCTGCTCCATTATCCTCAACAACTGGCACGGACAGTGCCCAGTCAGGTGTGACCACTGGGCTGGATGCTAAGCTTGGATGCGTGGAGTCTGGCACTAGTCCCAAGCCCAGCCCCACCAGTAATGTCCATCCGGTAATGTCCACTCCGTCTGAGTTATCTTGTAAAGAGAGTCCTCCCAGCAGGTCCACTGACAGTAGCCTGGGACCTGTGCTCCCAGAGAGCCCCACCCCCTCCAGGGTGAGGTTGCCCTGCCAGACCCTTGCACCAGGCCCAGAGCTTGGACCCACCACTGCGGAATTGAAATTAGAAGCCCTTACCCAGCGTCTGGAGCGAGAGATGGATGCTCACCCCAAAGCAGACTACTTTGGTAAGTAAGATGCTTTGGAGTTGCCTGCGGTGGAGTGACAGTGTCCACACTAGGATGCTACAGCCGATCTTGAAGTGGCCTGCTATTGTTTTCTCCTTCGTCTTTCAGCTACTTCTGCTCCTTTAGAAACTTGAAAGCAGCTGTGGGCAGAAGGCAGCCTTTGCGTACGGGAGTTACCCGTGTGTGCACTTGTGAAGCAGGTTGGGATTGCTCATAACTGTCCTCAAAAAAGGGAAGTGAAACTGGGAGGTGGTGGTGCATGTCTTTAATCCCAGCACTTTGGAGGCAGGGGCAAGAGGATCTCTGAGTTTGAGGGCAGCCTGGTCTATATAGCATGAGTTCTAGGACAGAGAAACCCTGTCTTGACAAACCAAACCAACCAACCAACCAAACAAACAAACAAACAGAAAAAGAGGGATATGCTGTGTGTTTGAGTTTCTACGGTCTGAGGTACCACCTCAAGCCTCTTGCAGTGACTGGCTTGAGCTGGACTTGAATTGGAACATTTTTCCTAGAGCCAAACTTATGGTTGTTCTACATGGTGTAAGAGTGTGGAATGTGTGGCTTTTGTTCTTGCCTGCTGTTCAGTATGGTGGTTCTGCAGGTAGACCTGTACCAGCATCGTATCTTTGCCCAGATGCTGGTTCCAAAAGGAAATCTTTAGCCCCTCCTTGATCTGCTGCAGCAGGAACTCAGGGTAAGAAGATCCAAGGAGAGCTAATTCTGCAGGATCACAACAACAAATGGGCTGGGTGCCTCTTGACTCAGTCCACACCCAGGCACCAGCCGCAGCAGGTGATACCCACAGGTGTGGCCTGAAAGAAGATGAAGGTGCTTCCTGAGGCTCTTACCCAAGGTTGCAGATTTCATTCTCTCTTCTAAAAAAAAAGCCACAAACTCTTTACAGACGACTGGCTTCAACTTTTATTTCTGCATGGGGTTTGGAGGCAACAAGAAAGTAGCTGTATTCCTTTGTTAAAAACAGTGGCCTGTCTCATGGGAGGGTGACTTGGAAAGACAGCCTGTGCTTAGGAGTCTGTGGCTTTTTTCATCTTTTATTTTTTTTTTTCTCTTTCCATTTTTGGCTTCATGAGTAATGGGTTCATGATTTCTCCAAAGTCTAAGTCCTACCAAATAGTAGCTCCACCAGTAGAGGAGGGCTGAGTCAGGGAAGGCCCTTGAGGGAAAGATGCTGGCTTTTTCCTACTCTCCGAAAGAACCGATTTGTCCTGAGACCTTGGGAGGGTCACAAGCCCAAAGAGACGGGCCGTGGGCATATGTGCAGTCCATAGTAGTGCTGAGCTCTGCTTATTATGAGCAGCTCTGGGAACTAGTGCTCACGACACTCAGCAATCAGAGGTCATGGTTGCTGTTAAGTGGTTTCTTCTTAGATTTATTTATTTTATTATTTTATGTATGTGAGTGTTTTGTCTGTGTGTATGTGTGTATGTGTACCACAAGCATGTCTAATGTTGGTAGAAATCAGGAGAGGGCTTCAGATTGCCCGGGACTGGAGTTACAGATGGTTATGAGCCCCTATGTGGGTGCTGGGAGTCGAACCTGGGTCCTCTACAAGAGCAACAAGTGTTCTTAACTGGTGAGCTAACTCTCTAGCTCCTTGTTTTGTTTTGTTTTAAGTGTAAAGCACTTTCTTGCTGTGAACTGCCCCATCTTGTTTGCAAAGACTGACCTTGAGAAATAATATTTAGCTGGAGATGTGGTGTATCTTTTAATTTAAACTTACTGTTTTTAATTTAAAGCTCATAGAACAAAACCATTTGTTCAGGGGTGCTAGTTCATGTTCACCATCAGAACACTGATATTGACCCATACTCTATTCATTCATTCTCCAAGCATTGATCACCTGTCTGGGGTTGTGCTCCGGGCCAGGCCTTGGGAATCACAGTGGATAGACAGTACAAGCAGTAGGAAATGATCAAGTACAAGGGAGAGAGAAATTTTAGGATGACGCCTTGTCCTGTGGGTGACATTACTTGTTTTGATCTGGGTCGTAAAGTGAGGTCTCAACTGAGAAGATTCCGTTTGGGCAGAAGCTCGAAGGTCAAGGAATGATGGGACCACTGCGTACCTTTGTAGGGAAAGGGTGGAGTTTGTGGAGCTCACGGCAGGGGAGAGTCTGCCCTGTGGCTGCTTTGATGGTGGAATGTCTATCTCTGACTAATCTTGTGGCAGGAAAATTCCTCCCTTTAAGGGCTCAGCAGGCAAGTTTTGACAGACTGTGCGCTTTCCCAGGCAGCCCTCCCTTGCCTTTAACCAATTACCCAGGCCTTTCCCCCTCCCTAGGGTCTCATAGTACTTGCAAGATTCGGAATATATTAAGTCATGTATTAAACTTTTGCTTCCAGGTAGGATATTATTTCATGGCACAGCACTTTTGCCAAAGGGAGCTGAGGTGTCCTCTCACTATCAGTCAGTAGAACTCTAGTCAGAAGCAAGAAAGACTGACGTCTGGTTTGTTAGCCTAGATACCTTCCTGAACTAGACTGAAGGTGTCTCTTGAGCATCTGATTCTGGGCAGTGCGTTTGTCTCTTCCCCTTCACGGCCAGTGAATGCTGTTGGATTCTGAAGATACCCAGTTTCTGGTTATTTAATGGTTTTAAACCTTTTATTAATGGGGGAGGGGTAGGTGGGTACCGTGGTATGTGTATGGAGGTCAGAGGAACACTTGTGGGAGTCAGTTCTTATTCTACCATGTGGGCCCTGGAGGCAGGTTTGGCAGCAAGTGCCTTTACCTTTTGAGCCATCTCGCTGGCCCTGGTTTTGATTATTTGTTAGTTTAACTTTGCATGGATGTCGTTGTATATCTCTGTGTGTTGTTTTTGTTTTTAATTATTAATTAATTAATTAAAACTTGAGACAGGGTCCCACTCTATAGCTTAGGCCATAGCTCTCAATGACCTTCCTGTCTCAGCTCCATGAGTGCTGTGACGATGGATATTAGCTACTGCCTCGGGCTCCCTTATGTGTCTAGACAGGCCTTATTTCCTTCCACTGTGCCCCTGTGTTCTCTGGGACTCTTCTGTGGCTCTTTCTAGCCCATGAGGAAATATAATTGTGCATATTTATGAAACAGTAGACGGCATACCATTTCAGCACAAAGGACAGGAGGCAAATGGCGGCGCTTGGTATTGCCATTCCTCAGACTCCTGTCATTTCTTTGTGTTTCACAATCCTATTAGGTCCCTGGAAACATCCAGTCATCTGTCCTCAGCTATTGTCGTCACACACACACACACACACACACCACACACCACACACCACACACCACACACCACACACCACACACCACACACCACACACCACACACCGTGTATAAGACATGAGATGTTGTTCCTGTCCAGTCCTGGCTCATCCTTTCCCACCCTACCCAGTCTCTGTTCTGCTCTGGTAACCACTGGTCTGTTCTCTGCTTCTTTGAAATCAACTCTTAAACTTTTATATCTCAATGACGGTATGTGGTATTCATCTTTCTGCCTGATTTACTTCATCTCACAGGGTGAATGCCGCTGGTGCTCTGTCGGGGATGCTTTTGGGCTCCCGGATTCCCTGGTGCTCATTGCTCTTAGAAGATACTGTTCACACAGAAGAACTTCTGTTTTCATGAAGCTGTTCATGCCACCGAGAGGAGATGGAGATTCAGGGTGCCATGGCCTTGTTTATTTAGGCCCTAACTTTTCCTCCTCAATCTGGGTCCTCTCCTCCCTTACTAAGGCCCAAAGCACCATCTCAGCCTGGCTTTCTTGGAAGCTAACTCTGAGACTTTGTTTTGGAGGGTGCTCACTGAGTGGTACTCTTGGGGTCCACATCTGACCCCATAGGGAGGCAGCAAAGTCTAATGTTGTCTTGACCCGGCTTTCACACACTTCCTTCAGGGATCAGCCACTGGATGTGGGTTGCCCTGGGAGTTGAGTGACCTTGGGTGGAGTGGTTTGTACAGCTGGGGTAGTCCCCCTAGGGCTGATGACAAGCGAAGGCTACCCGCCAGTCTCACACTAGCAACTGGGTCACTGCTCCATCAATGAACACCCACCACAACTGCACTTCTGGTGCTGGGAAGGACATGTTACCTTGGGCACCCTGGTTCTGATAACAGCTGCTGTCTGGTGAAGGCCAAGCATTGGGAGACACTGTTGCCAGCCATTCACAGCTTGTTCTCTGTTATAAACAAGGAACTGTGACACAAAGGTTCAGTGACTTGCCCCCAGACCACCCCAGCTTTTTCCTCTTAGGTGGGACTAATGGTCTCCCAGGTCTGGCTTAGATATCCTCTGTTCATCTACCCAGGAGAATGCAAGCTTTTCCCCAGCTGGGAGAAGGCTCTGTCCCCCTCTGCTATGTTCATGGGTGAAGATCTGAAGATTAGAAAACATAGGTAGAAGAGTCTCTTTTCCCCAGAAGTAGAGAATGGACCTCTCCCCACCTATAAAGACACAGAGAGACTTACTCTGTCTTCAGCTTTTCAGTGCTTGACCCTGTACTTAGGCACCAGGACACAGGATATGATTTCCCCTAGGAATGGCTCTGTCCCTGCCTGGGCCCATCAAGGCCCACTGGTTTCATTTTAGAGGCTATGTAGAGGGTGAATTGAGCAGCCTAAACAAGAAGTCATCACAGACCAGACTGTCCTGCCTGTTCCTCTGTGTAACATTTTTGTCTTTCTTTACTTTTACTTTTTTGAAACAGGGGTCTTATGTAGCCCAGGCTAGCCTTGAGCTCTCTAGCTGAAGATGACCTTGGACCTGCTCATCTTCCTGAAGCCACAGTGTATTTGGGGGTGAGTGGAAAGTCCATGAGTCATCCGAGTGAAATGAGGTCTAGGGATGGCCAGGAGTTAGTGACACTGGTATACAGAATGCCCTACTGCAGGATATGACCTGAGGAATTGACAGGGATGCCTTCTGTGTGGTCAGTGGTTAGGATTCAGATAATATTTTGGTCCTCTGTGTCTTCTGAAAGGCTTCTTCTCACCCACATCTCAGCCCTGTGCCTGCTTAGCAGTGCTTTCCCTTCAGAGATGTCAGGGGCACATGACCAGGCAGTCTCTAGGCTTCATTCAGAGCTGTACCCCCCTCAATCAATCTCACAGATGCACCGGGCATCTGGGGCAGTTCCTGCTGGGCCCTCTGCTCCTGGTTGAGATGATAGGGAAGGACATAGGGGTCAGAATCAGATCTGGCACCGTGGTAAAATCTGCACTTCCCCTGAGGTCCCTGAGTACTCTGCAATCCCACCTGCACTGGAACTCCCCCAACTGCCTTGGCTGTTTCCAACAGATAGATACCTGCCTGCCCATCTCCCTCTAGGCATCCTGATTTTCTGGAAACAGAGCTGTAACTGACCTGGCTTCTTCACCAGCAGTTCCCTGTCCCATCATGCCTTCTCTCTGAGGTCTTCCCATCCTTGGGAGGGTGTGTCCCTACTCTTTTTCTTTAACCCCCCCCCATCCCTCCTTTCAGAGCGTGAACAAAACTGATTTTTTGACATGACCATTCTTGCTAGAGCCTCTAGAAATTTTTGTTTTCTTTTTGTTTGCTGCCTACTTGCTGCTAGGAGGCAGAACTGTGGAAGAAAGGACTCACTCAGAATCAGAAATCCAGGTATTCTGGCTTAATGCTGCCAGCAGCCCAAGGGTTGATGCTGAGAAGCCGATCTCTGCTGAGCTAGGAGCCTCCGAGTGTCTTGTTCAGGCCCAGAAGTCTTAAGTTGTGGCACTGGGTGTGATCAATATCTGGATTTTAGCTAGTCAGCCAAGAGGGTCCGAGCACCATCATTAGTTGTTGTGAACACCTGGAGAAATCCAGATCCGGTTTCCTAGGCCCATCTCCTTTCCAAACTGCTAGTAAAAGCTTTGTTTTTAGTTACATTGTCAATGATAAGTAGTAACCATTCTTTCTTTGTGTATTCTGGAAAACACGTAATTATCTTTGCATTTCCTTTTGAGACAGGGTCTTATTATGTAACTCTTGCTGTTCTAGAACTTACTATGTAGACCAGGCTGGCCTCACAGAGATCCACCTGCCTCTTCCTCTGGAGTGCTGGGATTAAAATAGTGGTTCTCAACCTAATTTTTCGACCCTTTAATATAATTCCTCATGTCGTGGTGACCTCCAGCCATAAAATGATTTCATTCCTACTTCATGACTGTAATTTTGCTACTGTTATGAATCGTAATCTAACTATCTGCTACTCAGGCTATCTGATATTCGACCCTTTCGGGAGTTTTGACTCACAGGTTGAGAACTACTGGATCAAAGGAAATGGCCATTATGCCCAACTGGAAAACATAATTAAAAAGATGAAGTGTGTGGGGTATTACACACCCATAATCCCAGTATTCTGTAAGGAGGATTGCTCTAAGTTCAAGACCAAGCTGTGCTACATCATGAGACCTTGTCTCAAAAAAAAAAAAAAATAAAGTAAAACACAATCAAAAGTGTATTGAAGAGCCAGAGAGATGGCTTAGTGGACACAGATGCTTGTTGCCATGACCTATGACCTGACTAAGTTCAGTCCCTGAAACTCATAGTGGAAAAGGAGAACTGACTCCCATAAATTGTTTTTGGACTTCCATAGTCATGCTGTGATATGAGCAAACACACATGCCTGTGTTTGTGTGTGTATGTGTGTATGTGTGTATGTATGTATGTATTAAATAATTATAAAAACAAAACAAAAAAATTAACTGCTTTAGAAAGAACTCGGAGTTTACCTTAAGAATAGTCATTGATTTAAGAACACCTGGGGCCACAAGTTCGTGGTATGTGTCCTTTTTTACCGGCATGTCCCTGGCCACCACCCTGGATGTCCGTGGCACCCTAGACAGTGCTGGGCCTCTGCTGATCATCTGACACAGAATAATGGCCTGGGGCCTCACTCTGTTTGCCCTGGTCTTTTCTTCTGTGTCCCAGTGCCTCACATCAAATAAGCTCAGTGGATTTGTACAGAAGAAATGGAGGGATGCTTTTTAGGGTGGGAAGGTGTAAGGACTGACTTTTTAATTGAGTCAGCACACTCAATAGTTGGGTAAGGTTTGTCAAGAGCTTTTTGTAGCATACCACGTGTATTTTCTATCCTCTCTATAACCCTACTACCTCCCCTTTTACAGATGGGCAAAGTAAGGTACCTAAGAGTTCAATAATCTGCTTAGCCCACTGACCAAGCACCTTTGTTGGGCCTTGATACTGAGCTGCAGACCATGACCTATATCCAGTATTTCTGGAAGTTCAAGGGCTTCCTAACCACAGAGCTTACTGGATCTTTCTTCTTCTCTGGCACCCACACTATCTAGGGTAGCTAGAGCCTTCCTTGTCTTGCAGTTCTGTCCCGTATCTATGTCATCTTCTGCTTAGGAGCCTGTTCCCCTAGAAGTGCCTCCCTCCCGTGCTGTGATAGGACTCTCTCTCTCTCTGTGTGTGTGTGTATGTGTGTGTGTGTGTGTGTGTGTGTGTGTACAGGGAACGAGGCTGCCCAGTGCCCAGCCTCCGACTGTTCATGTTCCACTCAGGCATGTGGGTTATTATGAGTGGCCTACACTATTGGGAGTGCTTGTGTGACCTCCCAGAGTGTTGTAGGCATAGCTGGAGTGTGCTAGACCACACTTTTCTTGGAAACATTCTGTATACTTGTCCCCAGGCAGTGTCCAGAGGGACAGGAACCAAACTTAGATGAAACTATGCTGAGTCTATCTGGCAAGCTGAACAGAAGCTTTACGCTGAAACAAAACAGGTCACCGGATTTTCCAAAACAGGAGGTATTGGCCAGAGAATATTTATATCTACTCCGGAGTTTGTTTTTCATTTTATCCCTCCTGGGGAAACCCGCTGGACATGGGATCTGACAGTCTTGCCGTGGGAGACTTTCTTCTTGACCATTTCAAGTAGATGACTTTAGGATCTACAGCTGGAGTATTTTTTAAGTTTTATAAGCTTTGAGTGAAGACATGGTTTAGTTCCTTCCTCCTCTTTCTTGCTCTGTGTGGTTTATCTCTGTGTCCTTGGTTATGGGAGGTTTGAGGAGAACATATCAGGCAGGAGCCTGTTATACATAAAGTTATGGAAGCTTGCCAGATGCTGCTTGTCTTTTAAAAGTTTTGGGAGCTATAATGATCAAGGTGGAGGGCCAAGTGACAAGTTCCCCACACCCATCATGCAGAGCCCAAATCGGGTGATTGTGTTACAGCAGCGTTGTGGTGGACAACAGGTGGTGGCCATTTCAGACAGCGTCAGTAGCAGATTTGCCTTCTGACCTTAAACTGCAGCTTCCCCATTCTCCGGAGCCTCCAGGCTTTTCCTTTTAGCAGGGTGGGACCACGGTGGTTCGTATGGTCAGGCCCCACCCTGAGGTTTTTGAATCTGCTGTTGTCTGTTGCTCTCCTTCTGCCGCAATCTGCAATGCTTGATTGCAATACCTGATGACTCAGTGCAGTGGCGATTTTAGAAAGAGGTGGACCTCAGGGGCAGCTGTGGCTGGCTCTGTAGAGATTGCTGACAGAGCTGTCCCTGGTGTTAACCAACTACGTGGGGAGCAGGACCCTAGTGTGCTGCTTTTGGACTGTGTAAGCTTGAGCAGTCTTCTGCTCTCTGGGGACTGGATGACCTGCGTTTTCAGGCTGTGCAGGTTTTCCTACTGTTTAATAGGAGGGCATTCTCATCTCTAAGAGTGACAGTGGTTCAGGCGGAATCTTCAGATGATGACAACCACGACGATGACAATGATGATGATAATGATATGTGTGTGTGTATGTGTGTGTGTGTGTACATGTGTTGGTTAACTTGGGCAGAGTCTTCTTTAGACACTATGTGTTTTTTCATCACTTGGGAAGGAGGAACAAGTTTGTGTGTTGGTGAGCTTGAAAAATTTTCCCCTTCTGCTTGCAGAGAAGCCAGTGACGGTGGAACAGCCTGATAGAAGGAAGGTGTGAAAAACATGTGTGCACAGTGCCCTGACGAATTTAAGTTTTGATATCCATGAAATCACACAGGGTGTGGCGGTCTCCACGAGGTTTGCGCTCTGTTAATTTTGACTTGATCTAGACCAGGCTCATGTCACTGACTGAGTGAGACTTCCCTGAAGTACCAGGAGCCACCTCTCTTCTCTTCTCTAGTTCTTTGGCTGGCATGTCCTTTGGGTGATTGACATCTCCTAGTGAGGCATTGTGTTCCCTGGAGACTTAGGGGGCTAGCCAAGAGTCGTACCATGAACTGGGAGACAGGGATGGGGTGAAGTGGAGAACAGTTGAAGGCCCCCCCAATCCCACCTCATGCTACCCCAAGGTGTTCTTTGCATCACTTTTAAAATCTCCCAATAGCCCAGGTCAGGTCTCTAAGACTATGTGGAGGTTGGCTATCCAGAAATAGATGTGTGACAGAAGTAACTTCTGAAGCCTGCTCTAGGGAGTGGAAAGAACAGCTCAGGATGTGGGGAGAGTGGACGGGGAGGAAGAAGTCAAGGAAGCTGCAGGCAGCTTAGGCACTCACACGGGGTGGGGGTAGAGTAGCTTCTGCCTGGTCCCTTAGAGAGCCCCGCAAAACCCCCAGGGACAGGCTCACCAAATCCCAGGCAGATTGGGATAAAGCAGAAGTACGTGCTGGCTGGAACATGTGGTTCTCTCTGAAGGGACATTCCTATTACACCAAGTCAGACTTGGAGCTGTTTGTGGGAATGCAGAGTCACACAAACGTGGGCCTCGCATGGGTCTGCTCTGCGCCTCTGTTTTCCCATAAGTAAAAAGAGCATCTGGTTGTAGTGAACATGAGGTTGGCTGATGTAGCTATCTGAGCTATCCAGTGTGGGAGACTGAAGTCATGTCTCTGTTAAGCACGTCACAAGGTGGTCCGTCGGAGCTGGGAAGTCTTTTAAGAATGAAATGTACTCTGGAGTTTGAAGATTTGGTGTGAAGAAAGAATGCTTATTAGTATTTCTATATGAGCTGGGTGTGGTGGCTCAAACCTGTGATGTGCCTTTGGAGATAGAAGCAGGAACATACCAAAGTTCATGTTTCATAGATATATACATGTGTGTGTGTGTGTGTGTGTGTGTATATATATATATATATATGTATATATACATATGTGCATATATATATATATACATATATATCACATAAATTTTATGTTAAAATGAGACTTTTGGATATGACAGGCTAAGCAAAATATTATTCAGTAGTTTCACTCTTGAAGTATGGCTGTTTGAAAATGTGAGATCATACCTGGCTTGTTTCAATTTTTTGGAAGCACTCGAGATAGAATATGGCAGATAGTGTGGGTCTCTTGCTGTTTTTTGATGCATGACTGTATTCTCAAAAGTGTCAACGCGTCATTAGTTACTTTTTCCCATCTGAAACATGATGCCAGGTGATGTGTTCAGAGACACAGAGTCTTGAAGATTTCAGGATTGCCACCCACTTCACAGCCAAGAAGGTTGTGCACCAGGGGCAAGGATGAGAGTTCAGCTGCTGCCTTGGAGTGCATGCTCCCTGGGAAAAGGTCTAGCTGGTCTGAAGCTGCTGCACAGGGCAGGGTGGAGTGGGCGGTGATCACAGCTGAGAGAACTTGCTGCTTCTTAAAATGTACTCTTTTGTTTAGTGAGTGAAGGCAGAGTACTAAGACTGCTCATCCCACAGAGTTTGGGATGTCAAAGGTAGTGCTTCCTGTCCAGAAACAGATGATTTGAGATTGGCTCACTGGAGACTAAAGGCTACCATTCTGCTTGTCTATGCCGTGGGGTTCTATAGCTTTGCCTCATCTTAAGCCTCCCTAGAGGCCTGTTGGGAGGGAAGATGGCAGGCAGCCAAGTTGGGGCACAGGCTGGGAGGTGTTCCAGGCGGTGTCCATGCCTGGCCTGACAGAGCTGGGCTGTGTGCTCTGGTGGCAAGGGTTTAACAGAGGCCCCTTGTTGACCAGAGTTCAGTGGGAGAAACTGAATTGACTGGAACTGGCAGCAACCCCTCTTCTGCCTGTGGCCCGTGACTGCAGCTCTCTATCTGACCCATGCGTGGAGGTAGGTGTGTGGTGTGTGGAAGAGACAGCTCTGCCCAAGTTCATGGTCAGAGAGCAGAGTGGAGCTGGTCCTCTGGGAGGTGTTTGCCTGCACTGAATGCTCAGAGGCAAGTCTGTACGTCCAGTTCTCTCCCTTTTCCGGCCCATCTGTCCTTTAGTGCCAGCTCAGCCGATACACTGTCCACTCTTAGCAGTCACAGCCTCCACACCCAGTCTCCATCGCAGGAGCCAAGGAGTTTGCAGCTGTAGCTGCAGGATTTCTCTGTAGAGATTCTGGAACTGGCTGTCCTACAACTCACTTTGTAGACCAGGCTGGCCTCAAACTCAGATCTGCCTGCCTCTGCTTCCTGAATGCCGGGATTAAAGGTGTGCACTGCCGTGCCTGGCTGTAACTGGTTTTTAAATACCTTGTTTTCGTGCAGCAAAATGTGGAGGTCGATCTATTTTGGCACCTATGTACTCCAAAGAAGACAGAGAATAGTTCTGTCCTTCAGAAAGTTACCTCTTCCAAGTTAGAGCCCATTCACAGGCAACCCCTCTTCTGATTCTCTTTTAAACATGATTTACGTGTTAGTGCAATTTTTAAAGTGACAGTTTTTTCCTCTATCCTGACTAGCTCTCAAATAAATGAGGCGGAGACTATGAGATTTAGTTAGTCAAGCTTTTAGGCACAATAGCTGGTTTACTTCAATCCTCTAAAATAATCTGGCTATGTCTCAGCCAAGATCTCTGCGATGCTTTTCTAGGGCTAGTGAGATAGCTCAGTAGGTGATGTGCTTGCTGTCAAGCCTGAAACCTGAGTTTGGTACCTGGAACCCACGTAGTAGAAGCAAAAAACTGTCTTCTTCAGGTTGTCCTCTCACCTACACACATGTGCCACATAGCCCACATAAATAAGTGTAAAAAACAAACAAACAAACAAATTTTCCTTTCTAAGTGAATTCGAAGGTAGCTTTATGAAGCACATTTAAGGATGAAAGAGGGGTGCTAAAGTTAAATTGGGTGACAAACACTTAGCTCTGAGTGAGCACAGTTCTTTGTTGTTTCTAACATCCTTGTATGAGATGTCTTCAGGGAGACAGCCGTCATCTCTGTAGGCATTATGAGCGCACTATGACAAGCAAAGTGACAGTACAGTAACTAGTAATGAGCCCACAAGCTCTGTTAGTTTACAGTTTGTCAGAGGTCCTGCTCCCTCTCTATAGCTGGCACTGGCAAACAGAACCTTTCATTCCTTTTTAAAATTTCTAATTAGCTCTCAAATCACACACTTCATGTCTCATGTAGTAATTCTGTGTGTGTGTGTGTGTGTCTGTCTGTCTGTCTGTCTGTGTCTGTGTGTGTGTGTCTCTCTCTCTCTCGTGTGTGTGTGTGTGTATGTGTATGTGAGAAAGAGAGAGAGAGACAGAGACAGACACAGACAGACAGACAGACAGACAGGCTACAGAGGTTAAAGAGGCCGCCTCGAGTTCGGAAGCCTCACTGGAGCTGGCACAGGTGCAGGGGTCATTGCAATGGTTAGACAGGTGTTAATGAATGCAGGTGACGGCTGCTAGAGACAGGCAGAGCAGAGCACAGCCTTGCAGGCTTGAGTGGAGGTTCAGAGGCAGGGTGTAAGATTTCAGAGACTACAGAGGTGAGGTGCATGGACACATAGATGGCAGTTTAAGTAGGTAGTATCAGTGTTAAGAGAGTGAGCCAAGCTGAACCCTGAGGTGGGGGTTGTCACCTGTTGGTCCCTTGACTCTCAGCTCAGGTGGTTCGGTCACTGACCGGGGTTCAGGTTTAGTAAATAACAGATTATCTCAGCTGAGATCCCACATTTCAACTGGATTGCATTTCTGGATAAAAGGAGGACATCTTTTTTTAGAAAAAGATTTTATTTTAAAAAAAAAATATGTGTATGTATAAGTATGTGTGTCTGTCTGGAAGGGCGTGCGGGTGCCAGAAGAGGCTACAGGAGAACACCCGATCCCTGGACCTGGACTACATGTGATTGTGAGGTGCTGATGTCAGTACTGGGAGGTGATCACAAGACTTCTACAAGAGCAACCGGTGCTCTTAACCCCTGAGCCATCTTTCTAGCCCCAAGGGAGGCATCTTTACAAGATTTTCTTCTCTCTTCTCCCTCCTTCCCTCCTCAGTGTGGGTGGGGTGGGGTGGGAGGGGTGTGTGTGTGTGTGTGTATGTGGGTCGCTGGGTGGGCATTCTTGTCAGGTATGTGTTAAGATCAGGAGACATCTCTTAGAACTGTCTCACTCCTTCTACCTTTATATAGGTTCTGGGGATGGAGCTCAGGGTGTCAGGTTTCATTATTGGATTTCAGGTGCCTTTACTCACTAAACCACCTTGCCAGCCCTTTTTTTTCCTAAGACAGGGTTTCTCTGTGTAGCTCTGGCTGTCTTGGAACTCACTCTGTAGACCAGGCTGGCCTCGAACTCAGAAATCCTCCTGCCTCTGCCTCCCAAGTGCTGGGATTAAAGGTGTGCGCCACCACTGCCCGGCGCCAGGAAGTTTTATTAAGCAATATTTCCTAGGAAAAAACGCTTTAACGATTTGCCCCGTATTCTACTCCAGGCTTGATATAAATAAATTTTCATTATCGTGGGGCTCAGTGGTTAAAGTGCTTGTCCCACAAGCCAGCGTAAGGAGTGGGGTTTGGTTCCCCAGCACTCACAGAAATCCTGGGTAGATGTGGTGATCTGCCTTTATGTTCAGCTTTGGAAGGTGGAGACGGGGGATCCCCAGAGCAAGACTAGCCATATTGGTGACCTCTGGGTTTGATGAGAGACTTTCTCTCCATGAGTTAGGTGGGAGGGAGCTAGGGAATGATTCCATTATCAGCCTTGGACCTCCGTGTGCATGCGTACAGAAGCTGGTCCACTGGGATTCAAGCAACAGAACTGTTTGCTCTACGAAGAAACTAGGACGAGACCTGTGCTTGCTGTTAGTGCTCTACCCCACAGCGTTGCCTCCACAGCTTGACTTCTGTCTCTGTAATTTTTTTAAGGGTTTGTTTTATTTTAAATTGTGTCTGTGTCTGAGTCCAGAAGAGGACAACAGATCTCCCTGGCACAGAAGTTACAGACAGTTGTGAACTGCCAGATGTGGGTGCTGGGGATGGAATTCTCTAACAGTCCTTTTAATATAAACGTATGCAGTAAATTAATACAGCGTCTGTTTTCTTTATCCTAGCTAGTTCCCCAATAATGACACAGGGAGACTGAGATTTATTTTCGACTTGAAATATAATAACTAGGCATTATAATTCTATTCTAATCCTTTAATCTAATCTGGCTACCTCCCAGCTAAAATCCCCCTGGCACAAGATACTTGCATTTTTGTATTGCTCTGACCCTTTGGGCTTCAGATGTGTTCTGCCTTGATGTCTCTGTACCCCTTCCTCAAGGTGACTTTTTCTTCCTCTCTTTCTCTCTCTCCTCTCCTGGCTGGCAGAAGTCTCTTCTCTCTATTGCCTAGTCACTGGCTTCTCCAGCTTTTACTGACAAGGCAGTGAATAAATGATGAACATTGTTTACACAATCCTGAGACAGGAGACTCTTGACACAAGCATTACGATGCCCTGTCCAGAGTGCAACAAGATGTGAGGGCAGAGAAATCAGCATTTGAACAACAGGATAAACACTACACAGTGCACAATAACTTTATGCCTGCAGAACTGTGGTCCTTCACAAGAGCAGTGCATGCTGCTAACTTGTGAGATGTCTCTCCAGTCTTATTGGTATTGATTTTATGAGTATTCTTGGATTTCTTTCTCCTTCAGGAAGAATTCAGTGAAGTTATTGGGCCACATAGTATGAGTTTAAAATGTGTCTAATTGTCCTCTAAAAATGCTATGTATCCTTTGGATATTTCCCCCTAGAAGAGTGTGTACAGGGGTTACCTGGCAGTGGGCTTAGTTGAAGTGAAATGGGGTGTCTTAAACTCCTCTTCCTTTGATGGGGAAGGGCATTGAGGCCAGAAGCTGGAGATCAAGGGCAAATTTACAATGATTGGGAAGTTGCTATCTCAACTTCCTTTCCCACTGAGTGAAGTGAGGCCTCCTGTTCTGTGGCAGCTGAAGAAAGAGGTCTGATGCAATGGCTGTAGCACCAAGTGGCTTTAAGTACTTCCTTTGTGGGTTAGTGATGACCTCACGGAGTGGCTCAGGAACTGCAGAGTGCATGAGAGGATAGAAGCAAGGGCATCCAGAGTCAGGCAATGCTGTGTTGTGTTGTCCGCACACTCGGATCTCTCTCATCCTCATGTACAAAGGAGGATTAGCTGGGAAACCTTGATTTTGGATTCTCTAGAGGTGATATTGGGCATCCACGAGCACCTTGCCTGAATAGTGGGCCTAGAGGAGGTGATGTTCTCCAGGGTAGGTAGACCTCCAACACCAGCTGCCTCTGGAGATGTTTCAGCTGTAGTGTGGGAGGGATGGAGTATTGCCAGGATCATTGGTCTAGCTTTGATACAGTGGTGTGATACATTTCCAGACTCTGTTGACGCTCGGAACTCTCAGAGCTGCCAGGACCACAGTCTATATAGCCTTTAGCTGAGAAAAGGCCTCATTCATTTTCCTGTTGATTTAGTAACAGCTGTTGACATTTCTTTTTTCCTTTTTGGGTATTAGTGTAAATCTGGTGGCCTTAGGGTTGTGTAAAGTCTAAAGATAGTCAACAGCTTCTTATTTTCTAATGTTGAGCTCCAGCCTGGACTTTGTGGGGTCTCATGCCAGGACCAAGGTGAGATGGGGAGCCCCTTTGCCCACTGTAGTTTCCTCCAGGTAGGCCGAATACAGTCACCTGGGCTCTTCATCCTGTCGCAGCATCTGGGAAGCATGTCTCTAAGTGGTGGAGAAGTGTTTATAGTCGGACAAATGCTGTGTAGTCTACTGGGCAGAGGGACAGAACACAGGGCTGCACTGTCACTTGTAGAAGGATGCCTTTTTATGGGAGGAGCCTTGTAGTTGTGGTTTTAGGTAGAGATGGCCTTTGGTGTGGGTGTGGTGGCAACAAAGCAAAATGGGAGGTGGGCCAGTCCAGCAGTGGGAGGTCAGAGGCGTGGCTGTTCTTGGGTCTGAATCCTGAGCAGAACAGATGATCAAGGCAAGAAAGGAGCCCCATCTCCTCATGAGGTGCCCCACATGTACACGGCGTGAATAGCTACACAGAGATACGACAGGCTCAGATTCTGTCTTTCAAACCTACAAGAGGTGTGACCTTTCTAGAATTTGGCTCGTGGGGAAGGATATAGCAGGGCCTCTTTTATGAAGGTCTGTGTGATAAGCACACCTTCCCCAGAGTGTGAACTGTGAGTCACTTGTTTTTCTCCTACCTGTTCTCTCTAAGAGGAACCTTTCTATCCGTTTACCACTCATCGCTCACACCAAATGTTTGTCCTGCTAACGTGGTTTTGTATGGGATGCTCCTTACTCCGCCTGCGAAGGTTTGAACACGGGGAGTTTTCTTCCTTGCTGTGTATCTGTGCTTGGCAGCCCACATGGTGAAGCTGCGTGCTTGCAGCCCACAGAAATGAAGTCAAGATCTGAGAGGAAAACAGGAGGCTGGGGGCGTAGGTAACAGGCCTCAGAGAAAGAAGAACTGGAAGAGAACCTCCTGGGTAGGGTACAGAGAGGGGGGAAGGCTAACCCCTAGGAGACTGGTGGTTGTGAGGTTCGTCTTGGAGATGCCATCCATTTTGCTCTAAACCTATGAGCAAGGTTTGATGGCTATCTCCCCAGCATTAATGAGACACGTTTACCTCTTGGGTCTAGGCTAGCAGATTTATGTATTGTGTAATGTATGTATGTATGTATGTATGTATGTATGTATGTATGTATGATGTTTTCTCTTTGCCTGAAAGGTTGTTGTGGGGACATTTTATAAAGAATATAGTAGCTTAGATTTTCTTAGTAGTAATTGGTTTGTCAATTTAAAATAGGAGCTCTAGGTGTGTGTAATGGCACACACTTTTTATCCTAGCATGTATGAAGCAGAGGCAGGGCCATCTCTGTGAGTTCAAGGCTAGCCTGATCTACATAGTGAGTTCCAGGACAGTGTGCTACATAGTGAGACCGTGTCTCAAGAAAAAAAAAAAAAAAGGAAAAAGAAAAGAAAAGAAAGGAACTCTGAGGTAGAGGCAGGTGGATCTATTTGAGTTCAAGGTCAGCCTGGTAACATATCAAATTCCAGGATAGCCAGGGCTACATAGAAGAGACTTTATCTCAGTCAGTCAATCAATCAAAATAGAAACTCTGAAACAATGAAATAAGGTTTTTACCTGCTGTGTTCTGGGAAAGCTTTGAAACACATATAAATAAGTCACGTAAAGTTAAAATTTCAGCCAACTCTGTTGACACATACCTGTAATCCCAGCACTCAAGTGGCCGAGGTAGGAGGATTGTCATGAGTTTGAAGCCATTGTGGATTATATGACAAGTTCCAGGCAAGGCTGGGTTACAGGGTAAGACCCCGTCTCAATACGTTTAAACATATTAAAACACTTTTGAGATTAGATTCCCCCCCCCCCAGGCATGCTGTAGTCATGGCTTGCTTAGGATTTGATTTTCTGAATGGTGGGAACCTTCGAAAGCTCTGGGCAGATGTGGGGACAGTGTGTGTGCGTGTGTGTTTGTGTGTGTGTGTGTGTAGAGTGTTAGTGATAACTGGTTTTTGTACTTGTAAGAACTGAGCCCTGAGAAATCCATGGATGTGGTGTTGTGGTAGGGAGGGTATTCTTCTTTGTTCATTGGCTTTTTCATGACTTTTTAAACATCTCAGTTTTCTCCTAACTTGGTGTCTTCTTGCATCGTAGGATCCTGTGTGAAATGCAGCAAAGGAGTGTTTGGAGCTGGCCAGGCCTGTCAGGCCATGGGGGATCTCTACCACGATGCGTGCTTCACCTGTGCAGCCTGCAGTAAGTGTGTAGCAGTGTGTGTGTCGGGGTGGGGGGTTGGAAAGAGGAACACAGACTGAGAGTGGGGATTTGTGGGGATGGAACCGTGAGCTTCTTACATCCTAGGCAGTTGCTGTACCATGGAGTCACGCTCTGAGTGGAGCAACCTTTAGAGTAAGGATTCTTAACCCCCAGTACAAAGCTAATGAAGTGAGGTGGCTTATCTCTAAGAACTTAAGATAGCAGTGATAAGTTGAGTGGTTGCAAAGTAGCCCTTTAATAACGTTAGGATTGTAATGTACCGTGGAGGACTCAGGAAGAGAGGAAGGACATGTTCACTGCCCTGGCTGTTATCTCCCATACTTCAGGGCCACACAACTAGAGGACCACTGATGAGTTGCTATGCCTCGGGTGAGGTGATGAGTTGAGCCAATGGTAGCTGTTCACTGTGGAGTCTGTCAGACCTGATGTGTGCATGTCAGACTCAGTCATAGATTGATTCTGGCCTCTGCTGAAGATTAATGGAGAGGAGATTTTTTTTTTTTAAAGTTCCCCTCTCCTCCTTCCCTTTTTCCTGCCCCTCCTTCCTGATTTGAAAGACATCTCTTAGCCTGGGCCCTAGTGGCACATATGTTTAATCCCAGCACTCAGCACTTGAGGTGGGTGGTGGTGGGGTGGATCTCAGTTCAGCCAGCCTGGACAACCAAGTGAGTTCCAGGATAGCCAGGGCTACAGAGAGGAACCTTGACTCAAAGAGAGAGGGAGAGAGAGGGGGAAGGTGAGAGGGAAGAAAAAAGAAAGGAAGAAAGTCATCTCTTTACTAGGTCATAGTACCATAACAGAAACAATTTCTGTCATTTCTGTGTCTTAATTCACATAATGGACCTTTCTCTAGCAACTCACCGTTTTCTCTGTGTACATTCTACTCCATGAGTTTGGTCATTGTTTCCAGATGATTTGGCAAAGTTAAGCCAACTCTGCTAAAGTGGAGAATGGCAAGACACAAATGCATGTGAAGGATGTGAACATCACAACACATACATCCTAGAGAAAAGTGAGGAACAGTGTATAGGCAGAACAAACATGAACTATGGTTGGCTGGGCTGGAGGGATGGCTCAGAGTAACCCATCGGTTATTCTTCCAGAGGTCCTGGGTTTGCTTCTCAGCTCCTACAGAGAGGCTCATAACTGTCTAACTCCAGTTCCAGGGAATCTGGTGCCGCCTTCTGGCCTCCACAGGGACTAGGCGTGCACACAGTATACAGATATACAAGCAGGCAAAACACAGAGCTTTATAAAGAACTAATAAAAAAGCCCTAGGGACTTCTACTCAGATAAAGCCAGACCCTTGACTATACCACAAAAAACAGACTTTAAGATGGATCAGTCAGAAATAAAGTTGGTGGATTTATTAAGCAGAGGTGAAGATTAGTACACACTTCAAGTTTAAGCATGGTGTGTGTGTGTGTGTGTGTGTGTGTGTGTGTGTGTGTGTGTGTTTGTGAGAGAGAGAGAGAGAGAGAGAGAGAGAGAGAGAGAGAGTAGAGAAAAAAGGTGGGAGGAAGGAGGGAGGGACAGACATAGCTTAGTTGGTAGAATACTTGCCTAGCATGCATTCAAGCCCCGGGTCCCATTCCTAGCGCCACATAAATCAGGCATACTGGTGAGCGCCTATAATCCCAGCACACAGATCAAGAGTTTAGGGTCCTCTTTAGCTACATAGTGAGTTCAAGGCTAACCTGAGCAACATGTTCAAAAAAAAAAAAGTTATCTTTGGTCTTTGGCTCTTTCAACTGTTTTTTAAATTTTTGAGATTATAATGTAATTACACCATTCTCCTTTTTCTTTCCTTCTGCCGGACACTTCCATATGCCCCTCCTTGCCTTCTTTCAAATCACTGGCCTCTTTTTTTTTCATTAAATGCTGTGACATATGTGTGTGTGTGTGTGTGTATTGCTAACCACAGCCTGCTGCAGCCTGTATGATGTTACTTGTATGTTTGTTTTCAGGACTGACCGTTTGCTATTGGGTAACCGGTTAGTGTGCTCCTCCCTGGGAAGACTGACAACTGTTTCTTAATAGTTGCCCTGTTTACCAAGGAACAAGTAGAAACTTTTTTCTTTCCTTTTTTTTTTTTTAAAAAAAAAAACAAAAACAAAAACCATTCAGGCAGTTCTTGTTTGAACTAGAAAAGCTGTGAGCAGGCAGAAGCCGACTGATGACAATGGGGCCTGCTGTACCAGACCATGGACCAAGCGGCTGGTAGAGAGCTGCACTGAATGCTCACAGTGGAGTCTGAGAAGCCAAGGTCAGGCACCAGCATATTTAGTGTTTTAAGGGGGCTGCTTCGTGGTTCATACATGGCCTTCCTGCATTCCTCACAGAAGAGGGGTGGAAGGTCTCAGAAGGGCACTTCTCTGAGTCACCCCACAGCTCTGGCCCCCCTCACGAGGCTCCATCTCCCAACACCTGCCCCCTAGGACAAACACTTTGTACTCTGTGATCTCAGCATGAGAATTTTAGGGAAGCAGAGACATCCAGTCCTATGTAGATGCATCAGTCATTTTTACCTGCAGTTGTTTGGATAACATCTATTCCTTAGTGCCCTGTTTAGACTGCCTCGCATGGTAGCACACAGACACTGCTGGGCGAAGGTGGTACCTAGGCTCTTTTAAGTTTTGAATATCACTTACATTATACTCTGGCTTGAGTGTCTTTCCCCTCCAAGACTCATGTTGACATGTGATGGTCTAAGCCAGTTTCTGGCATTTGGAGGTGGGGGCACTTGGATGATGGCTGGGATTAGCTGGGGTTATCAGGATAGAGCTCCCCAATTGCTTTATAGTCAAGAGGGGACTATAAATCTGACTTTATAGTCAGATCTCTATCATTCTGAGATGCCTTGTGCTACCTTTGGCCTCTCTACAAAGTCCCCTTTAGCAAGAAGGCCCTCATCAGATATGGCCTTTCCACCTGGGACATTTAGAATTGTGAACTAAATAACCTTTTTTCCTTATAAATTATGCAGACTGTGCTATTCAGTTATAGCATAGCAAACAGACTGGCGACTGAAGATAATGTCTCAAAAGTGCCACCTTGCTTCGTCCTTGTCCTAACATTAAAGGACTAGTCAGAGGACCACAGAGCCAGCTGGAGGAGACTGAGACTGTGGTCAAGGAGCCTCAGCACGTACAGTCTCTTCTGAGCATTGGTCAGGAGGCCTCATATCTCTGTAGAAGCGAGAGGCTGGCAGCAGGCTACATATGAGGCATCTCAGCAAGGCCAAGGCAGACCTTGGTCTTTCTAGGTGCGGGCCCTGTGACAGGTTCTCAGGCACAGATCTGCACACTCACCTACCCCTTGATGGGTTTAGTTCATTTTTAGATATGAGAACCACACGATAACCACAAAGAACAATTTAAAGACAGAAGAAGCCTATTGCTTTAGCCTTGTAGTGCGTCTGTCTTCGTTTTGGTGTCTCCCCTCCGGTTTTATCCCAATCTGTACACATTTTAGAGTTGGGACCAGAATACATCCACAGTGCTTCCTCATTTACTTAGCAGCTGTAATCGCACCAGTGCTCACATGGTAACCCACTTAGTCACTGCACAGTCTGGCTTATGAGTTAGTCAGTGTCTTTGTTCGGTTGCTTTTTTTCCCTCCATTGAGCTGTTTTCTTGGCATTTCATCCCAGAAATAGGCTTTCAGGGAGTGGACGTGTGAACATTTGTGTGGGTTGTTCAAGTTCTCTTGTTTCTTGATGAACTCCTCAGCCCTTGAGTGTTTGGTTGCCATGGAGACATGTGCTGTGTGGTCTTACTTCTCTTTGCTCATCCCCTACCCACCTATGGTGGCTGTGGCCCCAACAGGATGCTCTTAGAAAGCTGTTGGTTCTCCCTAAAGGAGAAAGCAGGAGTGGCCTAGGCAATGCTGGTTTATACTGTCAAGAAACTTAGCATTCATCTCTGGTGGTGCTGGGGACGAGAAGAATGGAGTGTGCTGACTTGTGACAATTGTGTGGGGTTCCCTCTGGCACTTTCTGGAGTAAGCTAAAAGGGAGAAAGTAGGGAAGACCTTATATATAATCACTTCAGACATTTTGGGTCCACAGACGTAAGATTTTTATTGTTGGGGTTTGTGTGCACATTTGTGTGAGCAGATGTAGAGGCTGGGGGAGAGCTGTAGGTGTTGTTTATCCGGAGCTGTCGACCTTCGTTTTCTTCTCCTTTTATTATGTTCATTTTGTGTGGGCAAGTGGGTGGGCTTGCACATGCTACAGTGTAGCTACTTGTAGAGTAACTTGTCGGGTTGTTCTTTTTTACCGCCTGTCTTCTGGAGACCAAACTCAGGCCGTCAGACTTGGTGGCCAGCATTGTTTACCTACTGAGCCATTTGATGACCCATCTACTACTTTGTTTTTTGAGACAAGGTTTCTCATTAGCCTAGGAATCTCCAGTTAGGTGTCACTTGCTGCTTACCATGGGTGTGATGCTCCAAGGGCCTCACTGTGTCCCTGTCATGGTCCAGGGAGTTCTGCTGTTGCCTTCATTTTACAAGTCAGCCTGGCTTGTTGAGTATATCATTCCAAACAGCTTGATTAGCTCTTGATCGGAATCTTGTGGCTCCTCAGCCCTTCTTCCTCACCCCTGAGCTTTGCTGAGAGAGTATACAAGCCACAAGAGGGAGCTGGCACTGGGTGGCCATCTTGCCTTGACTGTTTTGGCCAAGTTGCTGACTTGAGCAGTGCCTCGTGACAACAGGCTGGTGTGCAGCCTCTCTCAAGTGAGTGTCGAAAATAGACTAGACTAGTGAGTCTCGCTTGTCCCAGCTTTCTTCACTGTGTTCACACTTAAGTGTGATTTGACGGAGTCAGCTAGATCCGAGAGCACCGAAGGTCAAGAATATGAGGAGGGAAGAGGAGACACTGAGAGAGGGGCCCAGAAAGAACTCAAAACAGGCTGAAGCTGGGCAGAGTGTGCAGGTCAGGAGACCCAGGAGGGGTGACCAGAACCCAGTGTGCTTTCAGAATCCCTATGCTCATCTCAAAATACACTAGGCTAGATGACCAGGCATTGTTTCCCAGGCTATACTTGGCTGGCCCAGGGATCATGAAGTTCTCAACTGTGAGCGATCATCAGATTCTTCGTGTTTGTTACACGATTAGTCTGGGAACTATGTCCAGGTCTAACCTCCACTTGCTGCTGCAGATCCATTCTAAGGACCTCATGCTGCATGGTTGTATGGAAATTGTTACCTTTTCCCTGTCAACTCAGACCAAGAATGGGACCTTGGGTGTCCCTGTGTGTCACCTGCCTCTTTAGCTTTAAGGGGAGTCTCTTATGTCTCAGATGTCACATCAGGTACTGGAATTCCACTCTTGGGTGTCCTTGGGTCTCTCAGTTGTCTAAGTGACATTCCCCGCTCTGTCTCTGAGATGTCCTCTTACATATTTGTTCTCTCTCTGCTTCTCTTCCTTCCCTGCTTCTTCTGGTCCCTTCACTATCATCTCTGGACCTGCTGCTGGTGGTGTCTGCCTTGTGACCACTTTTGTACTGTGTGTCACCATGAAGCCCTCGCCCCATCTTCTCACGCCTTTCTGTCACCTCCCAGCCATTTTCTTTTCACACGAGGGGATGTGGGGTCTTGGTGTGAGTAGGGAGTTAGAAAGTGCTCAAGTCATATTGTAAGCTAGAGGGGGAAATCTTCCCACGTGTGCGTGTGCGGCAGACAGCAGGAGGGCTGAGGTTGGGTGTGGCCCTGAGGCTCAGCATCCAGAAACAAGCAGTGCTCTCAGGGCTCTCAACAGTCTGGGAGTCTGGCAAATACAACTCCCGGCCGGACAGAGACGATCGACCCTTCCCAGGGACCAGAGCAAAGCCATTCCACACCCACAACACTCCCTGCAGTAGTCACTGCCCAGCCTGTGCCACGTGGACACTGAGAAGAGAGTAGAGATGTGGACATATAGACAAGAAGAAAGTAGTGGTGGGTATAGTTATTTTCCTCAGGTAGGTTTCATTTAAGGAAACTGAAGGTCACTAAGGGGCCTGGCCTTGGTAACTTATGACAATAGCCTATCAGGAGCTGGCAGGATCCTTAGTTTTATCTTCTGTCTGTCTGTCTGTCTGTCTATTATCTATCTATCTATCTATCTATCTATCTATCTATCTATCTATCTATCTATATCTATATCTCTAAGGAGTCCAGAGGCTAGATAATGGCTAGTGACTCTTTCCTGGAAAGAGACAAGGACAAAGAAAGAAAACTCCAGGCAAGGCCTGATGCTGCTACTTCCCCCCTTTCTGCTCTGGACCTTGGTTTACCAGGGCCGGTGAGCCTGTGAAGTGCAAGTGAGATCTGCTCATTTGAGCGCAATTGATTTGCCAGGCATCAATGGCTGACACCTGTGATCCCACCACTCAGAAGGGTGAGGCAGGAGGATTGAGAGTTCCAAGCTAGCTAAACTAGATTAAACATGCTATCTCCAACAATAGCAACGACAAAATAAAATAACTTTCTCTGTCTTACCTTGTTAGCAGTGTGCTTTAAGAGCTGACAGTTCTGGAAAGAGCTGTTTGAATGGGTAGATCAGACTGAGCGTTGTGGTGATGCGACACTCAACACCCTAGTCACAGGTGACGTCAGGTCCTTGGAATGTACTCGTTCAAGACCTAGAACTCAGCTAACTTACGTTTTTAAGGCAGGTTCTTACTCTTAGCCCAGGCTGGGCATGAGTTGAATCTGTTATGTAAAGCTGTCCTCAACATTGTGGCAGTTCTTCTGTCTCCTGAATGTTAGGATTGTAGATGTGAACCACCACATTTAGAGTCGTTCTAAAGATTTATCCATTTATTAGTTATGTATGTGTGTGTATATGTATGTGTGTGTGTGTGTGTGTGTGTGTGTGCGTGTGCGTGTGGGTGAGTGGATGTGAGTCTGAGAGAGAGCGAAAGAAAGCAAGAGAGGGAGTGTGCATGTGGGTCCATGTGTCTGTGCATGTGTAGAGCCCTGAAGAGGGCATCACATCCCTTGGAGCTGTAGTTTACAGGGCATTGTGAACTGCCTGACTTGTTATGTGGGTTCTGGGATTTGGACTCTGGTCCTCATGATTGTACAGCCAGTGACTTTAACCAGTAAGCCATCTCTTCAGCCCTGAACTTTTAGTCTTACTTTAATTTAATTACATTTATATGTAAATACTCCCATGTGTCTGTTTGCCACTGTGGACAACACAGACAAACTGATCTGGGTGACCGCTGACTTCTACTTCCCTTGAGGAGGAATTCATCTCCTTGCTGGGAAACCTTTGCATTTTTTACCCATCAAGGAAACATTTGTAGTGAAGTCTTAGCCAATGGCCAACTACTTTTTTAGACTTTGTTATATCATTCCTATTTCTAGAAGAGAGAGCAATGTTACTGGAAACTTCGTTTTACTCAGCAGATTAAATGACTGGCCTCTGCCAGTCACCCTCATACTGTCCCTGTCACTCATCCACACTGATTTCATCTATCGGGGTCCTTACTGGGAGCCCAACCCTACTCCCAGCACTGAGGGAAATGTCCCTGGCAAAGGCTGCTTGAAGAAGTAGATTAGGAATCATTTTATGTGACAATATAGATGTCCTAAAACCGTGGTCTCAGTGGGCATCAATTACTAGGAATATACTTTGAACCATTAAAGTTACTTTACTTAAATTCATGTGTAGATAGCCACACATGGCAGTAGCTACCTGCTCCTACCCATGATTCATACTCTGAGAGAGAATTCTTACAGAACAGAAATGAAGAGATTGTGTATTATGAAGACACTGTTGGCTTTGCCCTAGGAAGACCTGTATTTGATTCTCAACTCTTAATATTTTCAACTCCAGCCTTTAAGTTTGACTTCTTTAGTATTTATTTACCTGTCAGCAAAGGCAGACCAGTGAAAATTCAGTAAGTTAGGCTCAGATGCCTAAAGTGGATGGTTGTGGTTTTTGCAAGATTAATGAAATAATCCATGCTATTTTCTAGTATCCATCCCAATTTGGGGCTCTCATTGGGATGGATTGCCTCAGTCTCTCCTACTCTTGCCTGGGTGTAGCACCACCTAGTGGTAGCTCTGTGCTCTAGCCATGAGCATCTATGGTCCAGGATCTCTAGGTGAGTCTGTTTTTCTAGGTGTCTGTTTTTCTGGCCTGCTTGGGAGTGACTGAGCCTGGGTCAAGCATTCTCTGCCTCCCTGATCTCAAGACTGGCTGCTTGGTGTTTCCTGGCTTGCTCCTTTTGTGCCTCCATTCTCTAATCAGGTAGCAGTTTTAGCTTGCTTCCAGGTATGAGGTAGAGACAGTCTTGCTCTATCCAAATCTGTGCTATTAGAGAATTCTGGTTACACTTACTTACGACAGAATGGACCCAGTGTGTAAAGGTTGCTGTCAATCGTGAGAGCTTCATTTGCATTCACTGAGAAGCGAGAATATAGGTTTGTGCTCTACAAAAGTTAGGACTGTGGGGTGGCCTAAAGAAACAGCTGGTTATATGCCTTCAGAATCAGATGAAACTGTCCTCTTGCTACCCGGATGAGACTAGGATTCCTCATTTACCATGTTTTGATGGGATTTTAGCTCAGCAGTAGAGCACTTGCTTGTTGTACAAAGCTCTGGGTTCCATACCGTTGCTGGGAGATGTATGTTTTTATGGGAAGAAAGGAAACCCCTAAAGTTGAGAGTGTTCTTGAGGTATGGTTCCATGTTAATGCCAGGAGTAATCTACTCGGGTGTTACTGCTCTCTTCAGTGAAATGAGAGACACGCACTTCACTTCTGCCCCATGCAGTGATAGTGACAGTCACGTGCTCTATGTCTGCCCCGTGCAGTGATAGTGACTGTCACGTGCTCCATGTCTGCTTCACTCTAGTGACTCATTTCCCCAATCTCAAGTCTAGAGTAGGAAATGACTTTCAGGAGAAGTGACTGTTGACTTCCCTAAAAGGCAGGTGACAAGACCGACTCAGCAGTAGACGTGTGCAACAAGGCCGAATGTTCTCCCTGAAAATACACAAAGCCCAGGCTAACAAGGTGTGTCAGAGGTTCTGAGCACTCAGCGCTCTTCCTGAGAACCTGCGTTCTGTCTTAGCACCCGGGTTAGGCAGCTCACAAGTGCCTGCACCTTCAGCTCTAGGGGATCTACACATGACATACATTTACACGCATGCACAAATAGATTAAAGAATTAAAAACAAATCTTTAAACATTAGAAAGACTATACCAAGGCCCCAGGACGTGAAGGACAATTGGCAGGTGGTATTCTTACTCTGACAAGGTAAAGCAAATAAACTCGAAGGCTATATACAGCTTCCAGCCTGAGGTGAGGGCTGAAGCTCAAGTTCTTGGGAGCAGACCTGTTTCCACCGCCCTGAGTCTCTACGGGGTGCTCAGTGTTTAAACTGAGAATAGAGAAAAGACAGACATATCCTCTGAGCTCCTCCCTTACCCTTCCTGTCTGGGCACAAGACTTCTCAGCTCAGGGCTGGCAGCAAGAACAGCTGTCTAGCCAACTTGTGATTTTAAAGAGATCAGTACTTAATATTCAGGCCATCCAGTATACATAGTGAGAGAGCTCAGGACCAACCTGGGCTACATGACAAGATCTGGTTTTTAAAAAGGAATCACAACATTGCCTACTTGTTAAGCATTTGGTGAACTATGGGAAAGAAGAAAAAACCAAACCTGTCTCCATCTTGCAGGTGTCGTGCGTGTCCACTCATGGGCACCCTCACCAGCCAGCGACTGTCTTCTTTACATGGCTGAGACATGTAAATCTTACTCTTCTTCTTATTATTATTATTACTCTTATTTTTGCATCATAGTATGTTTTTTAAAATTAATAACATAGCCTTTTAAAAACTGAATAAGTATTTTTGTTATACATATTTTAAAAACAAAACAAAAAAATGTACAAGGTGAAAAACGAAATCCTAATACTATTTGTCAAGTCTATTAGAAGTATAGAAAGTATAAAAGTATAAAAAGTATAAAAAAAAAGTATACTTTCTAAAAGTATAAAAGTAGCTTTTCCTTGTTACATTTCCACCACTGCTGGCCACTGTTCCCTGCCCCCGTCCCCCACTATGTATCAGTGGGGTGTGTGATACTTACCAAAATGGAACTGTGCCATGAATACACATGCCCAGCTTGCTTTCTTCCCTCTCACTAGTGTGTCCTGACTCTCTTTTTATAGCACAGGCGTTTTCTGGTACCATTAGAACACTATTTATGTGGTCTTTTCAAAGGCCATCATAAACATATAACCCATTAGAACACTATTTATGTGGTCTTTTCAAAGGCCACCATAAACATATAACAGCTCATCAGTTAGCTGTGCTCCGTTTTATCTAATCGCTTCTTTGAGTAAATATTTATCGATCTATTTTTTTTTTAATTCTGTCCCAAAGCCAAGTCAGCCTCATGGAGTCAAGATAAACATCTCTAAAGTTTCCTTTCCAGGAAGAGTTTGTGATTTTACGCTTACCCCTGGCTTAGGAACCTATGCAGTGACAGGGAGAGTGGGTGCTTCACAGTCCCTGGTGATGTCACAGGGGAGCAACCCCCAGCTCCACTTGTGTTTGTTTGCATGCTAGGAGATTTAATACCTTCGCGTAGTAACGGTCTTTGTGGGTTTTAGAATAAAGCTATTCTTTCCCTATTAAGATTTTTTTAAAAATGTGTATGGGTATTTGGCCAAATGTTTTATGTGTACCACCTTCATGCATGGTGCACACAGAGGTCAGAAGAGGGTGTTGGATCCCCTGAACTAGAGTTACTGCTCACTGTGAGCTGTCATGTGAGTCCTGGGAATAGAATCTAGGTCTTCTATAAGAACATCAAGTTCTCTTAACTGCTGAGTGTAAATAGAATCTCTTAGAAGCATCACTCTCAGTAAAAAGGCTATGAGCTGAGGCAGTTTTAGAAGGTGGAACATCTAGTGGGCGGGGGGGGGCGGAGACAGAGACAGAGAGACAAAGGCAGAGAGACACAGAGAGAGAGACACACACACAGAGAGAGGAATTCTGGGAAAGATTTGCATCGAACTCTGGAAGAGACAATCGCATAAACAGAAGAAGAGGTAACCAGCCATATGGCACTCATAGAATAGCATAAACAGGATAAATAGGTTAGGGACTAGTTGAGGAATAAGCCCTAGCTTTTGACCTAGGCAGTTATTAACAATAATTCACTCCCTATTTCTGGGAACAAAGTGGCTGGGTAGAAACCCCACATTTACAGCATGGCCGTCTTCCAGCTTCTCTGCTCCTCGTAAAGCAAAGCACTGGTCTCGAGCTCAGGTTCTCTGTCACTTCCTAGACCAGATCCTGGCAGCAGAGCTGGTGTTTTTTACAGATGAAATGAAGTCCTGTTTGCTGGTGGCACCCTTGTTCCCCCTAGTGCTCTGCCTTCAGCCGCAGCCCCTGTGATCTTTAGTTCCATCTCTAACTGTTTCATCCTCTTCCTTGGGGAAGTCTGAGGACAAATCAGAAAAACATAGGTGCTCCATAGATGAGATGGACCAGAACTCAGCGATCGGCGTGTGACTTGATAGAAGGACAAGTGTCAAACTCTGGACATGTTTAGCTAATGATGTGGATAGACCCAGTCCTTTAACTTTGGTCAGTGTATACCATAGAATATTAATCTAGGTTCTTCTTTGGTTTACCAGTTCTTCTATCTCCAGGGCATTGAAGATGCTTGTTTTATCCGTAGACCATTTTTCACATGGATTTTGTACCTGTGGCTCCTGACAGATGGCTCCTGGGTGGTTACTTCTTTGGATTCTCCTCCAGCGGTCACCTGACTTAGTAAAATTTCTTTTGTTCCTATGTATGTTGGCCCATATCTTTAATCCCAGCACTCAGGAAGCAGAGGCTGGACAAGCTCTGTGAGTTGGAGACCAACCTTGTCTACAAACTAAGTTTCAGGCTAGCCAGGGCTACATGGTGTGACCTTGTCTCAATTTTTTTTTCCTTCTTTTGTTGTGATTTTGTTTTTTAAGATTTTGCTGGGTAGCTCAGGCTAAATTTGAACTCCTGATCCTTCTGCCTCTGCCTCCAGTGTTGTTAAATATTTTTAATCCCAATTTGGAGTTTTTAATCTCACCTTTGATCATTTAGTTCCCTGATAAAAGATACACACCCCCTTTGTATTTATAATAAGCCTTAGTCAGTACAAGAACCAGACAGATATCTCTCCTTTGTGCTGTCATGTCTATTTCCTAGCTAATAATCCTGTTATATAATTTGTCATGTTTCGTATGGGCTGCTCTTAACTCCAGTTAGCCAGCCCACAGAGCCATTACTTCAAGATTCTTACCCCATAGCATCTTCTCCTTTTCCCCACCTACTCTCTCCTCCTACCCCAAGCCTAGGAACCCCAAACCACCCGCTCCGAGCACCCCCTCCCACCGCCTATCTTTCTATTCACCAATCAGGGATAACTTGGGGAGGGGGCAAGATTACATAGTGTCACTTGGCAACCAGGCCTTGGGGGCCAGTATTTAGCATTACAATACAAGAAAGAAAGAGAGAGAGAGAGAGAGAGAGAGAGAGAGAGAGAGAGAGAGAGAGAGAGAGAAAAAACCCTCAATCTCCTGAGTGCTGGAATTACAGGTATGCTTCAGGGTACCCAACCAGATTTACTACTTTGCCAATTTATGAGATGAAGATAGGATTTTATTGTGGTTCTAATTTACATTCTTTGATTACAGGTAGAATTGATATCTTTTATATGGTAGACATTAGGTTGCTATTAGTAACAAGATTATTGTGAAGATGATGTAACAGGCTTCTTCTGCTTCTTCTCCTTCGAATTCACAATCTTCCTCCTCCTTCCTTGGCCTTTTAAGTGCTGGGATGACAGACCTGTGCCACCATGCTTTGTGACGTTGTTGATTTTGCTGTCAGGTTAGGTCCTTGGCCCCAGGATCTTGACTTCATCCAGTGCCAAGAATTCATTAGGCTTTTAGGATTTCTAGGGGACTGTGGGTTGTCTGCAGTTTGCCACCAGAAGTGCATGGAGTCCTCAGCACTGTAGAGCCTCATCTGCATGCCCAGTGGAGGGGCTGTGTTTGAACTTCCGTAAGCATATGTCCTGGCTCTTCACACATTTGGGACAAAAGATGTTGATTGAGGATGGTTTTTTTTTGTTTTTTGTTTTTTTTTTTTGTTTTTTGTTTTTTTTTTTTGGTTTTTTCAAGACAGGGTTTCTCTGTGTAGCCCTGGCTGTCCTGGAACTCACTCTGTAGACCAGGCTAGCCTCGAACTCTTGAACTCAGAAATCCACCTGCCTCTGCCTCCCAAGTGCTGGGATTAAAGGTGTGCGCCACCACCGCCCGGCGAGGATGTTTTTCTTTTTTCTTTTTTCTTTTTTCTTTGTTTCTCTCTGTCTGTCTCTCTGTCTGTCTCTCTGTCTCTCTGTTTCCCTCTCTCCCTCCCTCTCTCCCTTTGTGTGTGTGTGTGTGTGTGTGTGTGTGTGTGTGTGTGTGTGTGTGTGTGTGTTGAGACAGGGCTTCTCTGGGTAACAGCCCTGGCTGTCCTGGAACTTGCTTTGTAGACCAGGCTGGCCTCAAACTCACAGAGATCCATCTGCCTCTGCCTCCTGAGTGCTGGGCCTAACCTCAGTCAGGTTCTGCCACGCCGAGGATGTTTTTCTAATCAGTGTTTCAGCCTTATAGAATCAGAAGTCTAATCTAAGAGTCCATGCTTTGAAGTCCCGTACCCCAGACCACACCATTTGCATCAAGAGAAAATACAGCACATCCTTGCCTTGTGGCTTTCTGTAGTTACTGTTTTATAGCATTCTGGTAGGTTGTCATGGGTGACAGGAGAGACTGCTGCCAGTGCCTTGTGCTAGTGTGTGCCTCTCTAGCCTGTCACCAAGGTTCACAGACATTTTTCTGAGCATCGAGGAGGTCCTAGAAGGACATGTATGGTGAATCTCAAGTTGGCTTCAAGTCTCTCTGTTAAATAGCACCAGCCAGGGGACCTTCTTCCTGGACTTGGTCTGCTTTTTGCTGAGGGCCACACTGTCCCCCACTATGTAGCCTAGGCTGGGGTCTAACTTGTGGTGATCCTTTTGGCTTTGCCTTCAAATGTTAGGATTACAGTTGCCCAGCACCACGCCCATCTAATATCACCCTTTAATTAAAAAAAAAAACAACTCTCGCTCACAGTTGGCATTTCCTATGTGTGGTTAGAGTTAGGGCCTCTTTTTTTAAAAAAGCTATCTTATTAAATATTAACCTTTTTCCTTTTAACCCATCTTCCTGTTTTTACTTCAGGCAGGAAGTTAAGAGGAAAAGCCTTCTATTTTGTCAATGGCAAAGTATTCTGTGAGGAAGACTTTTTGGTGAGTATTATCACACAGACTGTGTGGGGTGAGGGTGGCTTAGGGCAGGAGCCTGAGAGGTCCAGATGGCAGGAGATTGTTTCTCTGTACTCCTGGTACTACTAGCAGAAGGCCATTCCCTCCTCATGCATGTCTGAGTAATCTGAGTCCTGAAACAGAAGACAAGCCACAGGCTTTATTCATGTATACATGTGCCTCTTTCCTAACCCATGTGTGTGTGTGTGTGTGTGTGTGTGTGTACACATGTGTGCACCCACACACACTCATTAGAACACGGATTCCAGGCCTGTCTCCAGCTTACCATATCTGAGATGGGTCCCAATATGTTCCTTTTGTCTCAAGTTTCCAAGGATCTTGTCTTTGGGAATCTTTTTTTTTTTTTTTTAAAGATTTATTTATTTATTTTATTATGAGTACACTGTAGCTGTCTTCGGACACACCAAAAGAGGGCATCCAATCTCTTTATGGATGGTTGTGAGCCACCATGTGGTTGCTGGGATTTGAACTCAGGACCTCTGGAAGAGCAGTCCGTGCTCTTAACCGCTGAGCCATCTCTCCAGCCCCTTTGGGAATCTTTGAGTCAAGGAATTAACACCTCTCTGTGTCAGAGTTTAACATGGTGAGGGACCCAGATACAGGTAGGTGCTGCACACCCTCAGGGGAACCACAGGTTTCTGAGGAATCCTTCCTTCTCTCTGCTGGTGGGGGGTGGCTGACTCATCTTTCTTGTCTCTCCTCAACAGTACTCTGGTTTTCAGCAGTCTGCGGACAGGTGTTTTCTTTGTGGACACTTGATCATGGACATGGTGAGTAAGCGTTGGTCAGGGAGCCCCTTGGAAAGAGGCTAGAAAGACATTAATAATTGAACACAATGTTTTCTTTCTGATTCCGGTCACTGCTGGTTTTATTTAAAGAAGTTCTTGTCTGGTGCAGCCAGTTCCTCTCTAATAGAAGCTGTTGTTGGCTTGGACCAATGCAATTGTAACCATGCACACTGCTGTGATCCTGCTTACACTGGCCTACTGGCTTCTCTGTGGTCATTGGCTTTCCCAGTGAGGTGCTAGGACCAGCCTATTTCACTTACAGAAATCTCAACCACCTGGGAATCAGGTACAGGCAGATGAATGTGGTTGTTATTTTCTTCCAGCACAAATCATTCCTAAGATGCATCACCATATGGTGCTAGATTTGTTTGTTTGTTTTGATTTTTTGAAACAGGGTCTCACTCTGTAGCCTTGGCTTTTCTATATGAACCAGGAGGGTCTCAAACTCATAGAGATCTACCTGCCTCTGTCTCCTGGGTACTGGGATTAAAGGCACATTCCATCCTGCCTGGCCTGGTACTGGGTATTGAACTCTGGGCCTCATGGATGCTAGCCAAGCACTCTACCAACTGAGCTACATTCTCAGCCCTTATACATGTCTTTGATGAACGTGCTTTCTTTCTGGTTATACACTAACGTTTATAAAGCAACAGTGAACAGAACTTTCCGTGCTTACGTGGAGTACCTGCTGCTGTTTAGGCCTTGTATACGGAAGAGCTTAGCCCTGGGACAGCTGTGGCCTCATCACTAGCCAAAGCTTCCCTGAGTGTCTTAATTACTCTTCTGTTGTTGTGAACAGACACCATTACTAAGCAAACTTATAGAAGAAACAGTTTACTGAGGCCTTATAATTCCAGAGGGTGAGTTCATGGTTATCTTGGCAAGGAACATGGCAGGCAGGCACAGTACTGGGGCAGTAACTAAGAGCTCACATCCTCGTCCAAAAGTAGGAGGCAGAGAAAGCTAATTGGGAATGACATGAGATTTTCAAACCTCAGAGACCACGCCTTCTAATCCTTTCAAATAGTTCCACCAACCAGGGCATTCAGATATGAGTCTATGGGCCCATTCTCATTCAAACCACCACACTGAGGAGTGTGTGTGTGTATGCGTGTGTGTATGCATGCAGGCAGGAGCCATACCCCTCTACCTGTGTAAGAGTGATTCCAAGCTTTAAAAGGGAACTCTCATCTGCTGCCAAAAAATTTTAATAATACAGAGTCCTTTAAAAAGACATTTATAATTTTTTTTACTTCTTAAAATTATGTGTGTCTGAAAAGTGGTATGTACATGAGAGCTCAGTTGTCCTTGTGTGTGTCTATGTGCATCTCTGTGTTAGTATGTGCACATGTATGTGAGTGCCCATAGAGGCTAGAGGAGGGTATCAGAACCCCTGGAGCTGGAGTTACAGGTAGACCGTGAGTCACCAGATGTGAGTGCTGGAAACCGAACTCAGGTCCCCTGTCTTAACTGATGAGCCCTCTCTCTTGTCCCAGAAAAGCTCTAGATACCCACTTAGCTGTATAGCAGAGGCCCAGCTATCCAACTCTGTATAAACTGTCTGAAAACACCGTGTTAGTAAAGGAGTATATTCTGAAATAGGTCCTGTTACTCAATGCCAGAATTTTAGAAGCCAGGCAGATTGTAGCAAAATGGCGTCTTCTTTCATTTGACTTTAGGTGCAGTGAGGGTTAAGTTAATCTAAGGATCTCTTTTTGCCTTTGAGAGGAAGTGCATTCCCATTGCCAAGTGGACTTTGGAAGCCTGGCAGTTGTTTCTCTTCTTTGGCATGTTGCCAAAGGGGTTTAGAAGTAGTAAAACCCAGTAGGGAATGAGGAAGTCTGAGATCCAAGGTAGGATAGCAGAGTAGTCCTCCCGTGCTCCCTGGCTGAGATGTGTGGTACCACTTATCTACTCAGACTTCCAGTGGAAGGGCCTGGGTTGTAGCACGTCTTTTCCACAGTCTTACAGTGTTCTGCAGAGCTTGCCTGAGTTCCAGGTCCCCTTCCTCAGGCCTGTTTGAAGGCTTTCTGCATGGCTTAGTATCAACTGTTGAATTCTGTGCTGTGCTCCCCGCAGACTGGTATTGGGTGCGCCTGTTCATGGTGATGTCATAGTTCTGTTATTTTTGCTGTTTCATGACCCAGGTAATTGCAGAGGTAAATCTCCCACTGAATCACCAAATATGCTTTTAGCTACAAATTACAGAAATCTCTTACTCTAATGGCATGCATCAGATCATCTTAAGACACTGATTGCTAGACATTACGCCCAGTGATTCTGAATGAGGAGGTCTGGGGTGGGGTCTGGGAATGTGCTTTTTTTTTAACCAAGTTCTCAGGTATGCTAAGGTTGCAGATTCAGGGATTACACGTTGAGAATAGGACTGTACAGCCATTCCCAGTGAGTTCTGTTACTGACCATCTGACCTCACCAAGGATGTGCTTTCCTTCTTGTTTCTTCTCCTTCTCCCCCTTCCTTTCTTCTGTTTTCCCTTTCTTCTCTCCTCCTTCCCTTTCTCCCTCTCCCCTCTCCCTTAAACCTTCTCCCCCTCTGCTCCCCCTTCTCTCTCTCCTTTCCCCACCCCTCTCCCCATGTCCCCTTCCCCTCTCTCCTCCATCCTGTTCCCCCTTCCTGATCTCCTTCCCTCCTCCTTTTGCCTCTTCCCTCTCCTCCCCTCCCCTCCCCTCCCCTCCCCTCCCATCTCTCATACCTCCTTCCATCTCCTCTTCCCTCCCATTCTCTTTCCTGTCACTGTTCTTCCCTCTCAACACCATCTCTTTCCTTTCCTCTCCCCTCCTTTTCTCTCCTCTCAATCCCTTCTCTTCTCTTTTCCCCTCCCCTCATTTTTCTCCCTCCCCTCCCCTCCCTTCCCCTTTCCTCTTGCCCCTTTCCCCTCCCCTTCCTTTCCCTCCTCTCATTTCTCTGTTTGCCTCTACTCTTCCTTCTGTGTCTTGGTTGTTTTTGTTTTGGAAGGTCCCTGGTGGTTCAAGTTATCATATCCAAATCAAATGACACTGAGAGTAGGGAGGCTGTTGGGGCTTTCCCTGTGTTGTGTTTTAAAAACATGGACAACAGCAAAGGAACTTTGTCTATTATACTTGAATTTGATTGATCAGGGCTCCAGCCAGGCCTCTAGGTTGTCACACTGCAGAATCTAAGCTGCGTGGAACGGGTACCAGGAGTCAATATGAAGAGGTTTTATCCAAGTTCTCCTAGCTCCATATGGATGTTCTTTCATTCTTCTATATACTTGCTGCTTTCCGTAGCAGGGGTAGATTCTTTTGTGACCAGCTTTAATTGATTTATCGCTGTTTCCCAATGTTCTGGTCCCAGGACAGGCCGAGCCCTACCTAGCATTGCTTTTTAGGAAAGAACAAGTTTCTCACTATGAGAGAGGGATCAGACAGGAGTCTCTTTATTTCCTCCCAGTCAGCAACTGAGAGACCGCATAGGCCCCTCTTTGATCCTCTCCTTGTCCATGTCTAAGCAGACTAGCCCTCTCTTAACCTTTGTCCAGGCGAAGCTCTGCGCTAGGTGGAGTCTGTGCCATGGTGCAGCTGTGCGTTAGGCTCCGCAACCTCTGTGTTCCTCTTTCTCCGTGTCTCTCCTTCCTTTCATCTCTGTGAGTTGTTGTCTTTGTGTCTTCAGATCCTACAGGCCCTTGGGAAGTCCTATCACCCTGGCTGTTTCCGCTGCGTCATCTGTAATGAATGTCTGGATGGGGTTCCTTTCACCGTGGACTCTGAAAACAAGATCTACTGTGTCCGAGATTATCACAAGTAAGGAGAGAGGAAGGGAGTTGATGGTAACCTGTACACAGGCCCCACTGAGCTCAGCAGAGTGAAAAGTATGTAGAAACTGTATTAAAACGTGTTTGTTGGTAAGGCAGAACACAGAATGGTAATCAGAGGAATCCAACAAGCCTGTAGCCCCAGCTTTACCTAATTTCACTAGGCACCAAGTCAGGCTGAGCCTACCAGCCTCTGCTTGTCAGACCAGCCCAGGTAACTGTGCAGGGAACCAACAGCAAGTTTCATCTTATTCCTAAAGGAGCGGGAGCCAGCCAGATGTTCCTGTAGCAGCCAGGAATAGTCTTGATATTCCAAAGAGTGAGCCTAGCTCCACCTAACCCTGAGTGCTGGCCATGAGGGCCTACTGGCAGGTCCTAGTTACCACTTATACTCTGATTACAACACAATGTGCACCGTGTGCCCTTTGTTCCTCCCTCAGGGTGCTGGCCCCCAAGTGTGCAGCCTGTGGCCTTCCCATCCTTCCACCAGAGGTAAGATGCTTTTCTGGTTCTACTCAGAGGGCTTCAAAACACTGGACCGTCTCCCTTGAGTCACTCAGAAGATCTGCAACCTGTTCTTATACCTTTCAACAAACCCTCCAATGCCCAATACTGTCCCTTTCTCCTGGGCTGCCTTCCTAACCCCATGTGCTTCTTGGGCCTGTTTGTTCCAGGCCAAACTCTTGTAGATGAACAGAGGAATAGAAAGCTTGTCTTTTCTTCATCTCTAAAAAATAAATAGCCCTGAAACCCTGCCTCAGTGAATAAAATAGAGAGTGAAGGAGGAAGACACCAAACATAAACTCCTGGCTTTCACATGCGTGTGCATACAAGTGTATGTGTTTGCACACATGCAGTCATTCATAAATACTTATGCAAAAAATTCAATGAAAAGAAATGTCCCATTGGTCTTTTTTGTTCAGTGTCATCTGATATCCTAGACGATCACATGGCCCCACCCACTCTCACATCTACTGAATCTGGTCTTTTTCCTAAAAGTGTCTAGTATTCACTATTGATTTATGTCCCTCCCTCAGAGCCTCCCCCTATTCCCCAAAATCTCTTCTCACCCCGTTCCTTTGTTGGCAGTATCCCATGGACTTATAACTGGCCTCTTTGCATGCATGTCTTGCTTTTTTTTTTTTTGGTCCTAGGGCTCAGATGAGACCATCAGAGTTGTGTCCATGGACAGAGACTACCATGTAGAATGCTACCACTGTGAGGTAGGTCCCTCCATGCCCAGCCCTAAAGCCTACTTTACAAAGGCCTCTTGGGTCATGGGACTGAAGTGGTCACCACGTTCTCTCTGAGGTCTGTCCTTAAGAGCTGATTATATGGGGGTGATAACAGATACTTGGTGTGAAGGTGTATGCCATTTTTTTTTTCCAAATTCAAAATGAGAAAGTTCTGAAGCTTGCAATTGCTACCCTGAAGTTACAGAGCTCAGAGGACTGTGTAGTGTGGGGTTCAAGGTTACACTGTCACTTACATATATAAGGGTAGGGGGAAGAAGTGTCTTTCCCTCCTGGGTGCAGAGTGTTCCGTCAGAAACATCTGTCAGAACTGAGCCCTGAAAATCATGAAGAAACCCCTTTTGGAAATAGGGACGTGAATTGGTGGGTATTAGGGTGAGGGGGTGGGGAGTGGGGCTTCTCTGACCTGTGGGATATCCTACATTAAAAAAACAAAAACCAACCAACCAAACAAAAAACAACATTCAGTGCCTCTTGACTGTCAGAAAAGCCAGAGGTCATGTTGCACCAATCTTCAAATTTCAAGGTCATCCTTGACTACAGAGCGTATCTAGCCTGGGCTACATGAGACACTATCTCAAAAGAGTGGGGATGTGTGGGATTAATTAACCAACCAACCCAAAACGATTTGTAGTATTTCAACTTGTAGTCCATAAAAACCACTCTTGAGATAGTTTTCTATCTTCTTTGGGTCTTCTGTCTTGGAAACCTGGTGTGTATTTGTTCTCAAGCTACGTCTCCGTTCCAACCAATCAAATTGGAAGAGCTCCATGGTGGCAGGTAGCCACTGGCTTGTTCACAGGATAGGAGCTACCTACAATCAGGAAGCACCCTTTGGTGATTGAGTGGATTGTGATTTCATGTTACTCTTGCAGTCTGCTTTGTTTTTCTGGAACATTCTTGCCTCCTTGCAGGACTGTGGTCTGGAGCTTAATGATGAGGACGGTCACCGCTGCTATCCACTGGAGGACCACCTGTTCTGTCACTCCTGCCATGTCAAGAGACTGGAGAAAGGGCCCTCACCTGCACCCCTCCACCAACACCGCTTCTAGCAAAGGGACACAGTGGGCATGCGGGGACAGCCTGCCTGGGAGGTGTCTGTGTAGCACTTCTGAGCTCCCCCGCAGCTAGGGCACAGGAAGAGGAGGGACAGGAGGTAGAGTTCCTGTGTGTGTGAAGGGTGTCTTTCTTTTAACCGCAGCAGTGTGCACTCCTCATCCCGTCCATGTGTTTTCCACGTGCTTTTCTCTATTGCCTCTCACTCGCCAAATCACTCAGGAAGATGCTCCAGCTTGCACATGCACCTGACACAAGATGGGGCCTGTGTAACTGGACACATCCTACTCCCTGGAAAGCGGGTTTTCAGATTGTGTTGAGCACATTCCACAGTGTCCCTAGAGAAACTGACGGAGGTGAGCAGTACTTCCCTCCTCTAGGAGAATGCCTGCACCCAGATAACCCTCACACAGCCTGTGGCGTGGTTCAGTCCACATCAGAGCTTTAGTTCTTCTGAGAATGCTTTGAACATTTGACTGTGTTACAGCAAGAAAGAGGCACTGCTTTGTGCCGTGGAGTTTGCTTGGTAAAGGAGAGCCAAGCTTAGACATCTGGGAGGCTGGGTCTCCCTGTTGTGCCTCTGTCTTTCCTCCTGCACCTAAGACAGTGGAGCTGGGGCTCAGGGCTGCCCTGTCCTATACAGCCAGCTCAGAGAGAACTGGTGCAGGCACCAGGCTTCTTGTTCACGCTCGGTGCTGTGTTTTCATTGCTTCCTCCAGTCTGTGGCATTAGAGTTGCTTCCTCAAGGTGAGTTTGAGGATCTCATGCCTTCACGTCCCTGTCAACGTTTTCAACTTATTTGAGCATGACCGTTGGGAATTCCATATCCTGGGAGAGAGCTCCTTCTAAAAGGAAACTTTTGTGTGTGAGATCTCAAAGCTAGCACCAGAGGGAGTGCCTGAGCTTGTTTCAAAGGTGTCTCTCTTGTGCACAGACGTTCATTTGGTTTGAGGAAACCAATACAAGGTACACTGCTTTAGTCTGTTTTTTAAAACTTCGTTATTTCTCTCTACCTTTGTCCACACACAAAACATACCTCACAGATAGTTTTCACCAAATCACTGATCAAAGAGGAATTCATCATATTGGAGACTGTTGGGGTATCAGCAGTGGCCATTTTCCAACTTGACTACAGCTAAGCAGTATAGTCGCAACACAAGGTCTTCTGAGACCAGATGCAACTGAAATCAGGCCTTGTGCCTCTGCATTGCTGGCTCCTGAGGTAGCCAGGCTAAGAGGGAGACAGGGTGCTGACAATGTTAGGACCGCTTCTGAGGTGGATATGTGGACATACCTGTCCTCCCAACATTTGAGAGGCTGAAGTTTGTGAAGTAGGAGATTAGGTCTGTCCTCAACTACATGAGGCCATGACCTCACTCAAAAAAGAAAAAAACTTAAAAAGAGAAAGGAAAAAAGCAACAAAAACCCACCTAGCACTGAAGAATATAATTAACTTTGCCTATCACTTCCTGAGGCCAGAGGTCAGTGTCTCCTTGGAAGTTCAAATGGGTAAAACTGGAAAAACAACAATGAAATGGGTTTCCACCTGCTGTCTTATCTTCAGGGAGCGCCCCATGACTTGTGGCAGGAAGGCTGGAGTATCTCACTTCAGCAGTCAGGCTGGGTACCCAGCAGCTGGCTTGGGTGGTGAACCATTGTCCCTAGAGCCTCTGCCACGTGTGAATGTGGACTCCTTACTAGGCCTCGGCTACACCTGTAGGCTCTTGCAATCCTGCTGGCCTCCATTGCCTGTGAGAAGCTCAGGACTAGGACTGTGGACTGGGACCATCTTTTTCATTTTTATAAAGTTCCTTCTCTTGGGGTCCTTTGGCCAGACGTTACTAGTTTCCTGTTCTAGACAGAGCTACTTAAAAAATAAAGCTATGGCTATATGGGTCAGCAGAGATAGACCCTGAGGCTAGCCATGTTTTTTCTCTTGTAGTTACCTAGGTTGGCTTTGGCGAGGCTGGCAGGGAACGAGAAAATATGTCTTTGCCTTCACTGAGGCTCTGGTATAGTCTAATTTTGAGTCAAGATGATTGATGAAAATTGCATTGGAATTAGTGTCAGAAGAAGATGGGATTTGTTTATAAATTGGATAATTTAAAACTCTGTGATTAATTTTTAAATGAAATTCCTGATTGAGGTGATTCAGATCTGTTTGCAAATTTTATATTATCGAAAAAGCAATAAAGGAATTTGCAAACTTCCCAGAACCCCTAAGACTGTCTTCTTCGACTGTTTGCTGGAGAAGGTACCACTAGGGGTCTCATATTCTTTGGTTCTTCTATCTCAGGCCTGTGCACTAAAACATGAAGATATATTCACTTATCTGGGGTTATAAACGTTCTATAAATTTTGGCCAGATAGAGCTGTAAGGAGATTATACTTATAGGTATGTAAGAAGAGAACTCAGGGAGTTGGTAGGGAGACTATACTTTGAAAGTTAGAGCAAATAGCTTTTTCAAGATTCCTGTACAACTCTTGTACCTTGGATAAAACCAAGGAGATGGGCTGCTATCAGTTCCAGGGCTAGCCTCTGCCATCACCCTCCTCATTCTGACCCATAGGTTTCAGAAGAGCCTTCAGCCTTAACAGAGTTATTAGCTACATGTTAACTATGACAGGACTTTCCATTCTCCTTGCTAGTGCCTAAGTGAACCCCTTTCAGCTGAGTCCTGTGAGGGTCCAGTGTTGAATCCCAGGTAGCGGGCAGAAGAACAAAATGGTTTGAATACTTTCGGTACTGCCGTGGCTCTGTATAGCCTTCAGTCACACAAAATGAAAATCAGATTGTTAAGATTCAGAATCCACAGTCCTTTGTAGGCATTAAATACTGTTCTGAGTACCCTTTTCTCACTCAGTGAAAGTGCTGTCTACCAGTTAGAACCCTTGCAAAGAATAGTGTGAGGCTTGACTCCAAACTCTGGTTGCAGAATACACTTATAAGAACTCTCGGGCAGAGAGAGTATTCTGTCAGTAATGTGCTTGCATGGGGACTTGAGCCCAGTTCTCAGAATCCATGTAAGAATGTCAGATGCAGTGGTGTGGGAAAGTGGGGGCAAGTGAGGTACTGGTAGGCTAGCTTTCAGAGGAGAGAAAAAAGTTCTGATATGAAGTTGTCTTAGTTAGTGTTTTACTGCTGTGAACAGACACCATAACCAAGGTAACTCTTATAAAGACAACATTTAATTGAGACTAGCTTACACATTCAGAGATTCAGTCCAGTATCATCCAGGCGGGAGCATGACAACATCCAGGCAGGCATGGCAATGGAGGAGATGAGAGTTCTACATCTTATTCCAAAGAGAACCAGAAGACTGTGTCCCACGTGGCTAGGAGGAATCTTAAAGCCCACACCCACAGTGATGCACTTCCTCCAACAGGGACACACCTACTAATAGTGCCACTCTCTGGGCCAAGCATATAGAAACCATCACAGAAGTGTATGCTTGCTGGGCAGTGGTGGCGCATGCCTTTAAACCCAGCACTTGGGAGGCAGAGACAGGCGGATTTCTGAGTTCGAGGTCAGCCTGGTCTACAGAGTGAGTTCCAGGACAGCCAGGGCTACACAGAGAAACCCTGTCTTGAAAAACCAAAAAAAAAAAAAAGAAGTATATGCTGGTTTCTATCTCATAAATGCTTCTGTCAGTATCACTCTACCATCATGACACCCTAGAACTTGGAGTGGGGAGTGGTGGCATCATCATCATCATCACCATCATCACCATCATCATCAAATACCAGCTGCCCTCAGGCATTTGAACACTTTGGAGCCAAGATAGTGGAAGAAACCTGTTCAGCCCCATGACTGAAACAGTACTGACAGTAACTCCATCGGGCATTATTCTAGACACCCTATGTTCTTTACCATTCCTCTTCTTATAGACAACTAAGACATGAAATGGGAAGTAACCCTCCAAAAATGAATGGCCAGTAAACAGTAGGACCAAGACCAGGCCATTCCAGACAGCCATCCAGAGATATGTCTTGACCCCTCTGGCTGCCGGAGCATGAGTCAACGTTTATGGTATTTTTCAGCTTGTCCATAAAACCTCCTCATGACGCTACGAGGAACACCTAGTCATTGTTCTCTGTTGGGGTTTGTATTGGTTCCCATGATATTCTAATATACTTTAGAACACAAATGTATTATAGTTCTGGAGAAATGGCTCCTACAGGTTACCCACAGATCCTTTCAGAGATGCTAGGGAAGTTCTGCCTCCAGTATTACTTCTCTCGTTGCTGTGACAGAATGCTTGGCAGAAGGAACTTAAGGGAGGAGAGGTTTATTTGGGTTCATGACTTCCAGGGACACAGAGAAGGCACGATGACTGGTGACTCAGGAGCACTGGAAGCGTGAGGCAGAAGTGCTTGCCATCCTGACAGTCACAGTGTTCAGGAAGAACCAGAATTGGATTACCCTCAAGGCCTGCTCCCAAGGACGGACTTCCACTTGCTAGACTACAGTACTACTGATTCCACAACTTTCCCAAACAGCGCCACCTACTGGGGACCAAGTGCTCAAACAAGTTTTTCAGCTCAAGGGCTTTCCTATTCGTGGCTGGGGCCATACCACTCTGAGCCTCCTCCTTGTAAGGATTGAATGAGTTTGGGGATTATATTGGGTGTATCCAGATAATCTAGGATCATCTCCCTATCTCAGGATCCTTAATCTGAAATCTCCTTTTGCTTTGCACAATAATATAATCATAAATCCTGGGTATTAGGACATAAACATTTTGGAAGGGACTATTTTTCAGCCTACTTTGGGTTAAAACAAGTTTCTATGGGGATGGGGTGGGGCTATGGGTGGAAATGAAGTAATATCCATGGGACAGAAGATGATTTTTCTTCAGGCAGTGCTAAAAGTGAGTTTCCTGAAGTTGACTGGGTATGTACATGTATCCACATGATTGTCTTCTGAGTGTCAAAAAAGGTCAGGGGTCATATACTGTTGGAAGGTCTCATTCAGAAGGGCTTGGGTATGTGGTACTTCCTAGAGAAGTCCAGGTAATGTGGTTCCCCCAAGTGTGCCAGACAGTCTAAGGCTCTGTTACTGCTAGGTTACATACATGTATCACCCATTGAGAAAGTCTTGAAGACAAATGGCTAGGGCATAGTATGTCATACAGAGTGGAAGGTCCACAAGTCTAGGGACTCAGTAGGCAGACACTGCAGTGCAAGGTTGGCGGCAGTCATGCTACTAATCTGTAAATTAGACTATTAATCTACCTGGGGATGTACATTTTCTAAAAAGCTATATGCACATAAGATACACAGACACACTACAAGGGAATTTGACTAAAGATGCAAATTTGTGTTTACTCACCTTTAAGAATTTCTGCCAGGTAGTGGTGGTGCACGCCTTTAATCCCAGCACTTGGGAAGCAGAGACAGGCGTATTTCTGAGTTTGAGGCCAGCCTGGTCTATAGAGTGAGTTCCAGGACAGCCAGGGCTATGCAGAGAAACCCTGTCTCGAACCCCCCCCCCAAAAAAAAGAAAAGAAAGAAAAAAGAAAAAAGAATTTCTTATTCTGAACATGCTTGTTTGAGGACCTGATTTCGGTCTTTAAAAATCTCAGAAGAGGGCTGGAGAGATGGCTCGGCTGGTAAGTGCTTTGATAGAAGATGAAGAACTGAGTCTGATTCCCAGAATTCATATAAAAAAAAATCCTAGGAGTGCTGGTGCACACTTGTAATAAGCATGCGCCAAGAAAAATGAGGTAGATGGGAACTGAGAAAAATCACCTGATCTTTGACCTGCACATGCAAATGTGCATATGTGCACGTGCACAGATACACACAAGAGAATGCCTAATTCTGTCTGAATTACTCTCCATCTATCAGTCTCATTGCGAGTTCACAAAAGCCTTATTAGTTAACTCATGAAGAAAGGCCAAACGTTTGCGTTTTTACCTGTTTAGAGAGCCTGAGCTGGAGCCCTCTCCAGGCCAGCGGCCAATCAGCTGCAAGGTTTTTTGTTTTTTGTTTTTTTTCACTAAAGCCTTGTAAAGCCGGCTACAAATTAAATACCATTGTATTAAAAGAGATGGGGCTGGAGAGATGGCTCAGCAGTTAAGATGGCTCACAACCAGCTGTAAGGGATCTGATGACCTCTTCTGGCCTGAGGGTGTATGTGCAGCAGAGCATTCAGACGGTAAAAAAAAAAAAAAAAAAAAAAAAATGATGGGCGGTGGTGGTCCAGAACTTGGGAGGCAGAGGCAGGCGGATTTCTGAGTTCGAGGCCAGCCTGGTCTACAGAGTGAGTTCCAGGACAGCCAGGGCTACACAGAGAAACTTTGTCTTGAAAAACAAAAAACAAAAAAAACCCCACAAAACAAAACAAAAAAAAGATGATGAACTATCTTTTTTTAAAAGAGAGATGATCTATCCAGTGAACTAAGAGCTGGTGAGTTGAAGGATAATCAGGGATAGAAATGAAGTGACATACTGAAACACATGTGACCACCTTCCTGCCCACTGTGGGGGTCCTCGGGGAGTTTACTCAGCCTCTATCTGGCCTGCTTTAGAATCAAGAGTTCATGACCTTAAGCAAGTTTAATTTCCTTTTCTGCAAAAATGGGATGTAGTACGAATTTTGTAATGTTTTTAAACACAGAAATATTATGGGAATGTTTTCATTTTAATCCCAGACATGAGGATATAGGGTTGCTTCATATCAGGTGACTATGTGTCTTGTACTCTAGCAGAGGCATGATTTTGCCAGCAGCAGATAGTTGCTACGGTTGTGTGATGTTTGAAATTCTAAGGACTTTTCAGAGGGTATATAAATGCTAGGGCAGCCAGGCAGTTGTGGCACATGCCTTTAATCCCAGCACTTGGGAGGCAGAGGCAGGCGGATTTCTGAGTTTGAAGCCATCCTGGTCTACAAAGTGAGTTTCAGGACAGCCAGGGCTACACCGAGAAACCCTGTCTCAAAAAACCAAAATAAAATAAGATAAAATAAAATAATAAAATAAATGCTAGGGCCCCGAGAGGTGGTGTAGGTTGCTGTTGGGGGTTGGATGCTGTTGGTTGCTGCTCTTTGTGGTTTGCTTGCACATGACTATATGCAAAGAAGAAACAACAACAAGAAGAAATATAACTTTGTTTTTTAAATATTATTTTTAATGATGGTTTTTAAACATTTTAATGTCCCTTATAGCCCACCACCCACCAGAGATAGTAGGGAAAAAAAAGATATTTAAAAAGTGGATCTATTTAGAAAAGTTCTTTTGAACAACTCCCATCTGTGTTGTCTGAAAATCGACAGCTCAAGTCACAGATTTACAGACAATGACAGCTCGATCCAGTCACAGACACTTCATAGATACACCAACAGTCTAGTTCTATAGAGTCAGGTTAATAACAATGGTGATACAACCGGAGACATTCAGGTCTCAGCCTTGACTTGAGTCAACAAGAGGGATCAACAAAAACATCAAGACAAGTTCTCAGCTGTGCCTCTCTCAGAGAAGCAAAGATCAGCAAAGACACGAGATCCACAGGTGTTGCACAGCTAGCTGTACCAGCAGGCCTAGCTGTTTCCATCACTGTCAAGTCCCATTTATACCCTCCAAACATCACGTGTCCTCCACGTGCCTTGCCTCAGCAAGGGTCTTCCCTCAGCACGTGCATCCAGTCAGCTCGGGTCCATGGAGTCCCGACAAACGGAGCTCAACTACACAATATAAGACCGACCAATACATGCGTGTTGTTAACAAAGAATCTTTCACCACGTGTCCTTTCACATGTTTGCTTTAACAGAACACCCTGTCTCCTGTGTCTGCTTTAGTGAAACATTCTTTTCTTGAGTCTACCTTAGTCTTTCACTTGTGTCCACTTTAAAAAAAAAAAAACACTCTTTTACGTGTTTGCCCCAACAAGACACCATGTAACACAACTGACTCTCCAAAGAATCCTTGAGTTTCCACTTCAAAGACATTAGATGTCCTTATGGCAAAGATCGAACTTGCCCCAAGGGCTTGACACCACTAATCAGCAGGAAATAGTCCAATGATGCTGTTTCCCCTTTCTCCTTTTTTTTTCCTATCTAGTGTTGAGGGGTTGAAAGGGTGGAAGGAAAGGGTGGAGAATGGTGAAAGAAAGAAGAACCTACAGAGTAGCAAATGTGGGCTACAGTGGAATAACAACTGAATTTACCTGTCAAGTTGTATGGGTTGATTCCATTTGTCTAAATATAATGCTTAGAGAAGCATGGAGTTATTGATCGGTTCGATAAGTTTTAAGAATTGATAATTACATCAGGATGATCAACAAGATAAAATACAAGCAGATTAAGGTTAGAAACTCAAGCACAAATTTTAAAAAGCACCTATGTACTAACAGTCAATGGAATCTATACGAGTGAAGATTAAACTATTACAAGGAAAGGGTAGAGAATAAACCGGCAGAAAGACTAATGTGTAACAACCAAAGGGCTACTGTGCTCTTGCAGAAGACCTGAGTTCTGTTGCAAGCACCTGCCTTGGGTAGCTGTACCCAGCTCCAGGGGCATCTCATACCTCTGGCCTTGTAGAGCGTCTACACTCACACGCAGACACACAATGAAAAAGAAATCTTTTTAAAGGTAAAGTCTGTGAGAAAAAAAAGATTGAATACACAAAGAGAAAATAATCGGTCAAGAAATAAAAGTAAAAAGGAAGCTGTGGTTTTTCACTTATGAAAACTGCAAAGGAACTACAATTTATATTTGTATGTGGATGCCTTGTTTATTTATTTTATTTACAGATGGGGGTCCCCAAATCAATGCCTCTCTGTCTCTAATTCTAGAATTTTAGGTATATGCCACTACATCAGACTTGGATATCTAATTTATATGTATACATAAATGTCTAATGTTGATTAGCGTGTGTGAAAACATTCTGATGACGGGGGGTATATTGTTTTGATTTTTCCACAGAGCAATTAGAAAATATGTACCAAAAATCTAAATGCCTATGAGATGGACCTTTTAAATGTCCACTCATCTACCCAAATAGAACATCTTAAAGCAAGACTTGTAAACCAGGTGTGGTTGGTGGTGCTTGCTTATAATCTCAACACCTTGGAAGCTTGAATCAGAGTTCCAAGTTCATTTTCCATAGCCAGGTAAAGGCCCCGCTGTCTTATGTAAGTAAGCCTTAGTCACAGTCCTCCCCCCCCCCCCCCCCGCCTCCGCGTCACATACACACACCACACATATCCTTCAAAACCAAACCAAACCAAAAAACAAAAACAAAAAAACTCTCATTTTTTAAGCATTAAAACTGGCAACAACTCATATTAATGACCTTAAATCTCAGCCAAAAATGAAAGAACAAACAAAAAAATACTGTTAGCTGGGCAGTGGTGGTGCATGCTTTTATCCCAGTACTCAGGAGGCAGAGGCAGGGATCTCTGAGTTGGAGGCCAGCCTGGTCACAGAGTGAGTTCCAGTAGTCAAAGCTACACAGGGAAACCGTAACTTAACATAACCATAACGTCGTTAAAAGCAAACTAAAACCTCAGAAGTGTAGAAGCCTGGTATGGTGTCTTGTACCAAAGGCAGCAAGAGTGAGTAACACCCCTTGGACCCTGGTCTAATTCTGCCCCCAATAATTTTCTGCATTTGATACAGTTTTTAATAAACTCTTGGGGAGTGGGGTATGTTATCTAGGACAATTTAATCATCGAGTGACTGGTTAATAAATACGCTGAGCCCCGCTCCCCCACCCACCTTTGTCATATCTGTTTCTGGCTATCTCAGGTCTTACGTAAAATAAATGCGCATGCACTCGTTTTTCTGGCCCTCTTTCTGCGAAATCCCCGAATTTTTAAGGTTTCCTCGTGCAATGGAGGCTAGGTAGACTTGGCAAGCGGAGCTAGCCAAGGCTGCTGGTAGCGGTCCCGGGCCCGCAGCCCCGGCCCTGTCTTGCAGAGCAGAAGCTACGCCCTTCTCAAGTCAGTGCCGCCTGTGTTCTACCAGCTACGAGCTTTCGGTGAGATGTTTCCGTCATCGCCTGGGAAGACATTGGCCACGCACGTCCCCGATTGCAAACCTCCACTCTTAAGAGTGTTTTCCTAAGTGTACCGGTTTACAGACTCCTGCGCAATTTTAAGAACAGGGGAGCTAGAAAATTTGCAAACCGTTTTAGATACCTCCGGGTTTCAAATACAGCCGAGAAGGTACTATTCCGCTCAAAGCAACATTAAAATGTAAGATATTTGACCTTGACATGATCCTTTTAAAGCAGGCCTTGCAGCATTCAACTCAAATATATAGAGAGAGTTTCGAAAAAGATATTGCACATATCGAGCCAGCCAGGAGTCGAACCTAGAATCTTCTGATCCGTAGTCAGACGCGTTATCCATTGCGCCACTGGCCCAGTGCTGGGGAGGCCTTTTCCACGACGAGTGATCTCGAATTACACAGCTTCAGTACGCTTCCTGCTTCTAACTCTTCAGTCTGGTCGGTCTGTTGAATGTCGCAACTCAGCGCAACGCTACCGGGACTCCGCCTTTCTCCGCAACGCGTTACACCAATCCCCGGAGGCGACGTCACGGCGTTCTTCGGTCTGCTCCAATCCGCGCATCGGAGGCGTGCCTCGCAGGTCCCGGCTGGCTCACTGGTTTGTCCGCCGCCGGCTCCCGTGCTCGCCCGAGAGGCGGACCCGGGAGGGGGTGGGACCAGGCCGAGGCTCCTTGGCCGCCGCACCTGGGGAGCGGTCGCACCGGAGCCGAGGTGGCATCGGGGTACCCTGCGGGTGGAGCGAAGAGGAGGACGGTGCACGATGGCGGCCTCAGCCTACGAGCATCTGAAGCTGTGAGTCCCGCGGGCTGCGGCCGCTGACAGGAAGGGCTGAGGGGCGAGCGGGTGCCCAGGCCCGAGCGTATGAGGCCCGCACTGGCCAAGCTAGCGGGCTGGGCTTTCTCCGTCCAGCCTGGCTGCAGCGTAGGCCGGTGTCCCGCAGCCTCGCCCGCCGCGGGGCCTGGCGCGGTGAGCCGAGCTGGAGCCCGCAGCACCAGGAGCGGCTGCAGCCAACTTTCCCTGGTGGCCTCCGGGAGAGGCCTTTTTGACTGGACCTCCGGGAGTGCTCTGGCGCTCGCCGGCAGAGCAAACCTCTCTCTTGGTTTCTGGCTTTCTGGGCCTGGGAGTTCGCAATGACGAGTCCTTCTTTGGGCACAGCAATAATTTAGTCAGATGTCCGAAAGGCCGGTCGAATTTACTGTGCTTATTTCAACAGACTGCGTTGACAGCTACAGGCTCGCCTCTAGTTTTGGCGTAGCGATGTTGACTTTGAGCAACACTTGTGTACTTGAGGTTTTGAGACCCAGCCTCTGGTGCAGAAAATAGACATTTATAAGCTCTTTGGCTCATCCTGGGTTAAAGGGGATTGGGGGGTAATTTCTCTTGCTGTTACCCTCAGCACCTGCACTCTTTGTGAATAACTTCGCCCTAACCGCTTTAATAATCTACCACGGACCATAATCTAGGGATTCCTTTAGTAGCAGAAGCAAGTATAACTTTTGAAAAGCCAAGTTAAAATACTCTGTTAATTAGACATAGGTATCTCAACTCGTTTGCAGGGAAACAGATGTAGTTTGGGTGCTCCTTATGAATAACCGAAAATGCCAAGTTAGCAATACAGAATTTGGAGGGATTGCCGTCTGCCCAACACTTTTTGTGGTTTTCTTCAGTTCACCCTTTGTGCTTCTTATACTTGCTACAGTTCTCTTTGAAAACCTCAGCTCCACACTTCCTTCCACATTTCTTTTAATTAATTTTCCTTTGTAAAGTGAATAATTACCTTACTGACAGTTAAGTGAGAGTTGAAGCAAAGTGTATTGGTCTTTGTTGGGCCAGAGTCACGTGGACTTTACTGGCAAATTAGGTTATTGTCCACCTGATAGTTGTGGAAGGGCTGAACATGATCTTACACTAGGTCTCGGGTGTGTTTAAGCAATTTAGAGCCTTGCCTTGAAGCAGCTCAGCTTTGGGTTACAGGATATTGTTGACTTTACCTGCATTGAAGAATAACTGAGATGGATAACTTGAGAATTAGGAAGATTATTTTTGAGCTGCCCAGGCTCTAAATCTCACCAGTCCAGATCTCAATACAGGCAGGCATCCTCTTTGATTCCTGAGCAGGTTATTCAATCTCTGTGAATAATTATTTTTTTATTCTGAAAATATGAGTGTTCATACTTCATCCTTACTGTTCTTTCCAGTCCAGACTTCAATACAGGCAGACACTATTTCATGTGTACATAGACTAGAAGGGAAATTTACCCTTTAGAAGTGGGTACGATGGTTTTGTATTGAAGTGGAAACCATGAGTCTGGGGTTATATGGACGTTCCTATCAGTCTTTAGGGTTTGGGTGTTTCTATAAATGTGAAGTTAAAACTTGACTGCAAGTTTTTCTTTAGCAAGTAGTTTGTGAGTTAGAATCTGCTTTCACCCCTTCTGTTTAGCCATCCTATTTAAACTTTTAAATGTAACGTGACACTCTTCAATGAGGGCAGACTATAAGTCGACCTGTGACTTTTCTTTCTGAGAATAATGGGACTTTAGAAAAAAAAAATGCCCAAGAAGAGCTAGATGAGAAGTTACCTTGCTGGTGATGGTGGCGCTTGCCTTTAATCTAAACCAGAACCTAGGAGGCAGGGGCACTGGGTCTCAGGCTGCCTGGTCTTGAGTTTCCGGACAGCCATGGGTACACAGAAAAACCCTGTCTCAAAGAAAGAAAAGAAAAGAAAGTGACTTTATTGTAGATGTTTTGGTATATAACTTCCCAAAGCGTTGAAGTGCTTGGGTACTAAATGATAACTCCTTGCGCTATGTCAGACAATTTCTTCAGCTCATCTATCTCTGCCTTGTTAGAATCTCACATTGTAGATGTACTCTGCACATCTTCCAAGTCCCACTTACAATTCCACTTCTGCTCTATTGACTACAGGATCAAGCCCACAGTTTTTAGCCACCTGAATTCTAAGTTCTTTACAGTTTTGTAACTTTACTGCCTGTAAGCCATGCTAAAGGTTGCTCTGCTCCTCTTCCAACCTCGATGTTGGGTTTGTATTTATCTTTCTGTCAGAGCTCTTTATCTCTCCCGTCTACATACTGGTTACATCTGGAGGAAAGAAGACAGGTCTCAGGTAGTTTAGTCAGAACAGACATGGATTAACTTCTTAAACTTTCTGCTAGCTTTGATTCCTGGGCAGGCTATTAAGCCTCTGTGAATAATTGTTTTATCTTGAAAATGAGTGTTTATGCTTCATAGGTTTGTAGATAAAGTACTCAGGGTATCTCATAGATAGCATCTCTGAGAATCTTGTTTCCCTTCATTGACTCTCTCATGGCTTTTGAAGCCAAAAAATGAGGATTTATTGTCACACGGCGTGGGCACCAAATATCCATACAGTTTACACATTCTGTTTCCTCTCTCTTACACGAGAGGGCTGAAAACTAGAATGAGCAGTGCAGAGCACTGTTTGAACCAGAGATATAACAGTTACATATACGTTGCTTCAATGTATTTAAAATGTGATGAATAGCTTCATGTTATTTCTCTCTAATCCTCTTCTATATTTAGCATGAACCTTTGACAAGCATCCACTCCATAAATCTCCAGAGAAAATGGATTTTTCAGTATAGAATTGTTTAAGAGGAACAGAGTCTGGAATATTTGGCATGTGTTCTGTTGAAGCAGCGAGGGCTTAAGCACCTTCATGTATGCTACTGTTAGTGCTTCTGGGAAGTCACAGGTCGACTTATAGTCTGCCCTCATTGAAGAGTGTCATGTGACGTCCTGGCCACATAAGTCACACATTAAGCATAGCAGAGTCAACTTTGAGACACAGTTGACCAAGAGTCTAGCGATCTTTCCATTACACTGCATTATTCAAACGACCTGTTCTTCTCTTATCAGGTTGCTTTCTCCTTATTCTGTGGACAGCCAGCTGTAAAACTGTGTTACTTGTAAGAGAAAATGGTTGACACATGGGTTTTTTTCATATAGAAAACAGGATTTAGGTTGTTTTATTGTATTAAAAGACAGTACTACTACCCAGGCTGGCCTGGGATTTGTGATTCTCCTGCCTTACCATTTCTTTTTTTTTTTTTTTTTTTGGTTTTTCAAGACAGGGTTTCTCCATGTAGCCCTGGCTGTCCTGCTGTCCTGGAACTCACTCTGTAGATCAAGCTGGCCTCGAACTCAGAAATCCGCCTGTCTCTGCCTCCCAAGTGCTGGGATTAAAGGCGTGCGCCACCACCGCCCAGCGCATTTACCATTTCTAAGTGCTAGGATTATAGATATTGGTCAACATGCCTAGCTTTTTTAGGCTACTTGCATAAGCATGAATAATTTTAGATACAATTAATCTGAAATTGCAAAAATAGAAAAATGAATTATTGGAAAAATGCACCACCCTTTTACTTCTTAAATGTCAGCCAAAACAAAATGTAAGGTAAAGACTACTTTTAGGTAGCTTTTTGTTAGCTTTTTAACAATGTGAAACGTCTTTGTCTTCTACAAAGTTCACACTTGAGAACTGTGCTGTCAAGTTGCACAAAAAGAAAAAGCACCAAACAAACAAAAAACCTACAAAAAATATGCTAGGTAAGTTTGTGACTGTGTGCCAGGCTGCATTCTTAGCTGTTCTCAGCCACATGTAGGTCACATGTGAACATGTTTCTTAGGTACTGAATCAGGTGGTAGTTTACTTCTGAAAAGAACAAAACAATAAGAAAACCCCTCATTTCTGAGGTGGAGAGATGCTCAGGGCTTTTCCAGAGGACCTGAGTTCAGTTCCCATCTCCCACATTGGGTAGCACACAACTGCCTTTATCTCCAGTTCCAAGAGATCCAAAGCTGCCTTCTGGACTCTACAGGCACAGGCATTCATTTATTCACCCATTTACCCACCTGCTCCTGTTCTTATTCTCTCCCTCCCCCCCCTCACACACACACACACACATACACAGGCACTTTCATTCACTCACACATACACTCATATTTGAATAATAATAATACTAAAGGAAAATATTTTTAAAAGAAGTATCTATAACTTTAGGGAAAAAGAAAAATACTGTTTGCTCAGGAATTTGCCTTCCTTAAACACTCTCATTCTCATATCTATACAGTTAGGAGAAACGTGAGGCTTTCCCAGACTGTACTGACTGTATGTACAGTGTGTCTTGCACAGTGTACACTCAGCTTATTCACACAGCTTTGCATGGAGGGAAGGTTTTCTTCATGAAATAAGGCACAGACGATAGGGATTTGTGTCCATGGGGGGCATTAGTTGGATGGAAGTTCATAAGAAAGAATCCTGTTTGAGAAAGGGTCTCCTGGAGCCAGGCTGGCCTTGAACTTGAGGATGACTTGAACTGTTTCCTGATCTTTCTGCCTCTCTCTCACCAATGCTAGGATTACTGGATGGACTGCTACACTGACTACACAGGGGGTTTGAAGAGTTAGGATCTGAGCTGAAAGCTGGGGACACACGCCTTTAATCCCAGCACTGGGGAGGCAAAGCCAGACAGATCTCTGAGTTTGAGGCCAGCTTGGTCTATAGATTGAGTTCCAGGACAGCAAGGGCTACACGGAGAAACTATCTTGAAAAAAACAAGCAAAGAAAAACAAACAAAGAGTTAAGATCTGGTTTGGAGGAGTCTGATTGTTCGTGGGTTTTGAAGTATATAGGGAATAGATAGGATGAGGAGGTTTTGAAGAAGGGAGAATTGAAATGAATTAGCTTCCTATAGACACCGGCTGGTTTGGGGTTATACTGGGCCTCTGGTGAATCTGTGCAGTAAGGAGAGGCACTCGATGAGGGACTGAGGTGATCCCGATGGAACCCGAAGGGAGGTTGAGTCAACACCTTCAGCATCTATGGTACAGTGGGGCCAGAGGATCCTTCTTTATATCTAAGTTCTTTCCTCTAATCAAACTTAGTAAAATACTGTCTGTCTTTCCAACCAGAGATAGGGTAAACATTTTAAGATCTTAATTTTTTTAAGTTTTCTGAGGAAGTATGTTGCAACACTTTTGTGATACAACAGTCATATTTCTATGTAAGTGGTAATTTTTCCATTTATTTATTTATTCACTTTACATCCCAATCACAGCCCCTCCTGGTCCCCACCCTCTACAAATAGTTCTTTTTAACTGTGGTAATATACTTTAAAAAATATACCATCTTACCTGTGTGTGTTCAGTTCTTGCAAAACTACAACTCTGTGCTCCTTAAATGACTCTGTTCCTCCATTCTTTCCTACCCTGGCAACCTCCATTCTTCTATTCCTGTGGATTTAGCTTGCCATTCCAGGTGCCTGACTTAAGTGGACCAGTATTTTTCCTTTTGTGACTGGTTAGTTTCAGTCCTATAAGGCTCCAAAGGTCAGCCATCTTGTAGTGTGTGTCAGGCTTTTTTTTCTTTTGAAGGCTGACTAACATGCCACTCATGGTGGACAGTCTCATAGTGTACTGCAGTGGGAACACATTCTGTGGACTGCATCGTTAGACAGGTCTCATCATACTGTGAATGTCAGAATGGGCTTCTGTCAGACCCAACAGCATAGCCTGTCACACACGTAGCCCATAGGATATCTACTATTGCACATGTAGTCCATAGCTGACCACAGTGTTATACAGTGTGCACATGTGGCACATGCGTTGTAATCCTAACCCTTGGGAGGAGGAAGCAGGAGTCTAAGGAGTTCAGGGATAGCCTCTGTTGTTTACCCATCATGAGACTCTCAAAACACCAACAGCGAATGAATTAAACAGAAATGGTACGAGGTGTGTGACTGCAGTGTACCACATTTTGTTTATCTAGTGACCCGTCATTTAGGTTGGTTCCATATTTTCAGCTATTACGATTGAAACTATTTTAAATGTGGGTATAGCAAATAATCTCATTTCGGTCCTTCCTTCCTTCCTTCCTTCCTTCCTTCCTTCCTTCCTTCTTTCCTTCTTTCCTTCTTTCCTTTATTTATTTTGTTTTTTCAAGATAGGGTATCTCTACACAGAGTTTGGCTGTCCTTGGCTGTCCTGGAACTCACAGAGTAGACCAGACTGGCCTCGAACTCAAAGATCCTCTTGCCTCTGCCTTCTGAGTGCTGTGATTAAAAGTGTGTGCCACCACTGCCTGACTTCTTTTAGTTATTTTTAACACATACACAAAAGTATAATTGTTGCCAAGCTTGGTGGTCATGCCTTTAACCCAAAACTAGTGAGGCAGAGGTAGACAAACTTTACGAATTAGAGGCAGGCTTGGTCTACATAGCGAGTTCCAGGAAGCCAGAGGTCCATAGTGAGACCCTGTCTCTAAATAAACAGTGTCAGGGGATTGCTAGGTCATATGACAATTCTAATTTTAGATTTTTGAAAGACTGACATTGGCTGCACCATTTTATTGTCCCACTAGGAAAGCACCAAGGTTCTAATTTTGTGACATCTTTGCCAACACTTACTCTTTTTCTGTTTTTCTCTTCGTCAATAACCGTTGTAATGGGTGAGACATTGGCTGGTAGTAATACCTATAAAGTAGGTTAATTTTGCACATTTTTCTTTTAAACCATGCAACAGAAAGTGCAACTGAGTGTACTGCAGGGGGAGCAGGTTGGGCAGGAACGAAACACTGCCTACAGCCTCACTGGCATTTGACGGGATTTTGAAGAGGTCCGTTGTGACCTGAAATAGGATGTGTATGTTGCACAGGAAGTAAAGTTACATTTTAGATACTAGAAAATCACAATGGAAGAAAATGATGATGACCTTGGTGCTTACAGTGTGATACCACTTTTCTTTAAATTTAACAAGATCAATAAAGGTTTTTTTTTTTTTAATTAGGAATTTTTTCATCAATTTTTTTTTTTTTTTGGTTTTTCGAGACAGGGTTTCTCTGTATAGCCCTGGCTGTCCTGGAACTCACTCTGTAGACCAGGCTGGCCTCGAACTCAGAAATCCGCCTGCCTCTGCCTCCCAAGTGCTGGGATTAAAGGCGTGCGCCACCACCTCCTGGCTTCATCAATTTTTGATGATGAAAAATTTTGACATTGCAATGTTTCTACTTTGACTTTGCAATCAAGGTGGGTTTTTTGTTTTATTTTATTTTTTGTTTTTTAAATTATTGTGAAAAAAATCTCTGTAAGTTAAGTTTATTTGTGTTGGGTCACATAGTAGCTAGCTATCTTAAGATACATGTGTGCTACAGATACATGCTTTGTCTTGGCTTCCGTGAAGCTACTAACTTTGTGTACTTGCTAGTTGAGAGTGCTGTCTAACCTGATGACAGGTTGACTTTGGAAGGCTTTAGTGGTACTTTGTAAAAATTAAATTTCTCACTTGAGAATATGACATTTCTCATCAGAGCTGGTACTAAGGGAGGAGATAGGTAGAGAAAGGGAAGGGAAGGGAAAAGAGAGAAGGAAAAAAAAATGTAGACTTGGCTGAGAGAGGAGGCTCACTGTTGAGCTTTGTCCTGAGTGACCTAGAAGTCTATCTTAGGTCACAGTTTGATTTCTGAGTATATTAGATGATCATTGTTGTATTACTAGGAAGATTTTTCTGGGCTAAGATAAAATATTTAAAGTAGTTTACTCTGTCACTAAGCCAATAAAAACATCCAGTAAAGACCTCATAAAAGAAAATAATGCAGATGTTTGCTGATTAAACATTCACTGCCACCCTCCCCTGTAAAAGGATTCAACTTTCACTTTCTTCTCCTATGAGAAAAACCAAGGCAGATAGATTAAGGCCAGTGCCTTTGTCTGCAGAGTGGCCACAGGTGAAGACTTAAAAGAAGACAGCAGTAAAACATGTACATCAGTAAAGATTATATCACAGAATATTTACTTAATTATTTTGACTGTAAGTACTTTTTTTTTTAAAAAAAAATCTCATCGGCTTTTGAAATGAAGTCTAGGGAACAGAAAAACTTAGGGGACAAAATTTGCTGCATAAGACAGCTATATTTTACATCAGGGTCAAGGCCAGCGAGTGAGTGATAGGATATGAACAGCAGGAAAGCAGACAGCAAAGCAAATGACACTGCTTCTCTGACTAGTAGGATTCTAAGTCATAGCTCCTGCCCTTAGAAATGTCAGTTAGCTGACGTCATTGTTTTCAGTCCAAGCCTAGTAGCATTTTTAATTAAGCAGACTTTTATTGATACATTTCACCTGATTAAAGTCCAACACCAATAAACAAATGTGGCCCTGAGACTTTCCAACCTCTCAAGCAGTAGAATAAACCATGGTCCATCTTGAGACTCCCTTCCTCTCACACAGTAGAGTAAACCACTGTCCATCAATTTTTACATCTAGGCTTTCTTCCATACAAATTGGTGCAAGTTTTCAATATTCTATTTTTTTGTTTTTGAGTCAGGGTCTCACTGTGTAGCCTGATTGGTCTGGAACTCACTGTGTAGTTCAGGCTGTCCTCAAACTCATTGAGATCCTCCTGCCTCTGCCTTCTGAGTGCTGGGATTAAAGGCATGTGCTATCTTACCAGGCCTAGCCTTACTTGATTTAAACCAAGTAGATTTTGTGTTCAAAACCCTAAACATGTGTTTTGCTTATACATAAGAAATAAGAGAATATTTTTAGTGATATTATCATAGTAGTGGTAGGACAGTATCTATCATTTGATCGCTGAGATTATATATTGAACAGTCCTTGTTGTATTGCTAATGACAAGAAAATGCCACTTGGAGACTTGGGGAGCCTAATGTTGGCATGGCAGGGTGGGGTGTTTCTTATTTTTTTCACCAAGTGAGCCCAAGAAGGAACATTTTTGTCAACCACAGCAGACCTTTATATAAATGGTCTCTGTTCACATCTGTTCTACCACTGTCTACATGGATCACAGTAGCTCTCTGTTAGTAATTAAAGAAGTGTCCCCCTCTACTCTGGATGGAAGTTATACAGGAAAAGTTGCTTGAAACCAACTTGCCTGGGACTACACCCTTGGTAGCCAGAGCAAGCAGTTGTGGGCTTAATGTAGCTTCCCTAAAATGTCCAGGGAGTTTTCAAAGTGGTCAGTGCTGCTATAAGGGTTTTTCTGATAGTTGATTAACTGGCATAGCAGTTTTTTGTTTGTTTTGTTGTTGATGGTTGGTTTGGTTTTTGATTCTTTGTCCTCAAGACAGCCAGAGCAGCAAGTGAGAGTCACTGCAGCTGGCAATTAGAAAGTCAGATTGCCTCCTTTCCCCAGCACTTTTGCTTGTTTACAGGAAGGTGTGCTTAGGGAAAAAATAAAAACTTAAAGGATTTATCATTAACAATGAGCTAAAAATATTGTGCTTTAACAATGTTTAGCACATGTGTAGTGTCCCAGGGAGAGATACCCTAACCCTCATTTGTCTACTTGTGGGCACCTTCTGGCCAAGGGTTAAGGTGGGTTCTATAGGAAAAAGTTTTTATATCATGGTGGTGTTCTATTGCTACTTTACCAAATTATTATAAACTTCGAGGTTTAAAACAATACAAATATCTTAGTTAGTTAGTTTGCTTTTTGTCAACTTTGGAAATTCAGTTGAGAAAATGCTTCCACCAGAATGTTTTGTTAAGTAAGTCTGTGGGGCATTTTCTTGGTTAATGATTAACGTAGGATACCCAGCCCAATGTGGGCAGTGCCACCTCTGGGCAGATGGTTCAGAGCAGAGTGAGAAAGCAGGCCGAGCAAGCCAAAGAGCAGCTTTCCTCCACAGCATATGTTTTAGTTCTACCTCCAGGCTCCTGCTGCCTTGGCTTCCTCTGATGATGGACTGTAACTTACAAACCAGAGAAATCTTCCTTCCTTAAGTTGCTTCTGGTCATGTTGTCTTATCCCAGCAGTGGAAAGCAAGCACAACATATACTATCTAACAGCTGAGATACCGACAGGCCTGTGTTTAGGAGCCTGATGGAAGAACTAATTTCCAGGCTCATTCACAGTGCTGACTAAGTCTGCTTACTGGAGGTGGAGAAGCCAGCGTCTATGTTTCACTAGACTGTCAGTCTGCGATCGGTCTTAGGTTTAGTGGCTCCTCTCTTGACCTTGTACCCTAACTCCTGCACCTCAGGGGCCGTCTTTCGCCTTCTGCCACTTTCCGATTCTCTTCTCTTCTGCTTCTAGAGCTGACATGAACATAGGTCTTCTCTTACCATCTGAGACTTATCTCCTCCTTTTAAGGGTAATTAAGTAACCTTAATTCTATCTTTAGGACAGTGCCTACGTAATTGTTAGGGGAATTTTAGAGTTGTTATTGTTAGGGGAATTGTTAGGAGAACAGTTACTTTATATTACAGTTACTTTATGTAAGTACACTGTAGCTGTCTTCAGACACCCCATAAGAGGGCATCAGATCTCATTATGGATAGTTGTGAGCCACCATGTGGTTGCTGGGATTTGAACTCATGACCTCCAGAAGAGCAGTTAGTACTCATAACTGCTGAGCCATCTCACCAGCTCCATCTATTGTCTTTTAAAAGCTGATTCTCAGCCAGGACTACACAGAAAAACCCTGTCTCGAAAAACCAAAACCAAAACCAAAAAAAAAAAAAAAAGCTGATTCTATGGTGCATTGTTAGAACTAGAGGCCCTTTATTTTTCCTGTACTCATAGTTTTATAAATATCAGAATTAAAAACTATTTATTGGTGCAGCAGTGGCGTCATGGTGGGAGTTGAGGTTCTGGGAAGCTGCAGAGGCCTGAAAAGAGATTCATCTGTTTGTAGCTGAGACTTGACCACCCGCAGCTTTTCCTCTCCTGCCATTTTAACAGCCTATAGCTCGTTGGGCCTGGCTCCTCTCAAGTCCTGGTTGACTTCAATATGCTGCGATGAAAACCGACCTGCCTGGAGCTCAAGCTCGACGACATTGAGGAGTTTGAGAGTATTCGAAAGGACCTGGAGGCCCGTTAGAAACAGAAGGAAGATGTGGAGGGTGTAGGAACCAGTGATGGAGAAGGAGCTGCTGGGCTCAGCAGTGACCCCAAGAGCCAGGAACAAATGATTAATGATAGAATTGGTTATAAACCCCAACTCAAGACCAACAACCGCACATCTCAGTTTGGAAACTTTGAATTTTAGAGATGGATTCTCTTGCATGCCAGACCCCTGAGACAGAATACAATGATGACAGAAGTACAAACCAGATTTAGAAAATTAAGTGTGTGCAACCAAGCAGAATGTTTTCAGTCTCCTGCAGGGAGAGATAACTTCTGTGTGAAATTATTGCTGTCCAACCTTTCTGATAGGAAGCCAAATTCTGGCTTGTTCCTAGAGAATTGGACTGCAGAAAGCTCACCTGATTTTTGTTTTTAAAAATAAATATATTTTTGGAAAAAATGTGAGACGTCCTTAAAGGTAGTAGCACTGCTAATCTCCAGCTCTGACAGGTAACTGCTACAAATCATTCTCCTTGTCTTTACAAAAAGACCCCAGTCCCTGAACACTTGCATTTGATCCCCTGGACTTTGACTTGTTTATTCAGTATCTGGTGACTGCTGACCATCCTGCAAGCAACAGAGATCCCAGATGACTGCACTCAGGCTGCAATCCAGCATCTGGAGGCTGAAGTAGGAATCTTAAAGAGTTGGAGGCTAGTCTGGGCTACAGAGCAAAACCCTGTCTCAAAAATGTCAAAAAAAAAAAAAAACCCAAACGAAACCAAGACAAAGATCTCTGTTCTCATGGAGACTAGATTCTAATGATCAGATTGTCAGAATCAAATCCACTTACAGAAAGGTTTTACACAAGTGGGGGAGACACGAGCAGCTCTAATAGTGAGAGAAAGAGAGAGACTCTATTCTTCACTTGGAACTTCACTTGCCAGGACCCATCTGAGCGCTACTCTGGATACTTTTGCACCATCCCCTATTGTTACCAAAAAATTCAGAGACAGAACCACCAGCTGTGGAAGCCAGAACATCTGGAATTAAGTTTCAAAGAAACTCCTTAGCTGAGATTTACCCATGATTTTGGATAGTTCCTGAGTGATGTGAATGGGAAGGTAGAGGCAGAGGGGATGGATACGTCCCTCTTCCTGCTCCAAGCTTTTCTACAAAACCTTTATTCTAGTTTTATTGATGACCCCTAAGTCATGTTATCTTCCTGTCTTAGAGAACAATAAAACCCCCAAGACACAGGCTGTAAAAAAAAACAAAAACAAAAAACTATTTATTTATTTATATTTTATGTGCATTGGTATTTTACCTGAATATATGTCTGTGAAAGTATCAGATTCCCTGGAACTGGAGTTACAGCTGTGAGCTGCCATGTGGGTGCTGGGAATTGAACCTGGGTCCTTTGGAAGAGCAGCCAGTGCTCTTAACTGCTGGACCATCTCTCCAGCCCCAATTTCAGAATTGTTGTTTGCTTGTTTTTGTTTTTGTTTTTCTGTATAGCCCTGGCTGTTCTGGAACTCACTCTGTAGACCAGGCTGGCCTTGAACTCAGAGATCCGCCTGTCTCTGCCTCCCAAGTGCTGGGATTAAAGGCATGTGCCACCACTACCCAGCCTTAGTATTTCTTTAGAACATTAATCGAATAACTTTTTTGGTCTTATGTTGGGAGTCCTATAATGAAAATGTACAGATTTTCCTCTTGTGTTAGAAGATGTTCCTTTGGGCTTAAGTTGGCTCAGTGGATAAAGTGTTTGTTGTACAAGAGTAAGGACCTGGGTTCAGATCCCAATAACCCATGAAAAGCCAAGTAGAGTAGTGTATATGTGTAATCCCAAAGTTTCTTCAATAAAATGGGGGGCAGAGACAGGAGAACCTCTAGTCCAGCTAACTGGCATGTGGAGTGGCAACAACAGGAAACCCTGTCCTAAACAAGATGTAAACAAGGACTGACATTTGAAGTTAGCCTCTTACCTATACATGGATGCTGGGGCACAGATTTTTAAAAGGTATAGTAAGGATAAAAGGCTCCTCTAGCTGCAGGAGGATCACAAATTTAAGATCTGCTTGGCCTGACAGCATATTATCTCAAAGCAAAAGTTACCATTCCTATGTGTCAGCTTTTATTACCTACAGAAATGCTTGTGTGGCTTACTGTTCTGTGAGGTAGATGTATTGTTATCCCCAGGCTTAATTAAGAACACAGAAGCCTTTTCCTTGTGCCTAGCAGCTTTTACATGTTGTTTCATTTAATCCTTAAACAAGATTGGTATCCTATACCACCAATTTCACCAACCTACCATTATTTTATTCACAGTATTTTCTCCTGTCTAAAATTACTGAATTACTTCTCTGTGTAGTGTTTGCTTCCCACTAGAAAGTAAGCTCTGTGATCCAGGGACTTTTCAGATAAGCCCAGCGCTAAGTAGATATTCATAACTGAGCCAGCATTGTGAAGCTAGTAACTAGCAAAGTCAAGATAAGAACATCTGTATGTTGTTGTTGCTCATCTCCAAGCCTTTTCAGGATGACTCCTTCTAAAGTAATGTTCTTGGACATTGTTGAAATGTTTTGATTATACTATCTTAGGTTATTGCTGTGATGAAACACTATAACCAAAAGCAATTATGGGAGGGAGGAAGGGATTTATTTCATTCATAGTTCCATAGAGCATCTTTAAATGCAGTGAGGGCAGGAACTCAAGCAAGATAGGAACCTAGAGGCAGGAGCTGATGCAGAGGCCATGGAGGGGTGCTTACTGGCTGTGTTAAATCATTAGGACCAAAAACCAAGTTGGGGAGAAAAGGATTTATTTAGCTTATACTTCCAGATCATAATCTATCATTGGAGGAAGTCAGGACAGGAACTCAAACAGGGAGGGAACCGGGAGGCAGAGGCCATGAAGAATGCTGCTTACTGGGTTGCTCCCCATGGCTTGCTCAGCCTGCTTTCTTGTAGAATCAATGGGCTTGGTCCCTCCTTCATCAATCACTAATTAAGAAAATGACTTACAGTCAAATCTTATGGAGGCATTTTCTCAATTGAAGTTCCCTCTTTTCAGGTAACTCTGGATTATGTCAAGTTGAATAAAACTAGCCAGCACAGATGCCATTGATCAATTTTTATAAGCTTTGGTTTCCCCTGTAAATAAAGCTTGTAAGCCTGCTTTGATTGACTGATTGTGGATGGTTGCTTTGCTAGACTAGATAATTCATTGTTGGTTTTCTTCATACTAAAGCAGCATAGGTAATGAGCCATATCTTCTCACTGTGCTTGTTTAAAAGTCAGGTGAGAAGAGCTTCTTCATTAATTGATGTGAACCTTATAAAAAAATTTGTGGAGTTTCATAAGACACTCAGTGAGAGACAAGATGTTCAGTGATAGCACTGGCCACACATGAAAGCATTTCACATGGCTTTTTCAAGTTCTGAGTTTGCTTATGCCTCAGTAAGATGCTTAGACTGCAGTAAGATGTTTGTTCCACAGCACATGTGTTCAAAAGCTTGAAAGACTTGGATGGGCGCTAAATGATGAGGTTTTCCAAAATACCATCGTTGTTCAGAGAGAACACTTCTCAAAAAACTTTATAAAGAAGTTTATTTTTCAGATTTACTCAGAATTTCTTTTGTGTTATATATTTTATTACCTGTCTTCAAGTCCCCATGCTGGTGTAATGCTTAGCACATAATTTTTAAGTGAACATTACTGAGTAAATGTTACACTGGAATATAGCTTATATACACATAAAATAGTCTCCATGTGTTAGAATCACAGGCATCTGCCACCTTCCCCTCGCTCTGGAAAACCATTGTTTGAAATGACTTGGACTTAGTTAAAGGTAACTATTTATGCTGGCTAGTTTTATGTCAATTCTGCACAAGCTAGAGTGACTTGGGGAGAGGGGCTTTCAATTAAGAAAATGCTTCCCAGAGTTTGGCCTGTCATCAAGTCTGTAGTCATTTTCTTAATAGTAATTGTTGTGAGAAGGCCTATCCCATTGTATGTGGTGCCACCTCTGGGTTGGTGGTCCTGAATGCTGTAGGAAACTAGGCTGGGCGAGCTAGGAAGGAAGACTCCTGCATGTCCTCTGTCTCAGCGTCTACTTCTAGGTTCCTACCTTGTTTGAGTTCCTGCCTTGAGCTCCCTGAACGATGGACTACAAGCTGTAAGATGAGATAAATTCTTTCTTCTGGTTGTTTTTGGTCCTGGTTATTTCATCAGAGCAATAGAAACCGAAACTCAGATACTTTCCTATGATGAAATAGTCAGGAAGTCCTTTATTTTGCTTCAGGACTTAACTTTTTCTTTTTATTATATTTCTTTTTATTATAAATATTTATTGAATACTGACTTTTAATTCACATGACCAATGGCACATATTTAAAATATACAGTTTGGTAAACATGGAGATTTTTATATTATCATCACTGCTGGTGTTAAGATATAGAACACATCTTCCACCCCACCAAATTTTCTTGTGCACACAATCTCCCATTTTTCCCTCCTCAGCACAAGTTAAACACACGTGTACTGTCCTGGTGGGTATGACCATAGTACTCTGGTAGTTACTCATTAGATAGGAGTACATTCACTGAATGTGCAAAATTGTTTGTTGTGGTAAATATCATTTGGGTTTTTTCCCTCACCTTAGATCATTTAGTTCTCAAATAAGAGACATGGAACCTTTGTACTTATAATCAGCCTTAAAGCACTAGAGCTGGGCATGTATCAGTCCTTTTGTCTACTTCCTTGTCAATGACCTCGAGATATCACTTGCCATGTTCTACCTAGGCTGCTCCAGTTCCAGCAGGCTGGCCTTCATGGCTATGTGCTCACGATCCATCTACCCTATGGCACCTTCTTTCTTCTCTTCCTCCCTCTCTCTGTGGTCTCTTCCTCAGACCTCAAACCTGGGAACTGAACTATTCTACCCAGCTACAGGCTGTAGACATCTTTATTCAACCAATAGTTTTAAATTAAGGAGCAAGGTTTTTGCAACAAAAGCTGGGGTATATGAGAATTCACTCATTCTTGAGGCAACTAGACCTTGGGATACAGAATTTAGCATCATAATACATAGCAACAGACCAAACCCCAATTGTTCATGGCACCTTCATTACTAATATAACTCTGAAGCCAAAAAACCAGCTCAGATATCTATCAACAAGGATTGAAGAAATGGTCATATGTCTGTTTAATGGAATATATCTGGCAATAAAAGGAAGTGAACTACTGAATTTTGCAATTTGAAACAGATTTGCCTTCTTTGTTGTATAATATTTTGCTTGTTAATTTTCATTCTGTTAACATGTTCCTTAAAAATGAAGGAATATATTCTTTTCTATTCTAGTCATCTATTCTAATATTAACAATTTAGTTACTATTAACTGATAAATGAATGTTAGCTATATTTGAGTAGTCAATGATTGGCTATTTCTCAGAAAACTCAGTCAGAAACAGTAAGTATAAAAATTCTGCCACAGGACACATTTCTGTAATAGCAGATAACATTCTAGGTAAGTAGGAAATGATGTCAGTGATGGTGGGTGTGGGTGTGGGTGTGTGTAAGACTTTTCAGACAAAATGAGGCAGAACCATGGGAGTAGAAAAGCTAAGTGGGAAGAGAAGGATGAGGCCTGAGACTGCTGTCACACACACAACTTTGAAGTCTGATAAATCAGCAGTAAACATTAGTGGGGGCTTTTGGGCGTGTGTGTATGTCTGGGAAGGACTCTGGAATTCTTCCTGCATGGCAGCAACCTCACTTCTGCAGTCAAGGTCGGCATCAGCTGTACTGTTTGCCTGCCTTTTACCTCCTGTTTGTTAATTCTTCATAGTTCCTGAATTAGTCCTTAACTGTGCTCAGTTGTTTGGCAGGGCCTTGTGCAGACAAGGCAAGTACTCGTCTGCTGAACTATATCCCTAACCCTTGATATAATATCTTATTTACCGTGTAATAAGCTTATTGACATCTTATTTACCATGTAAATTCATAAGGCTAATGAATTTAGCAGTGTCACGTATTTAGAAGTAGGAAATTATGCTGCACTAAAACCCTGTTGAAATAATTTTTTGTCTTGATTGTATTTGACTTATTTATGTCTGCCTTTTTTTTTTTTTTTAGGCATATTACACCTGAAAAGTTTTATGTGGAAGCTTGTGACGATGGAGCGGATGATGTCCTCATCATTGACCGAGTATCCACAGAGGTCACCCTTGCAGGTAGGTATGTCCAGAGTTTCCGGCATCCCAGAAAGATGCTGTACTGAGGCTGCAGAGATTGAGACTGCAGTGGTGTATCGATGTGTAGCTCTTTGAGTGTCTCATTAGAAAGCTTAGTTCTTGCTGCCTCAGTTCATGTTAGGGGAGGTGTTCTTTGAGAAAGGATTTCACTATATAGTCCAGGCTGTCCTAGAATTCATTATGTAGCTTCTTAGGCTGACCCAGAACTCTGGATCCTCCTGCATCTACCTCCCAAGTGCTGAGGTTATAGGTGCGTATTACCATGTCTAGGCCAGAGTTACTCCTGTTTCTTTATCTGTATTAGGATAGGTTTGGTTTCAATATCTGGCTCATTTCCAGAGCTAACATTTGAATGAGTGTGAAGACGTCTGTGCTTAAGTGTCAGCGTTTGAGTGAGCGTGACGACGTCTGTGTTTTACGTGTCAGGAGCTTTCACAGCGGCTTTTGTTTCTATTTTGAAAAGTTTCATAACTATGAGGATACTTTTAACATGAAAAATAAAAATGAACTTCACTGGCTAAAACTTTTAAATATTGCACACAATGTTTATTTTTTAATCTAATTTTATTTTTTGCTTCTCTTGGGTGTGAAAAATATTTTTCCTCAGTTGTGTTTATGGAACAATCTGAGTTCTGAAGAAATTAATGTTAGATTTGATGACAGTGTGCCAGGTAATAGAGTATTATTTATATCTCTTATTTCATTTATTAAACACCAAATAACAGCATATTAGAATTTCATATTTCATTGGTTTAGTACCAGGATACTTACATTGGAATGTTATATTTTATTGATTTAACATTTCCAGTTCATTTCCAGGCAGTTATGTTTCTTTTTTTAAAGATTTATTTATTTATATGAGTACACTGTAGCTATCTTCAGACACACCGGAAGAGGGCATCAGATTCCATTACAAATGGTTGTGAGCCAGCATGTGGTTTCTGGGAATTGAACTCAAGACCTCTGGAAGAGCAGTCAGTGCTCTTAACCACTGAGCTACCTCTCCAGCTTTATGTTTCTTATTTTTAAGAAAATCTTTGAAGGTGCATTTTTCTTTCTTTGTTGTTGTTTGAGACAAGTTTGTTTGGTATGGAATTCTCCCACCTGCCTTTGGGGCATTATTTTCTAAACAAAATTACTACAAAATAATGTTCTGTGAAAATTATTGGCTGAAAGTTTAACAGTTCTGAAATGCATTCTCTAAGATACAATTTTATTGAAAAAGATCGAGGTAGTAAGTTGCCTTTTTGCCTGCCTGTGCACACTGTTGCTAGACTCAGGAGGAGGGAGCTCTTGCTGCCTTTTGTCACTTGGCTCTCAGACTCTTGTTCCAATTCCTCATTTCTGCTTACTCTTAAAGGGGTTGATAGTAGTGTCCAGTCTCTGGAACATTAGAAATTACCCACAGCTTACCTGATGAGGAAACTCAAGTATGTTGTTTTTGATACCATCTTCTTTTAATATCACATGGACTTCTTTATTTTATGTTCTTCAAAAAAAAACGGAGGTCTGATATTAATGAAAAAATGCTAGTTTTTGTTTTTAGAATAATATCTTTAAACTGATTTACTTGAAGTTACTTAAACTTGATTTCTATTTTGTTGGTGAGCTTTTCTATTCTTCTTTTTAAGTCAAAAAAGATGTTCCCCCTTCTGCTGTTACAAGACCAATATTTGGGATAATGGGCACAATCCATCTGGTGGCAGGTAAGAGGAAATAAGCCGTGAAGAACAAAGAAAGTAATTAAATGAGTAACATTAGATAATGAAGAAAGCGTTCTTCCTTCATTCTTTAGCTAAATCTCTAGGTTAAGTATCCGTAGTTTCTAAAAAAGTAATATTCTCTAAACAGTTAAAGTTATCATCCTGAAGTATTCTTTTTAAAAGAAAGGTTTCATGTTTGATTCTATTCTACAGTTGAAGCCTCATACATTTTTATAAATTCTGAGAACATTTAATGTTTGTTTATTTGTCTGAGACAGGGTCTCTCTGTATGGTCCTGACTGTCCTGAAGTTGCTCTATAGATGATGCTGATCTGGACCTTAGAGATCTTCCTGCCTCTGCCTCCCTCCCAGTGCTGGGAGTAAAAGCATGCACCACCCATATAAAAAATTTAATGCATTGATTCATCAGAGTATGACAACCCTTCAACCTTATATTGAAACAACAGCATATATTATACTGTAATATTTGGTATGCGTTATTAAGAAGGTATTTGTTTGAGACATGGTCTTAAACTATAGCTATAGCTGAGTTTGAACTCACCCTATATTCAAAGCTGGCCTCCAACTCACTATCTTGCCTCTGCCTCCCATGTGCTGGGATTATAGGCATGTGCAACAAGGTGCATTTCCATTGGAATTTCATTTTGTTGAACTTTTAAAAAGTTTTTTTTCTTTAATTTCAGTTACAATGTTAGGAGCTGAGTTACAAAAGATTTCAAATGTTCCTTTTTTTTTTGTAATTCATAATCTAGTGATGGAGGTATACAAGTAATAAGATACTGTAGCACAGTATGACAGCTTCCAGGGAAGATTTATATATAGTCAAACCGCTGGGCAGGGCAGTTGGAAGTAGAACATGGAACCCATAGATCATAAAAATTAATATGAGAGCTGGGATTAAGGTTGGTGGTAGTGTTTGCCTATCATGTGCAAGACCCCAGCTTCTGTTTTCTGTCTCACACAAGGAAGGGTGAGGGAGCCATGTTTAATGATCAGGGTAAAGATGGGTGTGCATGGCTGCCGTGATGCTGATTTCTAACCACCGCTCCTTTGTAGGTTCACGGTGTCTAGGTAGGTATTCTGCCCCGCACACTGTGCGCCATTTAGAGTAATGAGGGCACAGGAATGGAGCAGAGGGATTGCCCTGCAGTGGTCAGGCCTGTAAATTCTGGTGTTTCAAGTCACAGGCTTGGAAAACAACGATAAGCAGAGTCCTGTGTGCCTTGAGAGTGACAGGAGAGAAAAAATATTTTCTCTCTACTCTCTACAGCTAAGCTCCATTCTTTGGCTATCAAAAGGTTTGCTTTTATCTTCTTGAGGAAAATATTGTCCTTTTAATAGGATTTTTTTCTAAATGTATAGTATTCTTTCTATTCATAAATTTTAAGAATGCTTTAAAAAAAAATGGGCTCTTTATTGGAGGAGCTCAATGCAGTCTCACTTTTCCAGACCTTAAAGTTTACATGTAAGGTCTATTAATTTGTGTTTTCTGTTTGTTGTTTTTGTCATATGCTAGGACTTAAACCCAGGGTCTCACACATGCTGAGCCATAGGCTTTACCACTGACCTTAATCCCCAGCCCCATTCTGTATTTTTTTTTAAAACATTTGCCTTTTTTCTCTTTTTTTTTTTTCAGGTAATTATCTTGTTGTCATTACCAAAAAGGTGAAAGTAGGTGAATTTTTTAATCATGCAATCTGGAAAGCCACAGATTTTGATGTTCTGTCTTATAAGAAGACAATGTTGCACTTAACTGATATTCAGGTAAGACTTTAGTAGTTATTAATTGCAAAGCTCAAAAATGCCATGCAGTAGGGGTTGTAAAATGTAGATGGATTTATTATAAGCGTAGTCATTAAACAGTTTGTAAATAAAGCTGTTCTTCTACATCTCTACCTATTCATGCTATGTTCTGTAGAGGGCTGGAGAGACGACTCTGTGGTTAAGCGCACCGAGTGCTCTTCCAGAGGACTCTGGGTTCAGTTCTCAGCACCCACACGGTAGCTCACACCTGTCCAGGTCTAAGGGATCTGACACCTCCCACAGACACATGTGGACGTAAAACATCAATTTACAGTTTTTAGAAAAATGATTAAAACAGCAATTTTTAAAAGTTTATATATTTTGTTGGTTTTATTTTTAAGTAATGAAAAATTTAAATTATGAAGTTCTTACAGAGAATAGAGGACAAATAGAATGCCCAAGAACTTCATACATGCTGGGTGGTGATGGTACATGTCTTTAGTGCCAGCACTTGGAAGGCAGAGACAGGCAGAGCTTTGAGTTGGAGGCCAGGCCAGCCTGGTCTACAGAGCAAATTCCAGGACAGCCAGGGATACACAGAGAAACCCCCATCTTCAAAAATGAAAAATAAATAAAAATTAAAAAAAAACTTAATATTCGGCCCTAGCTGAGTATTCACTATAGAAAAATAAAATATTAGATACTTTTGAAATTGTTTTCCATTTCTTTTTTTCTTCCAGAAGAAAGTTTTCCTCACTGTTAATCACATGGGACAGACACACGCACACATACATTAGAGAGAGTGAGTGAGTGTGTGTGTGTATGTGTGTGTGCACAGAACATGTGCATATATTTTCACATACTCTTCTCTTTGCTCATTTCCTTTGTCCACAGATTTCCATTACTTGGTTCAGTTAACACTACACCTCTAACAATACAGTAAACGTTAGTAACCATGGCGAAGTAACTTAACAAACATGAAAGTGCAAACAAACAAAAATGATAACTCTGAACGTGATTGGAAATTGGTCGTAATGATGGAGCCATGGATGAGCTGGACTAGGGGACACAGCAGTCACCAGCCTCGAGACTGGGCACAAAGCCAGAGGTTCAGTTACTATCCCAGTTACCATCACAATGGACTGTGACAGAAAGGAAGGGCAAGTGATATCCAGAATACACTTTTTGTTAAAGAAACTGCTAAATTATTATATGGCATTCAGAGTGCAGAGGATAAAATGCCAAACACTCCTTTAAACTAGAAAAGTTGGTAACATTTACCAATGTCAGAGTAGACAGTCTCAGTCATAAGTTATATGACAAGGAGCAGTGGGCAGGCACTGCTCAGGTTTCTAAATACATTCTTTTTGAAGTAAAATGTTTTTAGTTTTTATGTTTCTGATCGTTTGAGTTATAAACTGAACCCAGCAGCACCTACGACTGGGTGTAGTGGTGCCCACTTGTAATTCCAGCACTTAGAGACTAAGACAGGTGGACCCAGAATTCAGGCCCAGCTGAGCTGTATAACGAGGCTCTATTCAGAGATGTAAATATATCCGCTCATTAAATACAATGCTAACATTACTTTCACTTCGTTTGTAACTTGTAATTGTTGGAGTTCAGGGATTGTCACATAGACCGTATGAACACTGATTTCAGTTAAGCAAGGATAGTTTATTGAACTCATACCCCAAGACTGATTGATCAGGTCCACAACAAAGAACTTGCAAACCTAATTGTGGTGCTAGTATTTTCTTAAGGAAGGGTTTTTATAGGAAAAACACAAAGTTCAGAAGTTCAGAAGGCACTACATTTTGGCTTAACTAAACAAAGTATTATCAGCTGACTTTTAGACTGGTCCTAAGTGAGGTACAAGGCATGGTGGATGGGTGCTGAACAGGGGAATTTCAGAGCATTGAGATAACAAAGCATAAATGATACAGTCATAGTGTTATGACCTTTTAGGAGACGTTTTCAGTGTCAGCTATGGATAGTTACTTCTTGGAAGTGGAGTCTGAGAACCTGAACTTACTTTCACCTTATGAGCAAAATGGAGACTGACTTCAAAATGGCTACAGTTATGTTAAAAGGAGCAGGCCTCAACAGCAATAAGAACATCTTTTTCCCTTCAGTTTTTGAGTCTGGGTTGCTCCGTTTCTCTGTGTACCCCTGGACATCCTGGAAATCACTCTGTAGACCAGACTGGCCTCCAACTCAAAGATCTGCCTGTCTTTGCCTTCCGAGGTCCGGAATTAAAGGCGTGTGCCACCACCAACTGGCTTATGTTTGTTGTTGTTGTTTGGTTGTTTTTTTATGTGTATAAATGTTTTGCCTCCATGTATGCATGTGCACTACCTATGTGCCTGGCACCTACAGAGATCAGAAAAAGGCATCAAGTCCCTTGGAAACAGTCATGGATGATTGTGAGCTGTCACATAGGTGCTGAGAACTGAGCCCCAGTCTTCTAGAAGAGCAGCCAGTGCTCTTAACTACTGAGCCATCTCTTCATCCCCAAGAACATTTTTAATGTTTTCATATAACTCTTAAAGATCATAGAACAATCAATTTTCCAGTAGCTTATATAAAATAATTTGTTATTAGTGTTAATATAACATGATGTGGTGGTGCACGCCTTTAATCACAGCACTTGAGAGGCAGAGGCAGGAGGATGCCATCTTGGTCTTCAAAGTGAGTTCCAGGACAGCCAGGGCTACCCAGAGAAACCCTGTCTTAACCCTGCCCCCCAGATATACATGTATATCATAGTACATTTTTATACTGTTAAAAAGTAAAGATTGGCAATACTTATTTTCCAAAGATATTTTTGCTTGAAATTTGTGTGATACTTTCACAAATTGTGTTGCCTTATTCTGTTTTTAAATTGTGTGTGTGTGTGTGTTTATGTAAGTATGTAGACTGGCAGGTATGTGCCGTGGTCCACATGTAGTGGTCAGAGGACAATTTTAGGTGTTGTTCCTCACCTTTGTTTGAGACAGGTCTCTAGTTTGTCTCCACAGTCATGGTCCGGGTATTCTCCTGTTTCCACATTCCACCTTACTGTGGGATCACTGGGATTATGGATGGCACCGCTGTGCCCAGGGTTAGGTGGGTCTCAGGGATCTGAACTCAGGTCCTCATGCTTACAGGGCGAGCATTGTACCCACCAAGCAATAGTCTACCAAGCACCTTATTAAGGTTTTGAAACATTGTAGAAGTGATTATTGGGGTTACAAAGTTACATCTCTTCAGAATGCTTGTTTCCAAAGTAATTTAAAGTGTCTGTTCTTTAAAAACACCCTTCCCACCTATCCCCATTATGTAACTCTGGGTGTCCTGGAGCTCACTGTGTAGACCAGGCTGACCTCAAACCTACAGAGATTCTGCCTGGAGTGCCTGGATTAAAGCATATACATTTAAAAATGTTTTATACTTGAGTTTTTTTTGTTTGCTTGCTTGCTTGCTTGCTTTGGTTTTGTTGTTGTTGTTTGTTTTTCTGGTGAGACAGTGTCTTACTATGTAGCCATGGCAGGCATGGAACTTAGAGGAGTCCACCTGCCTCTGTTTTCTGGGCACTAGGATTAAAGGTATTGTACCACTGTTCCTGGGTACCAAGGCTAAATTTTTATAGGTTTTGTTTTTTGTGTGTAAATCAATGTATGTAATTAGGGTTACTTATGGTGCTGGAGAGATGGCTCAGTGGTTAAGAGCACTGACTGCTCTTCCAGAGGTCCTGAGTTCAATTCCTAGCAACCACATGGTGGCTCACAACCATCTGTAATGGGATCTGATGTCCTCTTCTAGTGTGTCTGAAGATAGCTACAGTGTACTCATATACATTAAATAAATAAATAAATAAATAAATAAATAAATAAATAAATCTTTTTAAAAATTAGGGTTACTTACATAGGAGCAAAGGCATCATACCAGAAAATATCTCTCCCACACCCAACATCCATCTTTTCCTCAGGGAGGAAGCATACGGTGATTGTTTGTACAAGACTTGTTTTCCCAAAACATAGGCCTTACCTGTAAAACCGCCAAATCATAGCACTGCCTTACCAAGTAAAACTATAAGATACGCCTTTTATGTTTTAGAATTTCCTTTTTCCTGATATATTAGTATATTCATTCTCCATGAGAAATAATACTTTAAACAAATAAAAATGAATCCAGTGATGATAGGAGACAGACACAAATGAAGTCCTAGGCCTTGTTTACCAAACAGCCTCAACTAATCCGTGAGTTCCAGGGCTCTAAGAAATTTCGCCTCAACAGAGAGAGACAGTGGGACGTGGAGAGATGGCTCAGTGGTTAAGAGCACTTGATGTTCTTGCAGAGGACATGGATTTGGTTCATAGCACCCACAGGGTGGCTTACAACTATCCATAACTTCGGTGTCAGGGGATCTGATGCCCCTCTTCTGCCACTAGGCTCACACATGGTATACATACATACATACATACATACATACATGCCTCTATGTATGTGTATAAAACATTCATACACATAAAATAGATGTAAATTATAAAAAAGATAGCTGGTGTCCTAAGTAATAATACCCAAGGCTACTCTGTGGTTTCCATACCCCCCCATGCAATGTCATACACACTAGCACATGTGTACATACACATATGTCTTGTATAAATAAAAGTAATTGTATTCATTATAACTACTTAGGAATATTTACTTGGACAATTTCTTAATAACTACTATGCTATCAAACCATAAAGCTAAATTTTGTGGTGTTTACTATATGTTTTTTGCTTTTGCTAGTCTGTGCTCAAATATGTAGCATATATATTTGTAACATGTAAGTTTACATATTAATCATTTGATGACAACTAAATATTACCAAACCTTGACAGTTTATTTTTTTAAACAATTTTTCTTTTTTAAAAGTCAGTATTGTTTTTAACTGGGAAAGCCAGCTAAAATTTTTTTTTTTTAAAGATTTATTTATTTATTATATGTAAGTACACTGCAACTGTCTTCAGACACCCATATGAGGGTATCAGATCTCATTGTAGATGGTTGTGAGCCACCATGTGGTTGCTGGGATTTGAACTCATGACCTCTAGAAGAGTAGTCAGTGCTCTTAACCACTGAGCCATCTCACCAGCCCCTAAAATTATTATTATTTCAAAATACAGGTAATTCTAATTTTACTAGGCTTTCTAATCTTTCTTTTAATGAAAAATGATTGTTTTATTTCCTATCCAATCTAAACCAGTGAAGTTTTCTGAAAGTGAGGCCAATGCTAATCTCTTGATTTGTGTGTTTCAATGCTAATGAAGATGATGATGTAAACCATGTGGGGTAGTGAAGGACAGAGAGAACCTAAGAAGTGCAGCACACTGAAGTCTGTGCTGTAACCTAAGGTGGTGGTGGTGTCTTAAAACAACTCCTCTGCTTGAAATAGTTGCTGTCAGAGGGAGGAGGCTGTATCTGAACCACGTGTGTTTAATAACCTGCAGTGTGGAGCACTCCCATCTCTGGCCGTGTGCTTATTTCAGTGATATTTAATGGGGCTGTTTTTAATTTTACTGTCTTTTCATGCTGATAGATTTTCTTTTCAAACTGTATTAAACTCTCCCTTTTCTTCTTTACAGTTACAAGATAATAAAACTTTCCTAGCAATGCTAAACCATGTCTTGAGTATGGATGGATTTTACTTTTCAACAACATATGACTTGACTCATACCTTGCAACGGCTATCTAACACAAGTCCAGAATTCCAAGAAATGAGTCTCTTAGAAAGGGTAAGCTGGATCTTCAGGGATTTAGTTTATTTTTAGTTGCTTTTAAAAGGGGCATATCTCTTTTTACCTATAATATTTATAATTTTTTCCTAACACCTATGTTCCAATCCTGGAGATAAACTCAGGGCCTCCTGTGTGCTAGGCTGGCACTCTCCCATTGAACCGTATCCCCAGCTCTGTTTTGAACTGTATCCTTTACTCTTGACTGTATTAGAATCTTAAGTGTGACTTTGAAAGCATACCGTGTTTCAAGTGTCTTAGCCCTGTATATATGCATGCAGCCAAAAGTGAGATAAATTGAGGTAAATTCTCAGGAATCTAGTCACACAGGTGATTAGATGAAAACTTTGCAGAATGTGTGTATGCGTGTTATATGCATATACACAGAATACAGTGTTGGAGATTGAGCCCAGGGCTTTGTACATATTAGGCAAGCACTTTACCACTGAACTACTTTGTACATGCTGTGAAGCGTTCTACCACTAAGCCATGTCCCTAGTCCTGCCTTTATTTTTTTTTCAATAAATCATGGACATATTTAGGGGCATACAGAATTATAAAGGTTTCTATCTGTATAACATTGCCAGTGGACCATTTTGACTAGTGAAAATGATAAATTTCTCTAATTTAGTATTTTAGCTGCTTAGAGTTAATGTTGTCCTTTATAAGATTTGCCTTGGTCATGGTGTCTGTTCACAGCAATAGACATTCATTTCTCTGTCTTCACTGTTGCCACCCAAGGACAACCCTTGACCCAGTATAGCTACTGCATAGCTATTTGGCCTCTTTTTTTTTTTTTTTTTTTTTCTCGAGGGTTTGCTGTTACGCCGTGTCGGTCCTGGAACTCACTCTGTAGACCAGGCTGGCTTCGAACTCAGAAATCCGCCTGCCTCTGCCTCCCAAGTGCTGGGATTAAAAGCGTGCACCACCACTGCCTGGCAGATGCTGAGCTCTTCTTATCACTGCTAATTTCTTAGCTCCAGCTAACTAACATCAGTTGTCCCAGTGGTCTCTTCTGTTCTTGTCTAGAAATCCAGAGCCACGTGGCTGAAGCTGCTGAGTTCTGTTGCTTGCTGGGGCTGAAACATGAGTCCCTTGCTCTATTACATTTCTGTTTCCCAACTCCTCCACTTGCTCTGTAGATTAACCTTGAACTCAGAGATCTGCATGGTTCTGTCTCCTGAATCCTGGGATTAAGGGTGTGTATCACCATGCCTGAACCTACCTTGCTCTTTACCTGTCTGACCTTGAACTCCAGTGTGCTTGCCTCTGTCCTGGGATTAAAGGTGTGTGCTCTCAGGCCTGGACTTAAGCTTTTCATGGCCACTATTTCTCAAGGTCTGGAGCACAAGTGTGCCCTCCATTTCTGGATTGTAGTTCATTCCATATTAAAAGCCCAAACTATTCCTTGTTCAACTGAAAACAGACAATAAGCTTAGCTAGATGAGATCTTGTACTGAGATCACCACTCTCTTAATATGTTTATCTCCTAGACCATAGGATTCAGCTCCATTCTACTTCCTGGTGCCCCTTTATTACTTGAACCACACATTTTGTACTTTTTAAGCTTGCTACACTTGATCAAAATGTAGATCAGGGACAAAGTCTATGCTGTGTGTTCCTGAGACTTCCTTTGTCAATGCAATTAGTCTTACCTCTTCACCTTAGCCTCAGACAGACTTTTCAGAAAGGGCAAAAAGCAGCCACATTCTTCACCAAAGTATCACCAAAACAGTCTCTAGGCCGCATACTGACATTCTTCTCCTCTGAAACCTCTTAAGCCAGGCCCCTCATTTCAAATCATCCTTAGCACCAATGTCTTCCATATTCATACTAGGATGGCCCATCAAGCCCCACTTAAAGCATTCCACCACTTTCCAAATCCAAAGTCCCCAGATCCACATTCCTCTAAACAAAGGCATGGTCTGGCCTATCACAGCAATACCCCAGTCTCTGGTACCAGCGTCTGTCTTAGTTAGGGTTTCCATTGCTGTGAAGAGTCAGCATGATCAAGGCAACTCTTATAAAGGACGTTTAATTGGGACTAGCTTACACATTCAGAGGTTCAGCCCATTATCATCAAGGCAGGAAACATGGCAGCACCCAGGCAGACATGGTGCTAGAGGAGCTGAAAATTCTGCATCTTAATTCCAAAGGGAACCAGGAGAAGACTGTCCCATGTGGCTAGGAGGAGAGTCTCAAAGCCCACCCCCATAGTGACACACTTCCTACAACAAGGTCATGCCTGCTCCAAAAAGGCCACACTTCCTAATAGTGCCACTCCCTGGGCCAAGCATGTGGTAGAAACACCACAGACTCTGAAAGAAATTTAACTCTTGGCCAGTGATTACCTAGAAAGCTGGGAGGGGCTATCCAGTTTCTGTGAGTTATAATGCAGACAGGAATGGGGAGAGGAGGAGCAGGTTTGAAGTGAGATGTGTTCTGTCGGACATACCAGAGAAAACCATATTAGCCACCAGGTGGAGGCATTGATGGGTGTAATTGTCTATCTTAGAACACTTCTGTTGCTGGAGATATTTCATTAAGTTTCAAAACTTCTCTCAGGCAGATCAGCGGTTTGTATGGAATGGGCATCTGCTCAGAGAACTGTCTGCTCAGCCAGAGGTAACGTACTCCAATTCAACTCTGCTTCCTTATCCTAATACATGTTTGAATGTGTACTATGAAATGACTGACCACTCACTAGGGAGTGGGTAAACAATGCTAATCTAGCTATAACACACACACTTGACCATACTTTTGCCCTCTCTTACAGTTCTCTGTAGAAGTCTAATCTTGTATTGTGACAAGATGTCTGAGAAGTGTTTAGGCTCAGGGGTTTCAGAACTTTGAGTTCATTGTCTGGTGACTCCTTTGTCTGAGGGCCTTTAGTTGAGAGAACATGCCAGGGAGCATATTGATGGAGCAAATTGCTTGCCTGATGGTAACCAGTGAGCAAAGGGGAATAGGCTAGGGTACAAGTGCTTGTAGAAAGGCTAGCTTTTAATGACTGTCCTTCCTTCCACTAGGCTGTACCTTCTAAGTTCCAAGAGCCTGTCTGGCCAGTTGTTAAGCTTTTAAAACATAGCCTTTTAGGGATACTTAAGGTACAAACCGTGATACTTAGGAATGGAAGTCTTAAATGAAAAACATTGCTTTCTCTAAGACAGCTAGAACATAACTTGAAAACATAGATTTAGATTACTCTAAATTCCATGTTTCAATGTGGAAGCATTGTGGAAGCACTTCATTTCATGAAGTTTTCATAGTTTTGCAGTGCAGTGAAAGTCATAAATCAAGGCAAATTTAAAATATGTCGGTGCGTACATCAAAGAGGAGTTACAGCAAAATGGCAAGGAATCTTTTCTACAGGCCTTAGATGCTGTCTGATGACATTCTTAGCTTTTAGGTTAGTGGAAGCTAGTGATCTGCTAAGTTAATAGATTCCATTTTCTAAAAGTCTATCAATCAGAAAATGTCAGTTCTGACACAGATTTGGACAAGGAATGACTGTTCCAGAAGCTAGAACTAGCCTAAGACAAGGTAACTAGCTTCTGGACCTGACGTTTCAGTCTCTCCAGAGAAGTGCAGTTCTAACCAGTCAGCCAAACACAGCTTCTGTTCACAGTCCTTATGCCAAGTGGAAACTCCCCTAACTCACAACCAGCCTTCATCCTGTGTTATCCAAAAGAGGCATGAGCATGTATAAATCGACATTAGATTTGTAGAAATGATTTGTTTTCTACCCTTTGCTATGCGTCCCCCTTTGATATTTGGGATTGGAAATCATTAGCATAGTTGGTGTTTTCTAGAAGTAAAAGAGTTAGTTATAGGCAATGACTTTAGAAGCTATGGCAGAAATAAGCTGGGAGCCAGCTGGACACCTCCTTTCTAATACCTCCTGCTACAAGAAGCTTCATGGAGTTTTATTGGTGTTTATCTATGACCATTTAAACCCTAGTGATTATACTGCCTTCTTACCTGCAACACTACAGACATTTTCTTAACAGTAGAGGTTACATTTATTCTCACTGCATGGCTGTTTGTGTATGAGTTGCCTATGTGTAAATCTGTCTTAATGGTGCTGCTGGTTTATTATTTAAAGTGTGCTAAATTTTATGTGTTTGTTTAGTTTTTCAGACAAGGTTTCTTTATGTAGACTTGGCTGTCCTGGAACTAGCCCTGTATTCCAAGTAGCCTTAAATTCACAGAAGTCTGCCTCCCGATTGCTAGGAATAAAGGCATGTGCCACTACCACGTGGTTGGTTGGTTGGTTGGTGGGTTGATTCTAAATACATTGTATCTCTTCTTTTTAGGTTCATCGGTTTGCTCTTCCAGTGTTGCATGGCTGTATCCTTATCTGAAAAATTTGCACCTTAGTTTCTACAGTCTTTGTTTAAATTTTATTTTACATGTTTAAATGTTAAAAATGTTTAAGTTTTAAGACAGATGCAGAGTCTCAAATGTGATACGGAATGAATATTTCAGTATTATTAGATATTGCTCTTACTGTACAAATGTAAAACTTAGCACAGATGTAAACACCCCTTTTCCTTTTTAGATTTTTGTCCTCTGCAGAGTAAGTTACCATTTTTGAGTTTAGGGGCTGATGGCTTTAAAAGAAAGATGTATCTGCATCTTGTTCTTTTGGAGTTACCTTGTAGCAGTGGATACACAAGAGTAGAGTGAACCTACTTAAAGGATGCCGCTCCTTAGTGTTAACAGGAATCAGATTAAGAACTACAGTTATCACCAACTTGAAAAGAAGAAAACTTTTAAATTATCATTTGAAGAATGATAAAAATATGAAAGTAGAATATAAAGAATATCGGTTGGGGAAAATTAAAGCATAATGCAAAACAAATGTTTGTTTATCTAGTTGTAGATTCATTTTAAGAACACATTCTAATCAGAGACATCATAATAAATGAAGGAAGTTGCAGTGTGTACAAATGAGTGGTACAGTCAGGACCCTGTGTGTCAATCAGCATCTTTGTGTCAAGTACAGTGAGGAGGTTTATTTGTTCATTATGGTACCATAAAACTTTTGTTCATTCATCTGTGTCTGTCTGTCTGTTTGTCTGTCTGTCTGTCTATCTCTGTATCTATTTATTTATTTTTTATGTTTTCAAGATAGGGTTTCTTTGTGTAAAAGCCCCAGCTATCTTGGAACTCACTTCGGAGATCAGGCAGCCTTGAACTCATAGAGATCCACCTGCTTCTGCCTCCCAAGTTCTGGGATTAAAGGCATGTGCCACCACTGCCTGGCAGATTTTTTTGTTTTGTTTTTTTCACAAATTTTTATATTATTAAGAAAAGTAATAGATAAAATATTTTTCATAGTTATAGGAAAATGAAAAAATCAGAAAAATCTCAGGGTAAAAGCTCTGTTTATTTTGTTGTCTTTATCCCCTATTAAGCTGTCTCTTCCTTCCCCCTTCCCTCCCCTGCCCCCTCTCTGTCCCTTGCCTTCTCCTTTCTTCCTTTTTCTTCCCCCTCCCTTTCCTCCTTTCACCTCTTTCCCTCCCCTTCCCTTCCCCTCCCCTTCTCCCCCTTCCTTTCCCTGTCTTCCCTCCCTTCCTTTCACCTTCCCTTCTTTATCTTCCTTACCTTCACCTCTCCTTCTTTGTTTTCCCTTCCCTATCTCCCCTCCTCCTCCCCATCTTCCCTCCCCTTCTCCATCTCCCCTCCCCTCCCCTTCTCCATCTCCCCTCCCCTCCTCCTCCCCGTCTCCCCTCTGCCTTCCTTCTCTTATATAGGTCTCATGTGTCCCAGACTGGCCCCAGACTCACTGTGTAGCCAAGTATGACTTTGAACTTCTGATCCTGGTGTCTACCTCACAAGTGCTAGGCCTCCATGCCTTGCGCATGCTGGATAGGTTTATTCTACATCTTCAGTTTTATTTCTACCCTACCCTCCACCCAGTTTTTAAAAGTTCTCCTAAGAATAAAATAAGAACATATGTGTTTTAAGTGGTTTAAGTAGTCTTTCAAGGATTTGGCCAATTGTTTCTACTGTGTCTTTAAAATGAGATTACGAATGGACAGGTCATAATCAAAAAGAGCATCGGCTTGTTCTCTAGACTGCTCTATAAATAGCTTACCTGGTTAGTGTTGAGTTTAAAGCTTACAATGGAGCTTTGTTTAATGTAGTTTGTTAACTAGGAATGTATTTCTAGGTTTCATATTTACAGGGAGAGCAACAAGTACATCTGAGTGGAGTGTACTATAGGCAGGGAGAGAGGTGTGTTTATGCGGAGCTTCATTCAGATGACTTAGGGCTCTCTAGACCATGGAGGATTGTAACTGTAACTTCACGTGTGAGTAGAGGTTCTGTAGAGGATTGGCATAATAAGACGGCAGCACTCTGTTACAGCAGCAGGACAGGTGTGAGCAGCGCGCCAGACAGGGTCATGCAAGTGAGAGGAGGGCATCAGTGTTGGCAGGGAGGAGGTAACTTTGGAAAACTGAGCTAACTAGCTTTGCTCATTATTTTTGTAATATGAAAGATATTGGTGTAACTGTGAGGTTCTTCTTGTGTTAAGTGGAAGGAAACCATCCACTGAGATGGGAAGTGTGGAGTAGGGAAGGAGAAGGGGATCATTTGTTGAGCTCAGCACTTCTGTAGACGGGCAAAGGGAGATACGAGGGAGGCTCCATTGTGACAGGACTGGAGGGAGGAGAGGCTTTTACTGAATATGTGTATGGAGGTGCACGCTCATGGTGATGTATGTGTAGAGTTCAAAGGACGACTTCAGGTACCTGCTTTGTTGTGTCCACTCTGTGGGTCTGGGGGACAGAGCTCATGTTGTTTAGCTTGGTAGCAAGTACCTTAGTCCATTTGAGTCACTTTTCTGGCCATACAGGTATAAATTTGTAGGTGGTCAGGGTAGATGTTCTGCCTGCCTGCCTGCCTGCCTTCCTTTCAACAGCTTTAGTTTGTTTGTGCATGTGTATACTTTTCGAGGTCAGAGGACAACTTTCAGGAATTTGTTCTCCTACCTTGTGGGTTCCAGGGATTGACTGAACTTGAGTCCTCAGGCTTGGCCCTTTATCCGCTGAGCCATCTCATCAGCCCTTAGATGGCCTTTCAGTCCATGAAATGGGATGGACTTAGTAAAGGGAGATAGAAATGTAGACAGAAACTCAGCCCAGAGAAAGAGAGTGTATCAGCAGCATAGTGAGGAAATGCTAGAGCCGTGTACTGTGGGCCTCAGGATAAAGATCTTCTAAAAATGAGCCACAGAATAAAAAGGGCAGATGGTAGAGCTGCTCCAAGCTTTGTGCGGATACAGCATAGACCAGTGAGGTAAAGGGAACGCAAGTGAGAGCAGTGCCCTGGAAGCGAGTAAGGACAGTGTTTCCAAGAGTGTGACAGCTGCTGAGACACGCTGCTGGTTAGATAGGACTACTCAGGAAGGAGCCTCTGCTCTGTTCTGTCCTCCTTCTCCTAATGAGGACATAACAAACTCTGCTAAGAAAGGCTTTAGAGAAGCTGGCAGTGGTACACGTAGATACTGGAATAGGGCTGACTGGGAGTGAAGAGGGAATTCTGGCATAGCTGTGGGTCAGTGGGTAATATGTCTCAGGAACATATCGGCCTTTCATTCAGTGACATATAAAGCAGTGTCGTAAGCTGTGGGGTGGTGGACATTGGGTGTGTGGAGTGGGCCTTCTGGGGAGTAGGTTCGGTGGGCCTGTGTCTAACTCTTGATTAAAAAAATTGTGAATTCGTTCATTTTCAAAAGTTATCTCATTTTGATATGTGTTTGTGCATGCACACATACATACTTATTTTGTAATCAGGAAAGTGAGTCATAAAGTTAGTCGTGTTTTCTGCCAGTTTTAGCTCTCTAACAGCAGGCTAATGTTTTGGCTTATCTTTGCGCCTTGTTTCAAATAGTCATCTTGGGCAAGCAAGTGACATATGGCCCTGGACTCTTCTCTGGTGCTGTGATTTTCAGTGGAGAGTAAATTGGGAGCTTGAGGAGCCATCAGTGAGTTTGATGGTGACAGACAGCAGGAATGGATCATCAGTAGTTACCATTGATATCTTAGAATTTACAAAAGCTTCTTATGTGAATTCCTAATGCATTCACAGCAGCCTGTTATAACAAAATAGTGAGCCCCACAGAATGGAAGAATTATGGCTTTGTGGCCTGGTCCATTTCAGATTACACACAACTCTGAAGAGGAACAAGTTGTTGCTTTTGATGACTCTGGGAATTTAGGGGGAGTAATGACAGGTTTAGACGGTTAAGATGTAGTGTCATTTTCATAAAGCTCAAAAGAAAGGTTATTTGTTTTGTTTTTTAGGTAAGGGTTATAGGTACAAAAGCTAGAAAGATGGGAGAATGGTTACCACACGCTTGTTAAAAGTTGTTATTTCTGGACATAAATTCAGCTGGCTAGAAAAGGAAAGAACTGGGTAAATTGAGACTTGGTTGTAAGTTGGATGGCAGGCTCACAGATTCTTATTACGCTTTATGATGAGTGAATCAAATTCTATTAAGAAAAAGATGTTATGTATAGCACACAACAATAGGGCAAACCTAAACAAATGAGCAAAGCCAAGTGATATGACCAGTGAAACATAAAACTTGCTATCCTCTTATTGCTTCCACGAGCTGGATAAGCTCAGTAGTGTCAGGAGTTGGTAAAGAGGATAAGCTAAAATCATTCTCAAGTCCCTTGACATTTCTGCATAGTATCAGATGGTGGATAGAATTTGATCCATGTCCACATGCTTAGACAAAGAGATATTGGTTGAAACTCTGGTTATGACAGCCTAAGCCAGAAATAACCAAAACCAACTTGCATGTCTGTCAACAGCAGAACAGACGAATAAAGTAGTATATTCTTTCTGCTGTGTTGCATGTTTGTATTCTTATCCCTATGTAGACAGAGGGGAAAAGATTAGCAGTTTGAAGCCAGGCTGAATCATAGTGAGACTTTGTCTCAAATAGAGATGCCCCCCAACACACACGCACACACACACATACACACACACACACAAAACCAGTAGTACATTTATGCAGAGGATACTTAAATACTGTAGTAGTGAATGAGCCTCAGAAACATACAGAGCATGAGAGGCCGCAGGAATACCTACACTGTAATGCCTTTCATACAAAAAGATAAAATGGTGTTCAGACCAAATACATTGTTTAGTGGTGAGATGACAGCCAAGCAAAAGAATGAAGTGAGTGCTCATTTCTCCATGGCAGTAAGAATCGGATGGAGAGAGCTCCGCGTGCTTCAGAGATGCACTATGTACAAAGGTTTTATTTTAATCAAATAGATTTGACTTAAAAGCCACCATTTTAATCAGTAAAAGCCACCATTTTAATCAGTTTTAGTTGTTCAATTCAGTGACTAGTATTGAAGGAAAGATTTGGAGAAATCCCAGGCTGACTTTGAACTCTGCTTCTGAAACGATCTTGAACCTTGTACCTCTAAGTGCTGAGATCCCATGAACGCATCATTTCATGTGGGTCATGCCATGCTGGGGGTCAGACCCAGATCTCCATGCATGCTAGAAAACACTCTACCATCTTATATATTTTTTATATTAATGTTTTTCTAGTTTTAGGTTCACTTTTTACATTCCAGAGAAAAAGCAGTTATAATTTGTTTCTAGATTAATATTTTGATATGCAAATCTTCATATACATGTATATTCTACATATACATAGATAATTATACACATAATATATTTCATATTTTTCTTTAACTACAATAGCTTGTTTTTTCCCCTTTGTTTAATTTTTAAGGTTTTGCTTTTTGCAGTGCAAAGATTCGAACCCAGGGCTGAACTGTGCTCCTAGCTCCTTTCTGTTTTCCATTTCTTATTTGAAGATTAATTTCTTTCAGATTCCTGGTTTTCATTCAGAACAAGGTTTTAGTTATATTTTTGATACTTACCTTTATACTTTTAGAAAATAGTTCAAGATACCAGGGAAAGGAGAAAATTAAATAGAAAATACTAGAAATGTTTTAAAATACTCTGTCCACATGTCAGTGTAGGAGAACTGACTTGACAGATTTTACAGGTGGAAATGGATCCGCAGGGTTTGGAAACAGTCATGAAGAGCTAGAAAGACTTGCAGAGTCTGTCTTTTTTTTTTTTCCCCTCCTGAAAACAATCCATTCCTATTAAATTGATTCCGGAAATATTTCTATGTTATATTTTTCTTAATATAGTCAAGTTATTACTATGCACTCATGTTCTATTAATGGAAAATATTTTGATTGGATTCTCATCTCCCGAAGGAGTTGTTTCAGAGCTGGTGTGCGTTATTATGTGAGAGGTAAGGATCATTTCATGTCAGCATGATTGGGCCAGATCTGCTATTGTTTAATGCTTGTCTTAAATGACTTACCCGTAACCTTTTGTATCTTGTGTTATTTGATGCCCCTACTAACGTCCTCTCTCACTGTAATTGGTGGTCATCTGTGCTTCTCTCCAGCTACTATAATTACTTTGCAAATGTTAACATGGCTCATGGGCCATTAACTGTTTAAGAACAGCTACATGTTTATTGGGTATCTGAAAGTATGCTGATATTCCATAATATACACTCATACCAGATAGTATTTCTCTTACTATTCTTGGTTTCATTGCATGTATAAAGGTAGCTATTTTACTTCATGATGTCAGTTTGTGAAATATTTTTGAGTTTCCTGTAGGCTCTGCACTGAAATATGCTAATTTGCTCAAACTACTATGATATGTATTAGAGTTACTTTGATCATAAAAATTTCCCAGCATTCATTTTGCTTTCAACCACACTGTATCAGAATAAAGTCCTATTCAACAAATAACTGTAATTTTGAACCCGGAATGTTAAATATAGAGAATATCTTATTAATCTTATTACAGATGCTGTAGCACCATTAAAAAGCCACTAAGAATGGTCTCAGCCAAATTAGAGTTAGTATCTCCTTAACTACATTTTCTTGAATTGTTGAGTATTGAATACATATTAAATATAAATTTTATTTTTAAACTGAGAAAATTTCCATTTAATCTACTTGGTTCTTTGGGGGTTTTGTTGTTGTTTTTATTATTAGTATTACTGTTTTTTCTTCCAGGACTGGGTTTCTGTGTATAACTTTTGACTGTCCTGGAACTTGATTTGTAGACAAGCCCTACGTGTCTCTGTCTCCTGATGCTGGGATTAAAGACATGTACCATTACTGCCCAGTCTTCTGCTTGGTTCTCACTCCTCTGTCAGATAACCAGATAGTAGTTTCTTATTTATATAACTCTATAACCTTTTATAGTGATACAGTTATGTTTTCTACCTTTTATATAGACAGTGGTTATATTTTATATGTGTTTTCCTACATCTTGGTTTCTTTTAAAAAATTAATACACTTTGAAAGCTTTTTCATAATATCTTCCTCTTTCCTCGCTTCTACTTCTTTCTCTTTTTAAAATAACTGATAACAAGATGCTTGTTCCTTAATGAGAATTATGGCAGGTATCTTAGTCAGTGTTGTGTTGCTGTGAGGAGACACCATGACCACAGCAACTCTTATAAAAAGAAAACATTTAATTGGGGCTTGCTTACAGTTTCAAAGGTTTAAGTCATATATTACATCACGGTGGCATGCAGTCAGACGTGGTACTGTAGAAGTAGTTGAGAGTTCTACATCCAAATTGACAGGCAGCAGAAGAAGACAGATGCTGGGACTGCCTTGGGCTTTTGAAACCCCAAAGCTCCTCTTCCCCTGTCCTCAAGTGACACACTTTCTTTAAGTCCATACCTACTCCAACAAGGTCATACCTATTCCCCTCTCAAGTACTGCCTCTCCCTCATAGCCTATGGGGAGCTCTTCTCATTCAAACACCACAGAAAAACTAATGTAACCTCGTGCCTCTGAAAGTAATTTAGCATTGAGAAGTGACACCATTGCCAGTGTAGCTCAGTAAATTTGCTTCCTTCTGATTTTCTACTGATGTATAGCTACAGATATACTGACAATGATAACTCAAAATGCTATCTTTGAGAAATACGTCAGAGAAAAAGGATGTTTTAAATATTGGGGAGTTAAAAACCTATTGATTTCTTTCTGGTAATTTGGAAATCTGGGTCAGGGCTACCTTGAAAATTGCTTTTGCTTAGCAACAATAAAGTATGTAAACAAGCTAATAAGGAAATACTTCAGGTACCAAAAATGCCTAACCCGTGAGGAGTCTCTGGTGAGTACATTAGCGCGCTTTTCCAACGAGGTTCCGTGGACATGGCCATGGCCATGGATGTTCAGGGATGCTCTGTAGTACAACTAAGTACTGTTGATGCAATGAGCCACATTTTCATATAGTGTTATTATAAAGTATAATCACAAAAAATAAAGTTTTAACTTTTCAAATTAGGATTTGTAGCCATACTTGACTTTCTTCAAAAGGGAGTATTTTTGAGGTTATTTATAGTAAGAAAAATATCAACAAACTTTATGTCTATATAAATAAATCTTGACTACTCTAACCCTATTTAAGCTTCTTTTAGTTTTCTGATAATATAATAACCATTCGTTTAAACTTTTATAAGTACTTCTCCATTAATGTGAACTTAGTTGATAATTCTTAAGCTATCCTGAGTTAATGACTTTTTTATATATTTCTTTTGTGCCGAATATTAGGAATTGATTCTGAAGGCCACGCAGCTAACTTTGTAGAAACAGAACAGATTGTGCACTACAGTGGGAACAGGGCTTCATTTGTACAGGCAAGTGTGTATGTCTAAGAGTCATCCAGTTGGCCTTGTCTACTTGATCTTCATTTTCTATCGTTTTGAAATGTTCTTATACCCCTTTCTCTTTTCTTTTTCTTTCTTCCTTCTTCTCTTCCTCCTCCTTTTCTTCCTCCTCTTCAGGTTTTTCTGAAACAGCATCTCTTGTAGTATGGGCTGACCTTAAACTTGCTATATAATTGGTTATATGACTTTGAATTCCTGATCCTTCTGTGTCCACATCCCCAAAGCTAGGATTACATGTATTTACTGCCAGGCCAGTCTTCCTTCTTTCTTAAGTACTAACTTCATATACAATGTGGAAAAAGTTCAGCTAATAAAAGGGTTGGTTATTAATCTGGCACTGTCTACGGAGAAGAAAGTGTCAGGTTTGTGGAACTTTAGCAGTTCAGCAGCGTAAGCCGTTAGACCAACTAGGGTGATACTGATGGAACAAGCTGACAGTATACACTTGATTTTACCTGCCTCACTCAGTCCTGCTCACCTGTTGCCTCTGGTGAAGTTGTGCAGTATTTCCTACTCCAGAGTGTCAGTGCTAAGAAAATCCAGATCGTCATGAATACATTCCTTCGAGATTGAGTAAAGCAGTTTTCTATATTTTCGTATCGCCAAACTATATAATGTACATGTAACTTGTTAATTTTTACTGGTAGATAAATATTTGTTTTAGAACTAAGGAATGCACAGAATTTTCTGTTATACAAGCACCATGTGTATTAACACTGGGAATGGAAAGTGCTTTATAAGCGTATTTCCATAAAGCAAGAACATGTATGTATGTATGTATGTATGTATGTATGTATGTATAGAGGGAGGATCTCTATGTTGTCCTGTAGCTGCTAGATTGTTGTTTTTCTTTGCAAAGCTATTAATATGTGGTGTGCTTTCAATAATTAGGTTGAGAAACCTAGTTTATCTTTTCACATTTCTTTCTTTTCTTTCAGACTCGAGGATCAATACCTGTTTTCTGGTCACAAAGACCAAATCTAAAGTACAAACCACACCCACAGATCAACAAAGTAGCAAATCACGTATGTATCTTTCTGAATTTTTCATTGGTTAAAATAGAACTTAAGTTGCTTTTAGAACATATATTTGTTCCCCATAAGTCAGAATTGAACAACTTCAAGGCCCTTCCTGGGCTGTAGAACAAACTGCCTGAGGAACATGTTACGGGTACTAGAACAGAGACTCACTGAGCTGCATGACAGACGGGCACTTGGGAGACCTCAGAGACGTCTATAAATGGAGTGTGTCTGTCGGAAGTTGTCTTCCGAACTCAAATAGTGGTACTGTGGTGCAGCATACGGTGGCTGTGACAGCCAGTTACTTGCCTGTGGTGTTTCCAACATCCAGAGAGAGTGGTCCTCATCCTGACAGAGAGAGTGGTCCTCATCCTGACAGAGAGAGTGGTCCTCATCCTGACAGAGAGTGTGGTCCTCATCCTGACAGAGAGTGTGGTCCTCATCCTGACAGAGAGTGTGGTCCTCATCCTGACAGTCTCTTGAGTGTAGAAATGGGATGGTTAAGGAGGTGAGGTGTTTGTTTTTTTAAAAAAGGTAAATAATCATGTAGTTTCATAAACTATACACCTTTCCTCTTTTCTAGATGGATGGCTTCCAAAGGCATTTTGATTCACAAGTAATTATTTATGGAAAGCAAGTAATAGTTAATCTGGTAAGTTTGAATGTTTTTTGGGGTGGGCAACAAAAAAAAGTTTTAATTAACAGGAAAATTAATTTTATATTAATGCTTCTATAACTTTTTATCATATAAAACAGGAACTCTGATCCTAGTAGTCTTTCTTTTACCTCCTTTCCCTAGCCCTAGTGATTGCTTTTTACTCTCCTCTCTGATCCTTCTGAGTTTGTCTATTTTTATGTTTTTCATACATATAGAATCATACAATATTCGTCCTCTGTGTTTTACTTGCTTTGTTTAGTATAACATTTTAAAGATTCATCCATGTTTATCAGAATTGTATTACTTTAAAGACTGAATAATATTGTAGGCATAGAACACTTTTTTTAGCCGGGCAGTGGTGGCACATGCCTTTAATCTCAGCACTTGGGAGGCAGAGGCAGGTGGATTTCTGAGTTTGAGGCCAGCCTGGTCTACAGAGTGAGTTCCAGGACAGCCAGGGCTACACAGAGAAACCCTGTCTCGAAAAACAAAAAAACAAAAAAAAACAAAAAACAAAACAAAACAAAAGAAGACTTTTTTTTTTATCTATTCATGAATTAACAGACATTTGCTTTATTTCTACCTTTTGGTTGTTATGAATGAGTTAAAGAGCACAGTGAAGTTTAAGGAAAAGTGGTACTAATTCTTACTAAATCCTTAAACTTGATAAGCTCCATTGATTGGTGAAGCCATCCCGATTCAGTCTTCTTCCCACTCGCTGCTCCGTTTAGACTTTCCCTTTGTGGACTGGGGAGGTTGGTGAGGCTCACTGTTAGCCAGCGCTGCCCTTAGTCTTTTAGTGTTCCTTCTGATCCACCTTCCCAAGTGCTAGAATTGTGTGTGAGCCACCAAATCCAACTTCTTTTTTATTCATTAATTAATTAATTTGCTTTATATCCTGATTGCAGTCACTCCTCTCCTCCAGTCTCACCCTCCCACCCCCTTCCACCACACCTTGGTCTCCTTAGAGAAGGGGAGCATCCCCGACCCCCCCCCCTTACACACACACACACACACACACACACACACCCTGGGCCAACCTGCCCTGGCACATTAAGTAACATCGGGACTTTGGGCGTCCTCTTCCACTGAGGACAGAGAGGCAGGCAACAGAGTGTGAGCCACACACAGCCCCCAAATCCAACTTTGTATTCCAGTTCTCTATTTCTTCAAGGTTCAGTTTTAGTAGATTGATTTTTTTTGTTTTGTCTTTAAAAATTTGTTTAGATCTAAGTTGCACATTTTCTGGCATGAATATCCTCTTGTAATTCTATTTTTCTACAAGTTACAGCAGTGCCCTCATCACCGTTACTGGCTCAGTAACTTGGATCTCGCCTCCTTTCTGTTCCTTGTTCATTCATTGTAGCTGAGCTCGGTGTCTGTGTTGTTGTTCTCTCCAGGAGCCGGCGGGCGTCTGTTCAGTTGTCTCCTCTGTTAGTTCGCTGCTTGTTTTATTTATTTCTGCTCTGCTCTGTGTCATTCCTTTTCTTCTGCTACCTTTGGATTTACTTTGTTTTTCTAGCTCCTTCATGTGTAAAGTTAGGTTATTGATTTGAAGCCTTCTTTTTTTTTTCTTTCCTTTATTTTTAAATACTTATTTTTATTTTCATTTGTATAAGTATGTCACCTGTGTGTGCCTGGTACCCACAGAAGCTAGAAGCTATCATCAGATCCCCTGGAACTGTGTAGATGGTTGGGAGCCAGCCACTATGTGGGTACTGGAAATTGAACCCACATCCTCCTTGAACTCAGAGAGATCTGCTTGCCCCGTCTCCTGAGTGCTAGAATTAAAAGCATGTTATGCCACACCCAGCTAGCTTTTTGTTTCTTTGTTTGTTTTTAACATATGCATTTGCAGTAATGGAATTCCCTTTTATTAATGTTTGTTTTATCTCTTAAATTCTGGTGTACTGGGGCTGGAGAGATGGCTTAGCGGTTAAGAGCACTGACTGCTCTTCCAGAGGTCCTGAGTTCAGTTCCCAGCAACCACATGGTGGCTCACAATCATCTGTAATGAGATCTGATGCCTCTTCTGGTGTGTCTGAGGACAGCTTCAGTGTACTCATATACATAAAATAAATAAATAAGTCTTTAAAAACAATTCTGGTGTATTTGAATAAGCTAATTTTTTTCCTGTTTCTTTAAAAAAAGGATTATTTCCTTAAAAATTATATCTTGGATTGTTATAATGTGGTAATACTGGGATCAGGTTTCTTTCCAGAGCTAGTTGCAGTTGGTTTTGTTGTTCTTGTGTTTTGAGTTTTAAAGATCATAGTGATCCCGTTGACTGTGAGACCTTTTCCAGACTCTTTTGCAAAGATTTTCCTCATCATATATGCTCACTGAAGACTCTCTTTTAGTATGTTCAGCTAATATTTTTCCAGATTTCATTGATTTTAGGAATTGAGAAAAGACAAAAGGACAAAATAACAACATGTCTTCTTTGCGAACTCTGTTCTGAGACAGCCATCATTCGCCTGCCAGCCAGACATGTTTCAGAGCTAAAGAGCACTGGGTAGTGATGTCTGCAGTATTAGGATTTTTCTGGACATGTTCTTGCCTAAGTATGGAAGTAGTTTTCTGAAGTCTTTGGTATATATGGTGCTGCTTTTGAATGTCCCTGTTTTCTAAAGAGCATCACTTTGTTTTCTGGACTGTAGGTGGTCTGTTTTATGCCTCCGTCCAGAATGAATCTCTTGCCCCAGGTATTCATTGGCTAATAATGCAGTTGTAGCTTTTACAATCAGTCCAGTATTTTTTGACCTTCATTCAGTTACACAACACAGATAATTTAGTCCTTCTGGTGTGTACGGTTTTGTGCACATCAGCTCTGTCTGCTTCTACTGGTTTGACAAAGGGAGCTAGAAACAATATTGTTAGTGTTTCCCACAAAATGCATCACCCTGTGTGGTGGAGGGGAAAAGAGATTCTGTGGTTGGAAGGTAGCCCTTGCCTGATAGACTTTTTACTGGTTGCTGTAAACTTTGCTTGCGTTTCCATAGGTCCTACAAAGTTGGTTCAGATGACATCCTCTTTCTGGTGTTTCTGTGCCAAGATGAAAGCCTAGAGTGTGCTTGTTATTTTCCTGGCATCCCTATCTAAATAGAAAGTCATGCTGTTTTAAATTCTTTACAGGTGAACCAAAAGGGATCAGAGAAACCACTTGAGCAAGCATTTGCCAACATGGTGTCATCTTTGGGAAGTGGAATGATCAGGTATCTCATGGATGTCTATTGTAGATCCTTTCAAGGAACATGTGTACTTATGTGTATGAATATAAAGAGTATGCTATTATATTTCAACTTGCATCTAAAAAAAATGTGTGTGTGTGTGCGTGTGGAGTGCTCATGGGCTAGATGGAAGCAAGCCAGTACGGATGCTGGTTACTCAACGAGTCCTCTGGAAGACCCGCGAGTGCGCGGGACTGCTGAGCCATCGCTCTAGCCCAAAGCTTTTGCATATTTCTAGTACCAGATGAAAGCATAATTTTCCTTTTGGCTGGTTTGAAATTTTCTCTGATACAATTTATTTTACAGAGTAATTTTATATTTGGTCCCTAGTTAACATCTCATCAAGGTTTTGCAAAGCAATGACCTATTAGGTCACGAATGTGGGGTTTCGACTTTAAAAGATTTTTCAACTTTTATGTGTATGAGTGTTTTGCCTGTATGTATATCTGTGTTACATTCATGCAGTACCCACTGAAGCCAGAACATGAGGACTGACTGCGTCCCCTGGGAGGGAGTTAGGAATGGTTGTAAGCTGCCGTGTGGGTGTTGGTAATCAAACCGGAGCCTTCTAGAAAAGCAGACAGTGATCTTAACTGCCACACCGTCTCTTCAGCTCCATGAATTTCCGTCTCTAACTTGATCTGGTCTTCAGCACTGTATGACTTGGATCAGTGCAGCGTGTGTAGGACCCTGTCTGCAGCAGTATCTTTCCTTGTCCAGTAAGGCAGTGGGTTTTGACACTGTGTGGGCTCGCCTGTTGAAACCGAGGCTACAGCTGACAATTCTGGTCAGAACACTAAAATAACTCACACTGCTCCTTTTATCAAGGTGGCAGCTTAGGATCCCTTCCTTGCTTCCTGTCACTGGCCCACATGTATTCTTGTGCTAATTTCTGGGGGTTAGGATTCTCTTTAAGAACCATTGGGGTGGTAGAGACTCTCACGTGGTAGAAGCCTGTACTGTGTGGGTAGAGCAAGGGAGTTACACAGCAGTGGATGCCTTGTCTGCGTTTTCACTCCTCAGATGGGAGCACAGTTGCTCGCTGTGATCCCTGAGCAGGAAGTTGGAGTATGTGCCATACTTTATGTAGCCATTCTTCTCCATTGACTGTCAGGGCTCAGCTAATGATTTCCCCTTCTTCTCCAGGGAGGTGACAAATGGAGGACACCACCACATTTAGTTATGACCTAGCTTTAGAGTTGTACTTCTTAAATATTAGGTAATTGTGAAGATTGACAATTTTTTTTCTGCACATACATATGTATGTGTAGATGTTGGTAAAGGAAAGTGATTTTTGGGGAGTGGGGGTAGTTGAGTTGGACAGTAGATAACACTACAGGACTGTCTTGCTTCCCTGCACTTCTTACAACCCCTAGTACACGACAGATACCCAGCCTAATCCACCATGGACTGAGTTTCGATGCTTTGAACATACTGATCTGGAAAATGATAAGAAGCAACCACATTGCATACAGGGATAGAAAGTACATGTTACTCAATTGGATTATCCCCCTCTTGAAGCTCACACCTCAGTACTGTACAGCTCATCTGCCTCGCTCACATTTGCTGTGTTTCTCTACTGTTATCTGCAGACCTCTAGATAACGTAACAATACATTTTATCTTATAATTTAATTAATATGTCCTCCACCATAAATAGGAGCATGGGA
>NW_021604620.1:0-17847 GCF_004785775.1 Grammomys surdaster | reverse complement strand
CCCAAAACGAAGGAGGCTCTGTGTTCCTAAGCATTATGCGTGCTCTAATGTAGAACAATCACCTTATGGGGTGTTAGAAGAAAATTGAATGGTCTTGTCAGTTTCTGGGTATGTTTTTTTGATTTTTTGGTAGATATATTGCCTTTGATTTCCATAAGGAGTGTAAAAATATGAGATGGGATCGACTGAGTATTTTATTGGATCAAGTAGCAGAAATGCAGGATGAACTAAGGTAAGCCATATCACTTCTTCAGAGCGGTAAGCGGGAGAGAGAGAAGTGTATAGGTCAGTCTTATTAATTATATATAATGGACCAGATTTGTGAAGCTGTTTCACTGGGTTGTCAGTGTTTTATTATTTTAATTTTTCATATTGGAAGAGTGTTGTTGACTGAAGAATAACTCTAAATTCTTACAAATGGGCCAGTGTCAGGACTATTCAAAATAGTATTTTCCAAATTTTTACATAATCACAGTTGGTTTATTATTATTTTGCTTTTGGTGGTCTGTCATTTTATCGCACCATTCTGTCAGGAGCCTTTGTAATGACATTTTCAGAGTTCTCTCTGCAGCCTGTTAGGTCACAGCACAGCTTTAAATAGGTGCTTCCTATCACATAGTGTCTGGGTCCTTTCCTTATCTCTGAACGAGTGCTGCAAGTGGTCCTAGTTGGATCAATATGTGTTGATCTTTTCACTTGTGTTAAAATTTTACCTAGAAAAAAAAACCTCTTCAATGCAGGGTTAGTGGAGCAAAAGATTTGAGTATCATTGTGGTGCTTTTTGAATGTTTGCTATGTATTTTAGTGTTCACAGGTTTATTGTTTCCTTTACATATTTCGGTCTTACTTATTTTAAAGCCGAAACAGTTTATACACCAGTCTATCACTTTGTTTTACCTCTGTGATAGTTCTAACCTGGCACTCCCCACGTACACCAAATACCAAATGTGCTTTTAAATTTCAGTTATCTCTCTGGGCATTTGTTTGGTTTTTAAAAATGTTAATATACATGGCTGTCACCTCTAGTTTAATTTTTTCCTGTGACATTCCGTCCTGAGCACAGCAGTGAAGGGTGAGAGGTAGACTTGTGCTGTTAGGGACGAGCCTGGCTGGGCTTTGCTGGTGGAGGGGATGGCTCCCTAGCTGCTCCAGTAACCGCTGTCATGCAAGAGTGGGGCTGAGGACAGAGCAGTGGTGCACACCTTTAATCCCGGCACTTGGAGGCAGACATAGGTAGATCTCTGCGAGTTTGAAATTAGCCTTTTCTATATCAGGAGTTCCAGGACAGCCAGGTATAGACAGATACCTTGTTTGTTGTCTTTTTAAAAAACACAATCCCAAACATTCAGTTTACCAAATAAAGACTTAGGAGCCAGACACTGTGGTGAAAGCCCGCTAGCTCAAAGAGGCAGAGAAAGCGCCCAGCTGACCTTCCTACTCAGCTGACATCTCAGAAGGAAAAAGTTCATTCTTCTCCACACTGTCTTAAAAATCCTTCAAACTGAATGTCCTTCCTTTCTACTTCCTGTGCGTCTCTCTCTAAGCTCCGCGTGAGACAGACCTGTGTACTAGGCGCAGTGTCGGGGGTGTGTTTAGTGCACGTTGGTATAGGAGTGCTCACACAAATGTGCTTCAGTTATTTTTTAGTAGACTCTGCTGGCAAGGTGGTGACAAACCAGGAAGGAGTTTTCCGCAGCAACTGCATGGACTGTCTAGACAGAACGAATGTGATACAGAGTTTATTAGCTCGGCGATCCCTTCAGGCACAGCTGCAGGTAAATATTCCTTTATTTAAAAAAAATTGTAGTTAAAAAAAATTAAAGAAGCCAGGTGGTGGTGGTGCACGCCTTTAATCCCAGCACTTGGGAGGCAGAGGCAGGTGGATTTCTGAGTTTGAGGCCAGCCTGGTCTACAGAGTGAGTTCCAGGACAACCAGGGCTACACAGAGAAACCCTGTTTTGAAAAAACAAAAATAAAACAAAACAAAAAAAAAAAGTAAAGGTCCTTTACTTTTGAAAACCAGCAACAAAAAGTACGCACGTTGCCCGCAGCCTAACCTGACTTTATATTTGTGCCTTGCCATTATTGTTGTATAAGTTATCCATAACTACCATCAGAGCACATTTGTGGTTTTCACTGCACCATTTTCCTTTAATATTTATGTAATCATAGTTTTAATAGTGTAGATTGAACTATAATTTATTAAACCATTTATGTTACTATATTTGGGGGCTTTAAGTAATACTATAGAGACTATATCTATCTTTAATATTGTTAACTCGAATACTTTCCTTTGTGTCTTAGTTGCCTTCCCAGTCACTTTGGTTAAGTAAGCTGACAGAATCAATGTAGGGAGCAGCGGTTTGCTCTAGCTCACAATTCCAGGCTGTAGTCCGTCCCTGTGAAGTATCTTACGAGTGTATCCCTGGGAGACATGAACACACTGTGTATTCATTCCAGATAGGGAATCCGCAGCAGAACAAAGTCAGGATAGTCATTGAAGTCCAGCTTAGAGAATCTGAGTTTATCGGGGTTACAGGAGTATAAGGGGTTACTTATGGGAGCAGAAATAGCTCAACCACGGCTGTATCACCGAAAGCCCACCCTAACACCAGGCGATGGCTTGTGATACTGCAAACCTGGGGGATACTACCTGACTTGCAGGCAGCTTGACAGGCTGAAGAGTCTTCCAGCCATCTTGTGGTTCTGAGGGTGTCTCAGCAGTCTGTACCGTTTATGTAAGTTGGGGAGAGTCGGTTTACACAATTGTTACACAACATGGGCGAGTCAATGCATCAGGAACCTGAAGTAGCTAGTTACAGCCATAGTCAAGGGCAGAGAAAGGGGGAATGGAGGAGGGAGGATGAATGGGTGGATGGATGGATGGATGGATGGATGGATGGATGGATAGATGGATGGATGGATGTTTGCATTCTTGCTAATGCTCAGCTCATTTTCCCCTATTTTCATAGTTCAGGACCCAGAGGAGTGGTGTTCCTCGTCTTCAAGCTGGGGTGCCCACATCAGTAGTGTAATCAAGACAGTCTCCTGAAGATTAGCCCACAGGTTACCTTAATCTAAACAACCCCTCTTAGAGACTCTTCCCAACTGACGATAGATTGTGTCAGGTTGATAATTAGACTGACGTTACAGAATTAAAGAGAACAGATATATTACTTTCTAAGAGGCTCCGTATCAGTTTATGTTGATGTCACCAGTGAGTAAGTGAATCCATTCCATTGAACTCGAGCTGCATTAGGTGTTTTTGTGTAAGACCTGCCTGTTCCTTTGTTTTACTCTTTGTTTCTGAGGCAGGGTCACTCTGTAGCACATGTAGGCTTCTAACTCTGATTCTCCTGCCTCAGCTTCCTGAATTCTGTGACTACAGACCTGTGCTTTTTTTCCTAATTTATTAGTATATCAAGATTGGTTTGGAGGTGTAGTTCAGTTGGTAGCGTGCTTGTTCAGTATGAATGAAGCGCTAGACTTGATCCCACATAACCTGAGTTCTGTGGTACATAGCTATAGTCATAGCATTTGGAGGTAAAGCAGGGAGATCCAGGTTACCCTGGACAACTTGAGACCCTGTCTCAAAAAAAAATTGTTTTTTTTTTTGTTTGTTTGTTTTTTGTTTTTTTGAATCTCTTGTTCTGACAGGGAACATTAGCTTCTTAGTTTAAAGTTTCTGACATTATTTTATATATATATATATATGAGATGAGCCTAGATTTCTAAATCACATTGGCATTTGTTGTGAGGGACAAAGTATGTTTCAAATGTCTAGATAAAAATTTCCAAGTATTTAAAGGACAAACATCAGAAAATGACAGTTTTCTAATACTCATGAAATTTTGATTTCTGCTTTAGAATGAAATTTTCTTTTTTATTTTTTTTAAAGATTTATTTATTTATTTATTTTATGAGTACACTGTCGCTGTCTTCGGACACACCAGAATAGGGGATCCAATCTCATTACGGATGGTTGTGAGCCACCATGTGGTTGCTGGGATTTGAACTCAGGACCTCTGGAAGAGCAGTCAGTGCTCTTAACCGCTGAGCCATCTCTCCAGCCCCCAGAATGAAATTTTCTTGAGTCATAAAATAACTGTGCCAAAGGAGTAACAAGCAGTCTCTAGTTCGGGCTGTGCTGTGTCAGTCTAGTGAAGATACTTCAGCTATCGTTTTCATTTGAAAGGGGTTAGGAATGGTTTGGTCCCATGGCAGATTAAACAGTCTGCTGAATCAGGTTCTGTGATCTAGTTCACGTGACAGACACAGTTTGATGGAACATAGTGAACTTCATCTTTGAGCAGAAGTCTTTGAGGAAGTCTGGGCAGCTAGTGTGGACCTCTCCTATTGTTCTTTTTCCTCCCGTAGGGGCAGGTTTTGCTCAGGTAAGAGCTACTGAGGGCGTTCTGACTCACCCTGATCAAGACATAGTGAGGTGTTAACTGAGCTGGTTCAGAGGGCTGATGACTTAAGACAGAGTCGAGGACGGGGCTTCCCAATATGTGGTTGGTAGACCCCAAAGAGTTCATAGATAAGGGGACTTAGTGGCTCAGCAACCCTTGGAATTTTATAACAGCGTGTGTGTTGGTGCGTTTGTGTCATGTTTGGGGAGGATTGATATGTAGCACTCATCAGACTCTTAGAGGCCCTCGGGGTGTAGAGACATGCATGACTAGAATGTGGAAGCTGGCATACAGGAGCTGAGGAGGGCACATGGAAGGGAAGGGAAAGGAAGGGAAGGAGGGGAGTGACTTCACTCTCACAGCGTCTTTCACTTTCCTCTTCCTTCTCCTGAGCACCGTCTGGCTATTGTCCCTGTTGTTGTGCGGCATCCCATGGTCTGTAGTGGGTGGACAGGAGCACTGCTAAGCACTGCTAAGCACTGCCAAGCTCTGCCAAGCTGAAGCACTGTGCTTTGCACCAGCAGGAAAGGAGCCCTGCGATAGCACTGGGGACTAGTGCCTTCTCCTTCTAAGTCAGGTCTGCTACAGACTCTCTCATAAACACGGCTGTGATTCTTATTCTAGAGACTAGGAGTTTTGCATGTGGGACAGAAGCTTGAAGAACAAGATGAATTTGAGAAGATTTACAAAAATGGTAGGTAATTTCTTCATAGGAAGAAAGTTGTTGGAATTTTGAAATGAGTATTTTGCATTAAGACTCTAGTCGACACCTTAATCATTATCAGCCGCTTTTGTCTCTTTCTTTCTTTTTTTGTTTTTCCCCAAAGCCTGGGCCGATAATGCTAATGCTTGTGCCAAACAGTACGCAGGAACCGGCGCCTTGAAGACTGACTTTACAAGGTAAGCCACACTGGTAACTTACATGCCACATCAGCGGCTGGTAGTCCCAATGCTTTCTGGAGTTGTCAGCTTTCAGGAAACAGTGCTATAAGCCAAGCACCTGGACCTCACTAGAGCTGTCATGTCAGGACCACTGACGACAAAGCTTGGGCACTGGTGGGTTCTTAGCCGCCTTGGAGTAGTCTGATGCACAGAGAGGGTTGAGGGCTGTGGTGCTTCTCAGCCATCACTTTGCCCCTCAGTCACCAGCTGATCCCACGGGTTGGGACACAGCCTGGGAGCTGCACGTCTGCAAAGCTCTCGACCATGCTCCTGCCGTTTGTCCTCAGTACCTTCGGGTCTTTTCTGTAACCTTGTGGAGATTCCCTGGGAGCAAATGTGGCTCCTAGGTCTGTGCTGTTGTCTACCTCCTGACATACACAGGCTGTACTTCTTTTCATAGTTCTTGTTTTTGTAGCTGAAACGATTTTACTTTCTTGTGTCTACTTTGGTGATGTCTAGACAACAAATACAATTGACTTTCTTATCCATGGGTTGTATCTATGGATTCAGCCAAACAGTAACCAAAGTGTTCATGAAAAAGTATTTGTGTCTGTTCTGAGCATGTGCAGATTTTTTTCTGTATCATTTCCTCAGTAATAGAGGATAGTATCTATTTGCTTCATACTTGCATTGCATTAGACATCATAAGTAACTTAGAAGTGATAGGAGGGTATGAATAGGGTGTGTGGAAACTCTATTCCTTTTATGATTTTTTTTTTTTTTTTTTGGTTTTTCGAGACAGGGTTTCTCTCTGGAGCCCTGGCTGTCCTGGAACTCACTCTGTAGACCAGGCTGGCCTCGAACTCAGAAATCCACCTGCCTCTGCTTCCCAAGTGCTGGGATTAAAGGCATGCGCCGCCACTGCCAGGCCACTACACCTTTTGTATGAGGGACTTGAACATCTGTAGAGTAGTGTCTAGTAAGTTCTTTATAGTTGCTACTGACTTGTAAAATGTCTGTATTTTCAGGGATAATTTTTAATATCTTTGCTGCTCATGTATTTCTGTAATAGTCACGGGTCATAAAACTGATAATTTAGTATGCATATATATAATTTAAAACTGGATCTTTTTTTAACCAGAACTGGAAAAAGAACTCAGTTGGGACTTTTAATGGATGGCTTCAACTCGTTATTACGATATTACAAGAACAACTTTTCTGATGGATTTAGACAAGTAAGTTGTATTTGATGGTTTTGTTTGTTTACCTGCTATTGAATGATTTTCTCTTTGCATTATTGCTCAGTGTAGTCAAATTAAGTTTGGAAAGTTCACAATTTCATTTCTTTATTTTCTAGGATTCCATAGACTTATTTCTTGGAAACTATTCAGTGGATGAATTAGAATCTCATAGTCCTTTAAGTGTTCCAAGGGACTGGAAATTCCTGGCGGTAAGAAACTTTCTATGATTTTTTAGGATTGGAAGTATTATGTCTGAAGGTATAGAAAACACGTTTGTTGAAAACATTGCATGCTGTTATAAATGGAATATATACTTATATTTCCCCCCTGAAAAGAAGACTAGAGTACAGAAAAAATAACTCTGTTTCTGCTTTCTTTCATGACTCTACCAGGCATCCTTTTTGTGAACAAACACAGGAGTTCTTTTTTTCAGAACTTCAATCCTCTTGTGATCAGGGGATTGCTAGAGATAAATTTGTAAATGAAAGACAAAGTGTATCTGGGATACTTTTCGTTTCTTTTCTCCTGTATTCACAAGACTTTGCAGCTTCTCCAAAGCAAAGCTGCAAAGTGCCCTGGATGCAAGAGAGGTCTATTGTCCTACACAGGATTTGACCAGGTTTGGAGCAGAAGCATCCTTTCTTAGATCATGTCATAACTTTATCAGTATGAAGACTTTTGTCACTGTGATTGAAGCCATAAATAGTGGTGTTTGGTTTAAAAATGGAACCTACCTCCCAGCAAAGGAAAAAAAAAACCTTGTGTGTATGAGCCTGCAGAAGTTTTGCACTTTTCGAGGCTAAGTGGACCTGGATGATTTTAGAACCACTGATTATTCCTAACAGCTGTGTCTTTCAATTATATTTCTCAGTTGCCTATCATCATGGTTGTTGCCTTTTCAATGTGCATCATCTGTTTGCTTATGGCTGGTAAGTGGACTCTTGTTTCATATTCTTTTTTTGCTTTTTCCTTTTTCCTTTTGATATGGGGTGTTACTGTTTATCTCTATCTGGCTTGGAATTCTCTATGTAGATCAAGCTGGCCCTGAACTAAAAAAAAAAAATCTGCTCACCTCTGCCCCGAGTGCTGTGATTAAGGGTGTGTGCCACAGTGCTTGCCTTTAGAAAATGCATTTGAGTCTTGAGTACACTCAGCACTAGATGTTTACTTATTGATAATTGGGTTTTATTTTGTATATATGTGTGTAGTGCAAGGCATCACTGCACACTAAGACACATCTCTAATTCTTACTAGTTTCCTGTTGTTGTTGTTGTCGTTGTCGTTGTCGTTGTTACTGGTAGTGGTGATTCTTTGTTTAGAATCTCATTTTCTTTCTTCTACGTTAAATTAACATACAGGCTATTTGATATCGTTGTGGCATTTTCAGATCACGTGTTTCAGTGATTCTTCCTCTCCCTCATCTCCCCAGCACCTTGAATCACTATTATCACATAGGGTGCTCATGTAGAGGTCAGAAGACAACTTTGTGGAATGAGTTCTCCCATTTTTACATACAGGGTCAAACTCAGGTCACTAGACTTGCAAAACAAGTACCTTTAGCTACTAAGCCATCTGGCTGGCCCTGTTTTTTTAATTTAAGGTTTTTATAATTTTTTTTCTTGTTACCAAAATAATATATAGTAATTATAGAGAACATAATTAGGCAAAATGAAAAGAAAATTATCATTCCACCTGCTAGAAATAAGCTAACCCTTCATAATATTTTCAAATAATCATTATTTGTATGTGCATGAATATGTTCCTTGGGTAAGGCAGTGCTGCAGTCGTGCATATGTAGAGGTCAGAGAAGGACTTTTGCAGAGTTGCTTCTCTTCTTGAACAGTGGGTTCTAGGGATCAGACTCAGATTACCATGCCTGTGTGACAAGCGCCTTTACCCATTGAGCAGTTTTCTGAGGCCCCATTCATAATATTTTGATGTTTGTTTTGTTTCTTAAGAGTGGGTCTCTGGTTAGCTCTGGCCATCCTAAAACTTGTATATAGAGCAGCATGTTGGTGGTGCCTGCAGGCGCTCTGTACCCTTTTGTTCTCCATGTAGAGCCCTGGCTTCCATAGCACTCCCTGCACTTGTCTTCCAGACTGCTTCTCATGGAACTCAGAAGTGTATTTTTTTTAGAGGTAGATTCTCCTCCTGGTGACATATGTGTATTTTTCCGCATAGAATGATTTTCTCACTTATCTTTACCATCCAATCATCAGGGTTTTGAGGCAGAGACTATTTTGCTCATTGTTTTGTCTGCTGTGTCTGGGCTTATGTAAGCCTTCAGATGCTTTCTGAATTAGGGATTGGCATCCGACCACCACTGTCCTAGTCTCTATACTATTAGCCTGTACTTTTTAAGAGGCTCAGTGCCATACATCTCTGCCCTCATCAGAGGTTAGCACTGTAAACAATTACCACATGGTTTGATAAAATGCTGCAATGCTGAATAGAGGGAAAAACCATAGTAGCTTGCTATCCTAGTTAGCAAATTAGTGTGAAAAACCAGACAGACAGTATTGTCTTTATTTCAATGTACTCTCTGTAGTATATTTGTCAACCTTCTAAAACTTGAGAGCCCGTTCTTGCCTACAGTAAAAACAGAAAGGGGATAGGAATTGCTTGTGGTATGGTTATAACTCTATGTCAGGTTTTTTTTTGTTTGTTTGTTTTGTTTTGTTTTTAGTTTTTCGAGACAGGGTTTCTCTGTGTAGCCCTGGCTGTCCTGGAACTCACTCTGTAGACCAGGCTGGCCTCGAGCTCAGAAATCCACCTGCCTCTGCCTCCCAAGTGCTGGGATTAAAGGCGTGCGCCACCACTGCCCGGCTTTGTGTCAGGTTTTATAGCAGGAAGGAAAAGGACAAATCCAGCCAGCATGTGCTAGTTGCTCCAAGGCCAACAACTGGTTTCAGTCACTCCCTGGATCTTTGACTTGGGTCTCAAACACTGCGCAGTGGGTGCTTGGTCCCTGGGAGCCACTCCCTGTCAGCTGGGTTTGTTTGGTTTTCTGTGCTCACCATAGATTGGAGAGCTTCTGCAGGGATAAGACCTGAGCGAGTGGAGGGCTCCTCTGGGCTGTGTCCACTAGTTTATAGGAAGCTCCTTTCCTGGTCTGAAGCAGCACAGTGCTTGCTGGGCATGCTTGAGGTCCTGCTTCAGTCCTTTCCTGGTTGGTTGGTTTGTTTTTCCCCCAACTCGACACAAGCTAAAATCTTCTGGGAAGAGGGAACTTCCTTCCCTTGAAAATATGTTACACAAGATTGTCCTGTAGGCAAGTCTGTGGGGGCATTTTCTGGATTAGTGATTGATGTGGAATGGGCTAGCACATTGTGGGCAGCGCCACCCCTGAGCAAGTGCTCCTGGATTATGTAATGATGCAAACCAGCAAGCCATGGAGAGCAGTCCAGTAAGGGCCATTCCTCCACAGTCTCTGCTTCAGGTCCTGCCTCAAGGTTTCTGCCTTGGCTTCCTTCAGTGATGGACTGTAGAAGCAGACAATGCCTTTCCTCCCTCAGATTGCTTTTGGTTATGATATTCCTCTCTGCAGTAGAAATCAAACCAGGACAAGTCCCCAAACAAACAGTAACTCCCCTCTGCATAACAGCTTTTAAAACGCAAAGCTTTGAAAACGGATAATGTTGCAAATTTAGGGATAATTTTGAGTAAAAATAATACTGAGTGCTGGGGATAGTGTCCCATCAGGTAATGTATGCGGGTGGGGGTGCTGATTTCCAGCCTTTGCTGGGTTTTCAAGAGGGAACATAGATGCATCACAACCACTGATGTGGTCTGGCTTCCTTCCCTTGAACCATCTTATTGGCCATCTGCCTCTGCATGTGTTTCTCCACACTTGAGGCCAGCAGATGCAGTGAGGAGTCAGCCGAGGGTTAGCTCTTCAAAGAGAAAAACGAAATAAGTCTTTGCTTCATGGGTGCTGCTAACCTTTATAAACTCAACCAGCAGAGTTGTGTTAAATGCTGTGCAGTATGTTATGATTTATATAGATGAGTTTAAAAAATACATTCTGTAAAGTGTGTTTTGCATAGGTATTTTGATAATATTGCATTGATCATAGAACTATGATTAAACTGTTAGTAGTAATTTCTTGTATCAGTAAAGCATTTAATCTCAATGATAATTATGATTTGTGTGTAGTTAGAAAGAGAGCAGTCCAGTTCCCACAGTGGCCTCTATTAGTAGCCTCAGTCTTGCTGGGAACTTGTCACAGAGGCAACAAGTTCTTAGGGTCCCACAGCTGATGGTTTATTGAGCCTGCAGAACTGAGACCTCTGGTTTAAAACTTAAGATGTTGTGTTTTTCCTGTGGACATGCTAATAAACTTCAGTGTGAAGTTGTACTATATAACTGACCACTAGATCTGGTATCAACAAATGATGTATTATCTTTGTTTTTAATATCAACAGGTGACACTTGGACAGAAACACTGGCATATGTTCTGTTCTGGGGAGTTGCAAGCATTGGAACATTTTTTATTATTCTTTACAATGGTAAAGATTTTGTTGATGCTCCCAGACTGGTCCAGAAAGAAAAGATAGACTGAATTTGTGTTTGTGGAAAGCGGCTTGGCTTGGAAGACTCCATGATGCAGAACTGGAGTCTTTACTGACCTGCTTTCCACATGAGCCCCAAAGTCTTCTTAAAGCCTTTATCCAAAAGTACCTCTTGTGGTTTGGGCTGGGTGATGTCTTAGAATTGATCTGATATTACTGCTTTGGTGATCTCTTTACTGTTCGGATGGTTATATTTTTAATTTGAAGCTATAGTATAATTAAAATGTAGCTTAAATTCAGCTCACAGAACAGAAGAAATCTATTCACTGTCAAGTCAGAAGTTCACAGATAAGTAATATATTTTAAAAAATTTAACTTCTTTCATTATTTAAAACAAAATTATTTTTCTAGCTCTGTTTCATTATTGCCATTGTAAAGCAGTCACTGTTAGCAAGCATATTTTCCATGTGTCTTTGGGCTTTTCTTAAGAGTTTAATAATATGCTAATTCTACTATAATATGCTTATAGAATGTCTCTTAAAGGTCAAGTAGTCTGCTAAGTTGTTATTTCACAGTAAGGAAGAGGAGAATGGGATCTAGAGTCATTTGAAGTTTCTAGTAGCTGCCTCTTGGCTTCAGCCAGCTTGAGCTGCTGTAGTGCCCTAGCAGCTCAAATGTCATGAAATGTTCAGATATATTTTATCTTTTTTAAAAGGTATAAGTGAAATCAAAGAATGTAAAGTCTGTTTCCTATGCTAAAGGTCCAAAGTCGCCTCTTTTAAGAACGGCTCGATTCCACTGTGGGAAATACACTGGACCGGCCACTGCTTCCTCTCATAGCTCGTAGGATTTTATTATTATTACTGTTGGTTACTCATTGAGACATGCAGGCCTTAGAGAAGGTCTTGTGCTAGATTTGATTCTCACTTGGGGTAGCAATTGCTTTTTCATGCATGACACTCTGGCTTTCTCACCCTGTCAAGATTTATGTCGGCTGTCAATAAGTGTCTGAAGTTTAGTGCTTCCAGGTAGCCATAGTTCTCCAAATCAAGGACCAACTTTAATTTATGCATAAAACAGACTGAAAACTACGCTTCAGAAGCTGTGCATAGTTGTAAGACAGATTATATATTAAAATTGTAATTATGAGGTTTAGATATTAGAACAGTATATAAGGTAGTATCATTGCACTATCTTAAAACAATTCAGTTAAACACTGTTATGGTACATCAGTGTTTTGCTTTAAAATATGTAGAGTTTTTTTCTAATAGTACCTTATGTTATCCTTAAATATTTCTGAAAGCGCCTTTAACATTACCTTTTTTCAACATTATCTTTTATAAACAATAAGAGTTATTGCTTTTAGAAACTGGGAAAATCCTGTGTAGCTTAAAATCAGTCATTAAAACTTACAATAGGGTAAGTAAATAGAGCCACCTGTTCTGACATGTAAATGAGCATAGTTTGTTCCAGAGATGGAACATTGAAGCCCAGCCGTGTCTACTGTAATGTAGTATTCAGAAGCTACTGGGCATCTTACAGTAAGCACACTTCATGTCAACAGCTACAGCAAACACCAAATCCGAGCCACTAGCATGGCTGCTTTGCAAGGACTAATGTCAGAGGGTGAGGCTGCAAGCGATCGATCAGTGTTTGAGAGCCCTGCGGTGACCTTGTTTAACTCATTTACTGTACATCCATATGCAAAAATAAATGCCATATTCTTTTCTAACCACTGTTGGTATTGTTTCTCTGTTTTTTATCATGGGTATTTTTTTTAATCTTAAAGCAATGTTTGATCAATATAGAAATACTAATCACTATAAGTAAGCAAGATCAATAGCTTCTAAACTGTTTTCCAGTAGTCACCTTAGATACTTTTTTATAGCTTTGGTTTTTTTTTGTAGATAAGGCTAGGGCAACATTTAGTAATATATAACATTTAGTGATGTTTAATATCCATAAAAGTATCTGTACTTCCAGATTATAATTTGTTTCAAAGTGATAGCGTTGCAGGGTGATAAGTAATGTGGATGGATGATAATTGGTGCAGATTGCAGCCGATGAATGGAGAACAGTCTGTAGTGGGACGTATGCTCAGGGCTGAAGATGTAGCACTGTTGTTAGAACACTTACCGAGCATGCACAGAACCCTAGGCGCGATCCCCAGCACTCTGTAAACCTGGCATGGCGGCCCACACCTGTAATCCCAGCACTTGGGAAGTAGCAGGAAGAAAATCAACTCAGCTCCATAGTGAGTTTGAAGCCAGCTTATGCTACATGAGACTCTGTCTCAAAAAATGTTTTCATAGAAACCATGGAAAGGTGTCAGCACGCCTGCGTGACATCCGAGTATAGAACAGCAAGGTAAGCCCTGCCTGTGTGCGAGATGAGGTGAAATTCCTTGGTAAGGGCATCCAAGTTTCATACACATGATATACTATGTTTATATACCTACATGTGTGTGTGCTTTGTGCATAAGTGCAGTGTTTTCATATTTACTTGTGTGTGTGTGTGTATGCTTTAAAGATTAATTTCCATATTTCCTTAATCCATTTCTCTGGGTTCCTAGTGGAGGAACTTCAGCAAAATGTAGTGGGTAACTTGAACGTATCATTTGTTCTCTGTGAGAGTAGACCAGCTCTGAGTGGCTCCTCTCACCCTGTTAATCAGTCGTCACTGTGACAAGTCGTTACCTCACTTAGCGGCTTGGAGCCGCCTGTGTCTGCCTGTATTTATTGTCTCAGTTTCTTTGATTCAGAGCATTCCACAAGGCACAGTTAAGATTCTACTGGAAGCAGGCAAGACCCCTTTTCAAGACGACTGTCACTGTGGCAAGATTCAGTCCCTCCCAACTTGTTGGGTTGGCCATCTATGCTGACTCTGGACTGAAAGCCACTCATCTCTTCAGACAATAATTTTGTCTTGAGTCTGTATCTCTTTGACTGTATCCTTTGCACTAGAAGTTAGTATCTGTAGCTCATTCAAGGGGAAAAGATACACAAAAGCATCAGTACCGGGAGATGGGGATCTCTTGGGAGGTATAGGAAGTATATCTCTTGTGGCCAGTAGAGAGAGAACACCAGGGAGGTAGAGGGGAGGTGATTGGGACTTCTTGGAGGATGTGGAACTCAACCAGGACAAAGGTAAGCTGATTTAATACTTCAAAGCAGGTAAGCTCAGAAGGGAAGGAGAGAGACGGGACAAAGGTTTTGCTGGCTTGCCACATGTTGCTGACCTTGATTTTGGCCTTCTAGTGAGATTAGCACTAGCGTTCCTCCCTCCCAAGATTTTTATTTCGTGTGTTGCCTGCATGTATGTATGTGCGCTACATGTATGCCTGGTGCCTACGGAGGCCAAACGAGTGTGATGGAGTAAGGCAGTTGTCCACTCCCATGTGGGTTCTGGAAACTGAATCTGGGCCCGTCGCAAGAGTAGCAAGTCCTCTTAAACTGAGTCATCTGTCTAGTCATGCACATGTGTCTGCATACATGTGCATGTACCTATGTATGTACAGAGGTCAGAGAAGGATGTGAGGTGGTCTGCAATCATCTTATTCCTCTGAGCCGGGGTCTCTGTGGAATGACAAGTCGCATGCATGCCCAACCTGGCTTCTCTCACGGGCACTGAGGTCCAGTCTCTGCTTACACAGTAAGGGTTGTGACTCATTGATCTCTCTCTCCCTTATTGAGCTTCTCAGACAGTGTTTAACTATGTAGCCCAGATTGTCTCCAGACCTCGGATCCTCCTGCCTCTGCCCTGGAAGTGCTGGGATACGCCAGTCCCAGCATGCCTGACTGTTTTCTTTCACCTTTTTGTTGTTGTTTTTGAATTTTATAAATTTTTTGCTTATGTACATGTATGCATCCTTTGAGCTCAGTCTTGATATCAGTGATTATATCTGGAGTCATATCTCTTCACTGTTGCTTGTGTTACAGTTCATGCAACACAAGTGCATGCTGGAACACTGTCACAGTCAGTGAAGTGTGAAATAGCACTTTGTTCTGGTATTTCTCTGAGCATTGAACATCTTTTCATGGTTTTGCCTGTGGGCCGTTCGGAGCCTGTTGTCTTATTAATTTGTTGAATTTTTGTGTTCTGGAGGAGAATAATTTGTTGTTTGTAGCTGGTCCTCCTGTTCAGATAAAGTAAATAACCATATTGTTTTCCTAGTACCTTCTGTGCTCACTTCCAAGGACAAGTTTAGACAGTTGTTACTTTCAGGTCTCATTCTATCCACCATCAATTTTGGGTGATAGACTGAGAGGCCAGCCTGCTGTGTGATGTCAGTGACCTCTAAATCTCAGTGACTGTTGGGTTTTTTGTTTTGTTTCTAATTTATAAGATTTCTTTCTCCTCCTTCCTGTGTACCTGCAGCGCTGGCTGCAGCTCTGCTTGCTAGCTATACTTTGGCTCTCACAACAGTGAAACTAACTCCTCTTGAGACATTCTCAGTTGTCCTGACAGAAAAGAAGCCTTTCCTCAGAAACGACACAAGTACTCATTCTGGACAAGGCTAGGGCAGTGTGAGGACTCTGGCCTTCAGGTTGGAAATCAAGAGCTCTGATTCTCAATTGAGAGTTGAGCTGTGCACATCCATCAGTGTGTGTGTGTGCTCGAAGAAGCTCAGCTAGATCCAGGTATGACGAGTAACTGTAAGGTTGGATTTGCTCCTGGCATCTTCACATACCGCCTCATATTCCTAAAAACTTAAACTGATCTAACAGCCACCACTCTGTAACACGTGGGTTTCTTGTCAGCAAGAACCAGATTGCACAAACTTGGTCTCCTGTGAAATTGAAGGTTGCAAAGTGCCAGTCTTCTGAGACTTAGAGAATCAATCACTGTCTTCAACCTTTAAAGCCAGTGTCCACTGATGGAAAGAAGGCTACACATGACCCTCAGGGCTGGCACTGGGAGGAGGGTCCTCATACCTAATTTTTAATAAAATGTATTATTGTATTTGAGGTTCACAGCATAGTTATGAGAGGATATGTAGTAAATGTGCAGTACACCATAGCAGATTAATACATCATCCCACAGTTTTGTTAACAGTAAAAATCAGATTAACAGTAAAAAAAAAAAAAATCCTAATGCAGTTTTATTGTGTTGCATCTAGCAAGCCCTCCAGGTTTTCATCCTGCACTTGTAATTTTGTATTGTTTGATCTACAGCTCATCCCCCCCTTATCTGCGAGCAAGAGTCTAGTCACATATACAGGGATAGCCATTAGAGTATAATAGATGGATTTATCAGTACAACTGCTGAAAGAAACCTGCCAGTCAAGAACACAATATGCTGTAAAGTTTCACTTCAATGATGAAGCAAAACACTTTGCTAGACAAGAAAAAGCAGAGAAAATTAATCATTAAAATACCCTTCAAGAAATACTGAAAGGTGTATGACGGCCCATGCCTGTAATCCAAGCACTGGAGGGGTGAAGTAAGGATTGTGTTTTTGAATCCGGGCTGGCATCTGCTCCCTCCCCACCTACCCACCCTCTGCAAGGAATAGTTCAAACAGAAACAAAAGGATAATTACTGTTCTAAAAAGTATATACCTGGCCTGGCGGCACGTGACCTCTTGTGCCAACGTGGGGAGGCTATGGCTAGAAGATCACAGATTCTAGCCCAGCCTGGGGTCCATGTATGCCAAGACTGCCTCAACCAAAACAGCAATGTTAGAGGTAAGTTTGTGGTCTAGCACATGCTGACTGTAATGGTGGTATATAAAGAATGAGAACTATAGGTCAAAATGATCAACAGTTCTATCTGTTATGAGCTGACTATATGATACAAAGGGCATGGATTCTAGCAACGAAATATACATTATGGAAGAGAAAGTAGAAAGCTGCTGTTAGGTGGTGGCTGGTGCACACCTTTATTCTCAGTGCTTGGGACACAGGTAGATCTGAGTTCAAGGCCAGCCTGGTCTACACAGAGAAAACCTGTCTCGAAGAGGAAAAGCCTAAGTGTTGACGGTCAGAGTTTATGGTTAGGTTTCAGTCAGCCTACAATACAGAGAGTTGCAGATTCAGGAAGCAGAAAATACTTGTGGCTTTAAAAAGCAGCTGTAAGAACTTCCACTGCTGAATATACAGTGACTGACAGGAAATCTTCAGGACTTCCAGTTCTCAGGCCGCAGGAAACTGTTCTCTGCTCTTGAAATGGCGTCTGGCAAAAGTCCCCAGGGCTACCAGAGGGATGCACATGGTAGAAGAGGCTACCAGAAGCCCAATGACAGCTAGTGCATATGTAGGGTAATCCTTAATCACCACATGGCCCTGCAAAAAAGAGACAGGAGAAACCTTCACTTGACGACTCCAGCCGCTATTCCAAAAAAGAGAAATGGTATGAGTTGGTATTTAGGTTTGAATATGAAATGCATCCCTCCAGACTCAGGTGCCTTCTTCTCTAGCTTCTACTTTGGAAGGATCTGGAAACGTTAGGAAGTAGGATCAATCTGGTCTCTGGAGGCTTCCCCTCTGTTTTGTCTATCAGGAAATGAAGAAAAAAGCTGCTTCACAGTCTTGTTGGCATGACACTTCGCCTAACCAATAAGGCCAAGATATCATGGACTGACCTCTCAAACTGTGACCCAGGTTTTTCTTTTATTTTGTTAGGATTTTGGTCAGTGTGATAATGAAAGTAACATGAGAAGGAATGGGCCTGTAGGTCAGCCACACACACACACACCACACACCCCTGCACTTAATTTTACAGCAAGCAAGCACAAAAGCCACTCTCACCTTTTCTCTTTTACCTAGAGAGAGCACTGTTTCCACATGTGAAGCTCTTAGGC
>NW_021604619.1:6673317-6708236 GCF_004785775.1 Grammomys surdaster | reverse complement strand
CTTTGGCAGTCTGTCATAATCTGCTGGCTCCTTCTCATCCTCTACCTCATTCCATCTTCACCTGTGTCTAGTTAGTTCTCTCTCCCTGCAACCTATCTCTGTACAATCATCCCAGGAAAACTGTGTCCTATATCTCCACTGCTGCTCTAGCTGCTTCCCTTTCCTCTCTCCTCAGGAAAATTAGGCATATCCTATTCTGTCAAACCTTTCTCTTACTCGACACTTTGTCTCTTACTCAATCACACATCACTTTCAAACATGGCTGCTTCCTTCTACAAACTAACTTTACCTTCACTGTTTGGGATTGAAGGTGTGTACTATGAGAATTTCTGTAGTCCAGGCAGAGGAGTCATAGATGTGGAATGGGGCTGAGCCACACCACCACTAGAAATAGGGTTTTAGTAAATAATATAATCTCGGGTAACACAGTGTGACCAAATATAGTGCAACAAGCACGTCAATGCTTAACAACATAAATATGGAGACAGTGAATCCATATTGGAGATAGGAGAGATAAATCATACTTTAACATTATAAGATTACGTTTCGATAGCTTCATACATGATTATGTGTTGTTTAAGTCCTCTGTCCTGCCTGTCATCCCTCTTGCAGGCAGTGGGTGAGAAGGCACAGAATCAACAGCTCAGACTCCAGAAGGAGGTGAGAATGTGGCAGCAAGCGCATTTAATAACTCTGAGGGAAGGTCCTTTATGCCCTACACCTGAATCCCACTGGTCTCAAGCAAGCATGTACACCAAGTGGCAGTTTCTGGTTGGCTGTCATTGTCTGCATCACCAGTCTCTAGGATATCAGGCAGGCTTAAGTTTAGCCATCATGCTGAAATTGCCTCCATGACTTTAGAGCCCTGTTTACTGTTTACTGATATTTATATTGCAGCAGTCACCACCTTGTCAGTTAGCCCCACCAATCCTCCTACAATTCTGGGCTGTAGAAGTTTTTCCAGAAAAGGCAATAGAAAATTTATGTTTTGCTGAGAGAGTAGTATTACATGTGTCTGCTTGCCTATATGAAACTCTCATAGAGATAAAGAGATACATCTAGAAGCATCATTACTCAGTAGGATAGTAGATTATGATAATAACAGCAATTCAGTGTCATATATTATATGTGCAAACTTAGTTTAGCTCTTCTCCTATTTCCACCTCTCCCACTCTCCTTTATTACTGGGCTTAGAAGTTCCCAGGATTCTCTACCTAAATCCAATCATCACATGCTCATGAAGGAAATTTTAAACATTACTTTGAATCTGAAGCATGTTAATTTAAAAGCTCCTAGATGGAACACAATACCTCAAAACTGTTACAGATAAGGACCACAGAATTGAATGCAAGCCTCACTCACTATTTATATTCTGTGATTTTCAGACATTTTACTGTAACATTCTTTGTCACAAGACTACCAAGCAAAACAATGAATATTTTTAGTAACTTCTTTTCAAGATTTGCAGACTCCATTAAATTTTGTTTTAAATTACTCTCACAATTCTCTTTTTAAAAAACTCTCATTGTTGCCAAATCTTCTAAGGAAGAAAATGGACATCTAGTTTGAATAACATGGGCCACCTCTTGTGTCTTTGCCCTTTTGAATTATATTCCAGACCTATTGGAGAGTATACCGTTGGTTTGCAAGATTTCAGTGTTATCTCAACTGTACTTATACTTCTTAAGCATTTTGTCATTTTACTTTGTTTATTAACATTTTTTTGAAATCGCTATTTTCTTCAAGGAGAAATAATTTTTCTTTCTCTACATATCAGTTTATCAAAGCTTGTGTTTCATTAGAGTTTTTTGCCTATTTTCCTGAAACTATAGACATTTAAAAACATAAAATGGACATCTGCATTTTAGTTGTACTTAGAGTACAATATCAATCTCAGGAACACCTAAACACTTTACTTAGTTTTTTTAGTCCCAAGGAACCTAGTAATCTCTTCTTGGTGTTCTATGGCTTTTTCAGTTCACAGACAGTTAAATAACTGTTCAGAATTTAAAGTGTAGTTTCAAATAAGTGAAATCATCCTTACAGTGTGAATCTTAACTATATTCGTAACGATACTTCCTCTATATTACTGATTATGCAGCAGAAATTGCTAATAAAACCGTAATGCAAACAGATAGTTTAAATTGAATAAGCAAAAGATGTTTCTTTTCAAAAATTACCTGAATCCAAGTGTTGTGGTACATGCCTATAATCTCAGTCTTTAGAGGTGTTAAAGCTGAAAGAAAATGATTTTAAGATCAGACTAACATATATGGTGAGTCACTAATAAAAACAAAATAAAAAAACAAGTAAACATAAGAAGTTTTAGCAATAAATATATTATATTTGTATTACAATTTTATAAAAGAGCATAACTTAAAGAACTAAATAGCAATATAATCACTCCCCTCAAATTTGTGATTTTTAAAAAGAAATATTTAGGTAGCATTCTATGTTGATTGGGACATTTGTAATGTAGATTCTGTTAACACACTTACTTATCTTTGTAGGGTTCTAATTTGAGCAACTGAGAGTAGTTTGTAAATAAGGATATGCTTAAAATAAATACAAACTGGAAAAAAATCCAAAAAGTCAAAGCTATGGGATATACTCAAGTTCCATTTAGTGTTTACAGTGGTTTACATTAATCTTAGAGTAATAAATTGACATGTAATTTATTTTCTAAAGAAAAGTTATGAAGTAAAAATAATGAAGTGATAAATTAATAATTTAACTATTAAAAATTTAGTATCCTGAGTTAGCAGACTCCTACAGAGACTCAGAGGGCATAGGGTTCAACACATCTCACTGTTTAAGACAGTCTGTTGCTTTTACAACAAAGCCATCTCACTTACTTACCACTTACTACTTGTTCCTCATAACTTCCTCAGTTTTCCTTCTTATATATTCCAGAACCATGTGTCCAGGAAGAGTAAAATCCACAGTAGACCAGGACCTCTCACATCAAACGTTATTTAATAAACCATCCAACAGACTTTCTTACAGGCAAAAGGAAAGAGACATTTTCTCAGTTGAGTTTCCTCCTGCAAATTAGCTCTAGTTTGTATCATATTGACAAAAAAAAAAATCAGGGTAAGACTTTATACATTTTAAGTTCATTCAACCTTGCAGCTATATACATAAATCTTTTATTACTTCTGTGTTCTGTATAACTTATGATTATGGGAAACTATTGCTGCATATAGAAGCCAAGGAATGCATAACCCCACACTAACACTCATATATGTAGACAAAATAAATGTCATACTGTCTTAATGTTTTAGGTGAAATAATGATGTTTAGTTAGTGTTTAGTGTTCATTGTAGCTTGCTTCAATTCAAAGTAATCAATATCCTAGGACTATGTTTTCAAAAGAGATATAATAAAGATCAAAATGAAAAAACATTAAATGATAATTATCTTTAGTAAATGTTCACACACACAAGTACATCAACAAATAAAATAATGATAATTATTTCTTTATTTAAAATTAAATATAATTTGCACAACTCAAATTTTGTTTCCATATTTAAATTTTCTCAGTAATTGTGCTTTTTCAATTGATGACAAATGAGTTTTGGCTTATTAAAGCAAGCAGCAAATTGTGGAATCTTTGACCTTGATATTTGCCTACATTTATTCAAGTTATGCATTGTTATGCCTCTCAATTTGTATCAAACTTAAAATTTGAAATATCTAACAGTACTGTTATGTTTATGGCTTTTGAAATATTTTCATGAGTTTATCTTTCACTATACATTTGTATTAAATCATGTAATTTAAGTTTTATAATTCTTTTTAAGCGTTCAAGGATAATCCTCATAGATTATTCAGTCACAAATGTTACACAAAAAACATATGAAAATTTAAGTCAGAATATTTGTTGGTTCAAAATATTCACTAGTAACAATAATAAAGTGGACTCACAAATTATTACCAAAAATAATTTTTTTCAGACAGTAATTATAAGACTAAAGACTAAACACTTTTACTTCTCTAGAATTAGCACAATTCTTTATACTTTAAATTGAGACTATCATGTACTTACATAATCTATAATACTAATAAAATAAAAATCTTCAGCTCTCTAAAAACATTAAGTCCCAGGTTCCTCATTATTACCTTTTGGTATCAACTCTTTATCATGCCTCGTCTTAAGTTCCAGAGCTGTAATCCACAGCAATTCTATTATTATATTTAATCTACCTATTATTTTATCTATTGAAGAAATTCAATTTTTCTTGCTTGGAGAACACCATAATACCTAAAGATTAAATAAAAACTTCGAACAATATTAGAGTGTTTATAATTCAGTTCTATACATTCTCCATGTTTTTCTTTTCATTTTATTATTTTTGTGTTTTTTTGTTGTCGTTTGGTTTTTTTTTAACATATGCATGGGTCTTCTTCCCTACAGTGTTTCCTTTTGTATGCATATTCACACATGTATACGTGTGTGTGTGTGTGTGTATACAAGCATTTCATATATACTAGGGCCATCACTTATTGACATAAAAAATGAAGTAGATACCTTACTGTATAATCAGTGACTATCAAAGCATCTCTGAGAGAATAAATATTATTTAATGAATAATGATCAGTAAATAGTGATCATAAAAGAATATTTGATTTGTTTTCTTTCTTTCCAAGATTGAGTTGTTCAAGAGAAATAGACACATATAAGATTAAATAAAGTCACCTAAAATCAAATCGTATAGGAAATCAGTGAAGTAATCAAATATCTGCTTAGCTGAGAAAATCTTCTAAACTGATTTGGCATTATAATCTTTTCTCATACCTGTTATGATTCAAATATTGAATGTCCTCCACTAACTCCTGTTTTAAGTACTTGTTCTCAGATTGTAAAAGCAATGTGTGTGTGTGTGTGTGTGTATGTATGTATGTATGTATACATATATATCTTTCCTTAAATTACTTCTACCATCTAATAAAGTCAGTGCAATGCAAAACTGACAGATCTACTAGGGCCTTAATTGATTGAGAATGGCCCAGGCTTGTTTGAAATCTCAGGGCAACACACTGACTGTAAGGACATGTTCTTTTGCAATACAGCATTCTTCAGCTGGATCAATTTTAAAATAGAGAAAAAGTTAGCTTGTGAATATAATACCAGATGGTGGGAATTGTGTCTTAAATTTTAAAGAGTTGTTTTAAAATTCCACCCCAGATACCACTTTATCTACCTTAAAGAAAATATTAAAATCCTCTTCTATATCTTTGAGGTCTTAAAATGAATTATGAATTATTTAAGACATTAAAATGTTGAAGAAAATATTTTACTGATCTTGTTTTAGTTTCTCGAATTTGAAATATCCAAACAGTATGTGAAAGTCACTGAAGAGGTTATACAGAAAATGTAAAGATTTAAGCATGTAGTCACCTTCCAAATACACATAGACACATAACTATTCTTCTAATAGAACTGAAATTAAGAACAAAAGAATGCAATAAGACGAAAATATTGAATCAAGTATGCCATATAATTAATTCCCTGGCATCTGGCTTATTGAATGGTGGAGAGGGCTGAACTCGGAAGTATAAGTAGAAAACTACAGTTCTTCAGAGTTTCCTTCAATTATACATTATTAAATTTCTATTGCAAAACCCTAAGAATAACCAGCGGCATTCTATGCAACTGCAATAGAAAGAAAAATCTTATTACGGTAACTCTGACACATTCACATATCAAAATGTCTTATTAATTCAAACGAAACAAGCAGTATATCATATTTGCTCTATCTTGGATCAGAAATATCTCTGAAAAGGCATTGAATTGAAGGCTTTGTTCCCAATCACAATACTGCTAGGTCATGTCTTTGTGTGAGTATTTTCATATCGTGAGTTCAAGCACCTGTAGGCATGCAGATTCCAGAAGACCTTGTTGTACTCCTTGGAGCTGGAGTTGCTGGTGATGGTGAGCTACTTGATATGAACAGTGGGATCTATAACTTAGTCTTCTTAAAATAGTTGTATATCTGTATTTTACTATCCCTGTCTGTGCTTCTTACAAGATGTATCATATTACCACACAATTGGAAAGCCTTTATATTTTCAAATGATGAAAAGACATTTCAGCCATGAGCCTCTCTCCCCTCACCTTAAAAAGGGTGGTTCTCCCGACAGAATCATGGTGTTCTGTTTTGTTCTGTTTTGTTTTGTTTCTACAGTAAACAAAAACTTTTGGTTCATTTATTTCCACAAACTCCCTGAAAAATATATCAAGTGATCTTAGCAATGCTCAAACTACACAGAGACATGAGTACTCCCAGGACAGCAGAGAATTCATACATTCTTGAATCTTACAAAGCGCTTGACTATCAACAGAAGGCCTGATCTGCAGAGACCTCCATACTCTACAAGTCTTTCTCACTTGAAAATTCTCTCACGTATGACCTCAGCAGAAGAAAATCATGTCAATCTTCCTTCAGGAGAAAATGCTGAAGCTTTCTTCAGCACATGAATTTTCTTCATATTATCCCCACCCCACCCCCCGTCAACAAAGAGTAGGACTGTCTTCCATGTTTTAGGACGTAAGAACTGCCAGAGAGAGTTTTGTATTTTAAAACAAATCTTCATGAATGATTTTACAGCATGCCTTAAAACAATACTCTATTTCTTTCCTATTCTTCCCTATGACTTGGCTCCTTTCATTATCTTGTTATATCTTTATTGAATTTGTTATATTAAAATAGTCTGGATATAGCAAACTCAAAAGCAATGGCAACTAATAAGTAATATGTTAAAGAATAACAAGAAGCTACAATTAAAAACAATCCACCCACCTTTTACAAATAATGATATCTGTTTTCCAAAATCATGGATCTGAACGTAATGTGGCAGTACCTCAAACAACTCTCGAGTATTTACTCAAAGGACTTCATATACTACTCCAGATACTTGTTAATGTATGCTCATTTCTGTGATCAGGGATCTTCAGTATGTACCTCTTCAGTTCCTAGTATTTTATGTGTGTGTTGTGATTCCAAACTCATCGTTAGGCTTGGAGTAAACTCCCACTGAACCATTTTCCAGGTTGACTTAGGCTTTATTTTTTTTTTAATTTTTCTTTTACCTTTAAATATAGTTTCTCCCTAAATCTTATGGGAAACCTACCCTCTTCTGTTGAAACTCTCTTCAGTTGTCATTGTGTACTCTGGGAGACTCATGGGATACAGTAATTCTTAGTACAAAAAATGAGCTTATTGAGCATGAGCTAACCTCCTTTATTATGTGACCATTGTTCATAACATTTGATGCATACTTAATAATCAAGGAATATTGAATTGAATTTAAAAACTGATTGTCATATAATAAATGAATCAACATTGGTTACTTACGTACAATGTATAAATTATATTTCATGCACAGACCTACCTACAAGATATATATTGGCATAGTAATAAGCCTTATAAGAATATTTGCCATTTATTCTGAAAGTATACTTGTCTGCTATGAAGATGATAAAGGAATTTATTTCCTTTTCACTCTTGGAGTATGTTTGTACAGATTTACTAGCTCGTCCTTTGTGGTATAGGAGTTTCAGTGACGATGTTCTCTTAGAGGAGACATAAGTCTGAGATGAGAACTGCATCCATCTGGGCTTCTCCTCTTTGCCCCAGTAGATTTGAGGACAAATTAAAATTGTAGGTGACAAACTTAAATAAGCAGGGAAGACTTTATTTTATGCTCCTGCAACCAGAGAGAGAAAGAATCAGAAAGACGTAGATACAAAGAAAGGAAGAGACTCATAGTGTTCGAGTGGCCTGTGCAGGAGTTAGCTGATGTTAATTTAAATTTCAAAGCACTAAAAATTTCATAATTGGACAGAATATAAATAAAACCTGTAATAAAAGGGAAGTCAGAAGTGCAGAATAAAAAGAAACTCTCTGGAGTTAATCAAAATAAAAAGTGAACTAATGTTCATGCTCCTTGTGTCTCCATTAACAACATTTTTGCCTGTGGCTAATTATGTTTCTTACCTTCTGCCACCTTTAGTCAATGATTTCTAATAACTGACCTTTTTTTTTTTTTAGACATGTTCTTATTAGCCCAGTGTGTACATACATATATCTAGCATTTTCCAGTCTCTGTCTCAAGAAACCTGGGATTATAGACAATGTCATTGAATCTCGCTACAAATACTAAAATATAAGAATATTAAATGAATGCCTTGTGCCTCATCATTTATAACTCACCTACCAAGTAGCAGGGAGATCATAGGCATAAAGCCGTGTATGAGTTACTGTTTTATCTTCTCATTGTCATCCAGCTTTAAGAGAAAATCTTAGTGTTTAGTTCTTTTCTTCATTTTTATTAAATGATGACAATATATGCAGAATATAAATTAAGTCAATATTTGGCTTCAAAGTGATATATGTGTATATTAAATTAGATTAAAATATCTGATTATGTCATAGATAGAAGATAAAGGGACATGAACCCAATACATGACTCAGGATTATTAGAAACCTAACATAACAAGTAGCAGCCTGCAAGCAATATTTACTTGCTTTACATCTGCAATCAAGTGATATTTCATGTTCAGTGTAGCCATAGAAACAATTTTTAATTTTTAAAATTTTTAAAATTCAGGAAGTACATTATATTTTTGGTAGACACCTAACATTGTGTATTCTTTTCTACCCTACAGTATGAGGAAAAGAATCACTATAATATCTGAGCTGTTCAACAATTCCAAGTAATACATTTCAAATTTATTTTCTGAGGTTAAAATTTGTATCTATCAGAGTCATTTCATTTCTCCCTTGCAGATTTCAAATCTATTTTTCATATAATATTAATGAATTAGGGTGCTGGGTATATGGTCCCCACTGTAAGGACACTGACTTTTGTTGCAGAGATCAGGGCTCAACCCAGCATCCACATGACAAATGTACTACCATCTGTAATTCTAATTCCAGGAGATCCATCACCCTCTTCTCGCTGTCACAGTGGACAATCACAAAGTGTAAACACATAAATGCAGGTAAAGTCTCCATACAAATAAACACAAACAAACTAATTAGTAAAAAATAGAACTTAATATCAGTGAGTATTGTTAACTTCCTAAATTTTAATGCAGTATTGATTATAATTAGAATGGAAAGAGTAGAAAGATTAAAAGATGATCTTTCATCTACTCCTTCCTAATAATAAATTACCTTATCGATTCAAATATATTTATTTTATGTTGAATAAAACTATTTGTGCAGCGAGAAAATTCAGGATTCCAATATGCAATAAACATGAAAACTAATAAAACGTTTTCTTTCTGTTCATAACTTTAAGCTAGAGGGGATTCTATATAGAAATTACTGGGTACCCTCTAACATGGCCAAGATTCTGCAGTCTGGAGACATTTCTCATGTCAGAGTGTTTATTCTGGTGCAGGGATACTTTAGATCACACCCTTAGAGGCATTGCTGCAGAAAGGTACTCATGCTTTAAGTCTTGAAATAAGAAACAGTTTGTACTTAGTTCATCAATAATTCATACATGTTTCTAAATTAAACTTCCTTCAGGATTTTCTGTAATATTGGAAACTGGTCTTTAGTTTTTATTAGACTCTTTTTAAATAATAAAAAAAAATTCTTCATTCTCACTATACTCCAAGTCTCTATAGTCCATGCAAACATGTAATTGTTATCAGTTGAGACTAAATTTAGGCAAGCCATGTGTACTGTGAAAACTAACAACAAACAAAATTTCCTACGTCCTCCGTACATTGACTGATGAGTGTTTCCCTAAACAAACAAAAGAAAAATGATGATGTTACAAGGTCAACTTAAAATAAAATATCAAAATCACTTCAAAATAGTAGTTAATATTTTTTAAACTGCTAAAATGGAAAATCAGTGCTATAGAAATTATGAGAATGTATATTGACATGCACATGAGAAATACACCCATAAGATTATATGTGTGTGTATGTTTATGGTGATGGGTGGCTTCCTTTACTACGGTTTTAACGAGAGTAGTTATATTCTGTATGGAGTTTTGTTTCATTTTGTTTTCAGTAAGATCTCACTATGCGGCCAGTGCTGGCTTGGTACTGATTTTGTGGCTTAGATTAAATATGACCTTGTAATTATTACACTTGTTTTAACCGCCCAGGTTCTGAGAGCCCTGGAATGTTCCACTGAAGGCTGATGGCAGGTCCTCCAACTTCTCTGTGTTCATCTGTTTCTTAACACTCTGAGACTCCAAAATTATTTATCATGGGAAATGCTTAATTTCAGTTGAAAACTTGATTAGATATGGAATCCATTAAGAGATTTGGTCTGAAATTAATTAAGAAACTGGGTCTGAAATCAATTAAGAGAAATGCAATCAATTAAGGCAGACCTATATGAGGTCGTCTCTATTAAAATAGTTTATGGAAAAATTGTGATGGATTGATCAGGTCGATTAAGAGAATACACATTGTTAATATGAGTGGTCTTTTCAGTTGTCAAACCATATAAAAGGAAGTTTAGGAAAAAAAATTCTTGCTTTCTGTATTCTTGTATTCAAGTCTTTTTGGTGAGTTCATTTACCTCGTTTGAGAGTTCATCTAACTTTATTGTTGTTACTGGTGCTGTGAGTGCTCAGGATACTGCTGCTGCTGCTGCTGCTGCATTTATTCACTAATATCAGAGTCCAGATTCTTTCCATGAGCATCAAATGCAGACTGAAGACCAGTGGCTCTCCAGGTATTAGAAACAAAATAGGAACTGATGCTTGGACTCTCCACAGTGAGAGAACCATTGTTGTATGGCCTGGATCTAGTCATGTAAGCAAATCTGAACTATTCCTTTAATATATACCCATTTAACAGTTTTGTTCCTTTAGAGAACACTGACTAACAAGCTATGGTTACAAAATTATCAAAGCAATGGAGGGTTTCCATATTATGCACAAGGTAAAGTTTGATTTTGTTACTGTATGGAATGAAAAGTTAAATTGTTCAAGGTGACCAAGAAGAGGAATTAATATTCCCTCAATCCCTGCTTTCCTTATCACAATGGAAATTTGAAAAAGTGTATTACTAAGTCCTATTGCATAATTCATATTCAACATGATTTTTATAACAAAATGTTAGGGAAACACCATGAAACATAACAATTTATCCTTGACTATAAATGTAGACCTTGGAGTACAGTGCAGTGACCTTCAGATTGTTAAGAAAGCAATTTGTGATGTCTAGTGACGCTTAACCTCATATTCTGTGTCTTATTTGAACTTGTTAATTTATATATCAATCTATATGGAAGAAAACCATTTCTGTACAATGGTAGCTATTTAATTTATAAATATTGTGGATCAATTCACAGAAAATCTCAATTATGCAATAATCATTGACAATTTATTTTATATTTTGATATAACAGAATTATGATAAAATATATAATTTGGCAGGTATTCTAATAGAAAATTCTAAGTGTATTATAGTGTTGTAGCATTAACTGTAAATAGTAATGTAAAATGGGCTTCTAGATGTTCAGCTTGCATTACTGGAAGTCTGTATTCAGGGCAAACTTCCCCATTCTTTATTCCCAGGAACTACACTTCTACTTTCTACTTCTCTGAGCTTAGTTTGGATCTCTGATACCTATCATCAGTAATGTTGTCTTTTTCCTGTGATTTTATTTTTCTCTCTACTAGGACTTCCAGCTTTATTCGTGATATAGTATATCACAGAATTTTTTTATTTTAGTCAACAAACAATTCTATGTATGTGTGCATACACAGTATGATTTTAAATTTCCTCTATTTTCTCTCAAGAGGAAATTCTCTGCGGTTTGGATTGCACTGTCAGGTAAGCCCATTAGGCCTTACCCTTTCCCTCATGAATGCCCTTATAGCAGGAGTAGGTCTGTCAGCTCACGCCACCTTCTAGCTTTGACTTCTCATTATTTGGTGGCTTTCAACAGATAGTGGCTCAACACAAACATCCCCATCACATGCCAGCTTGCCAAGCCACTTGACCTTAGATTGCAAAATTGTCAGAACTGCAGAATAATTCATCTCTGCTCCTTGTAATCACCTAGACTATAATATTTTGTTATAACAAAACAAAAGGAATAATATCCCCTTCACATTCATACACACCTGTATGTGTATGTACACATATGTGTATACATGTATTCATACATATATGATTGCCTTTGGCTATTGTGAATAAAGCTATAAGCAACAGGAAGTACAATTTTCTTTTCATAGTTGCAATTTTAATTCTTTTAGATAAGTACTCACAAGTGTGTTTGTTGTACCATAAAAGTTGTAATTTCAATATTTGATAAAATTTCTCTACCTTGTTTCTTAAGTCTAATATACTACACTCCATTACATAGTACATATGGTGACCAGCTTCTTCAAATGTTTATCAATGCGTGACACTGACCACTTTAAATTGCTTTTCTCCCTCATTCTGTTTCTCTTTCCTTCCTTGGTGAATTCTTGCCTTCTTTCTCATTCTTCACTTTTATTCTAAGTGTTCTGCAGTGTTAAATTCATGGGGAATATTGTATTTCTCTTCCAAATTTTTAACATAATATCAGTCATTTGTATCTTTAAAAAAAAACAAATGCTATCCATGTTTTGTGTATTTTAATTAGGTAATTTGTGGTTTTGCTGTTAATATTCCCCTTCACATTTTGGTTCTAAGTTTTTATCAGTTGTATGGCTTTAAAATGTATGCTCCTATCCCACATTCTGTGTTCCACTCTATTGATGGCTTGTTTTGCTGTAAAGATACATTTTAATTTGATGTAGTTTAATTTGTCTGACTTTGCTTTCCTTTCCTGTGTTTGTCAGGAGGGCCTGTCAGGTCAGCACAGCTACTTCTACTCCTCTGACAGATGAATTGTCCTCCTTTATGGACCGGAAAATATCATAACTTAAGAAAAGATGTTCATCGGGTAATTAAGAAAGTAAGACAGTCTTACCTCACAAGTTAGACCAGCCTTATCAATGCAGGTGATCTGTAGGAGGATGGGTGTTCTAGCTAGTTCACTCTCACACTTTTTTCCTTTGTGATTTGTGTATCACTTCCATGTTGAGACGATTCCTAGTAATTTCTTCTATGTGTTTTACTTTTCAACTCTTATATTGAAATATTAACTACATTTTAATTTAATTTTTTTAATGATATAATGTATATTGTAAAGATAAGAGCTCAGTTGCCAACTTGAGATGAGTATCCAGCTTTCTCAAGGACAACTATTGAAGATAGAGTGCTTTCTATATTGTGCATTTGCATCACAGCATCACCCGTTGTGAAGTCTTATTGACCTGAATTGATGCAATTAATTATTTTTCCTTAATCTACCTTCTTCATACTCTTCCTCTTCTTTTTCTTCTTCTTTGGTGGTTTCAAAAAGCAGTTCTAGAAGAGAGTTCTACCAACTCTCCAATTCATCCAGAATGTTCCTTTGTTCTTATTCATTCCTGTTCCTCCTGATAGTCCTGTAGGCACATAAAATCAAAAATGAATCATTTAGATAGTTGTCTACAATAAACTAAGGGAGAGAGATATGTTATAGCCTTTTATCTTTTAGCAAGACAGATTTGGGGACTTCTTTTTGGCCATCCATTGCTCACTACTGAGGAGATTTGGTGAGTAAAGGCCACAGTTTATCTAATGTCAGGACAATAGGGCTTCTTTTATAAGAGCTAAACTGCAAGAATTTCTGAATTTTTTACAAGGAAAGATAATCCATGCATTCTCAAGTTATTATTGTGGATGACAGATGGCCTCATATATTAATTTCACCCCACCACAAGGAACAATGCTTTCCAGATTTGATTTCACTTCAAGGAATAATATCAAATTTGTTTTATTGAAAATCACATGGCACAGAAAGATTCTGTAATTCTACTTTTTAAAAACTATATGGTATTGTTTATTTGTTTCACATAAAGTAAAATTAAAAACCTAAAAAGAGAAAATAATTTTAATCATATGTGTGTATGTGTGTTTGTGTGTGTGTGTGTGTGTGTGTGTGTGTGTGTGTGTGTGTATGTTCCTAAAACCCAACTTTTTTATTCTCTAGGAAATATATCCAGAAACAAAAGTTTATAAATCTGATCATTTTGTTTTAAAATCGACACAAGCATGGGATTGCCTTGAATTTAATGATCTTAGTACCATCTGGCATTAGTACTTTTGTAATCTATACAGATGCTAGAGAATATGGGAGTCTAGGGCAAAAGCAAAAGAAGAAGAAGAAGAGATGCACAGAATTAAAACATACATGGCATAGCATCTTAAATCTTAAGTATGCAATTACTAGGATAAGAACTAGCACACAGTGTAATTACCAGACAAATTGACTTTTAACAACATTTGAAAAGACATATTTTCTAAGCTTTTCTGTTTGCATTGTGCTTCCAAAGATGAGTTATTAAATGTGTATTGGTAAAAAGAAACAAAATTTTTTTTCCGTAATGTGTTTTATTTCATTGAGCTATACTATACTATACTAACTATGGCCATGGAGATAAGAATGTTTTATGTCTAAGGAATACAAATTTCTAAATAGCTAATGATGAAGATAAACATTCTAGTGTCCGAGAAAATGTGATCATTTTTAATGACATTCATTTTGGGATCGAAGAGAAATTACTTCCTAAAAGAAGCAGCAGGTTTCTTTCCTTGAAGCATTGGTTTTATCATATGCTTCCTCTTAGCTCTCTGTCACTATTCACTGTTGATGATCAGATTTACCTGGATAAGGTATGTACAAGTATTAGGGTTACATTATTAAGACATCCTAAACTGTTAGCTTAGTATTTTCTTAATACTAAGTGCTTATTGTGAGTTGTGTGTGTGTGTGTGTGTGTGTGTGTGTAGTTGCGTGTGTGGTGTATGTGTGTGTGGCACAGTGCTTGCGATATGATAGGTAAATACCTGACTCCTATGTTAAGTCACTATACCTGTTCTGACATCTTGAAGACCATTAGTGTCTGAGTCAGACATGCTACTGAGCATTTGCTTGAAGAAAACCCAAAATATATCTATGTTTGAACAAAAGAACTAGTTTGTTGAATGAATATTCAGAAAAAATTAGTTAACTAAAATTTTGAACTGAGAAGAGAAATTCATATCTAAAATTGACACATACTTTAAAAGACCTGTAAACAAAATCAGGGAACAGGGACAAAATTTGAATGTCACAGGGATAATAATACTGTCTTTTTCTGCTGGCCACAATAACTAGGCTAAAAGCTGGAATAAAGCATCCAGACACATATAAATATATTGTTTGGGCTTGAGGTTTATTTATAATGATCCAATGCTTGTGTTTCCAAGGAATCTTCAAACAATGGAAAATACTTGAATAATGATAGCATAGTATATAAGAATGCTGAATTCCAGAACACACAGAAATAGACCTTACATAGCAAAAGACCACCCCTTCTTTTGAAAGATAGTAATAGAACAGGTTCAAGTGTAAAGACTAAGATTATTGCAATTATCTACTTTCTCATATAACAGAGTATCCAAAGGGTCAAATGCTTGAAAATGATGTGCCACAGCACAAATCTAAGGGATATTTGGTGACAATAACAAAATTCATTGTCTACGTTAGATGTCATTTGCAATGAAAGCACAATTTGTTATTGTCATTTTCAAAAAGATAAAACTGTGAAACCAACATCTCTGTTGCACTGGTCATACTAGCTTTCTGGGGCACAAAACAACCTCCATGGACACTGTGCACAATAGCCAGGCTTTCAGAACATTTGTTTGCTTTGATTTTTAAATGATAAAACTAATGGGTCAAACAACATTTTTGGAAGTTTTACAAAGTTTTCTTGGCATATTAAGAATCCATTCAGTACCAGTGATCAATTCAATGCTTTCCTTTTGTTTCATGTTGCTGTTGCTTGTTTTATAAGTATCCATGTATGTAACAGGTCCCCAGACCTTAGCATGACTGAGTCCATGTAGGATGTACCATTCAGGCCAGAAAACCCAGCGTTTGGACAGCACCACTTGCCAAAATAGAAACAACCATCTAATCCATCAAACCCATAGTTCTGGGAAACTCTCTAAATGTACTAATCTTGATTTTTGGTTCCTGTAGTTTCACTTCTGGCTAACTGTTCTTATTTACAGAATATGTAAATAACCTAGAATATTTTTCCTGTGCTTAAATGTTCACTCCAAGAAAAGCTCCATTCTACAATCGGATCCTGAGGACTTTCTTTTGCTTAAATCCATGTCCATTGAATCCATTGGCTATTCTCTTCTGGACACCCCACAACATAAAATTGTACCCTTTTGTCTTTTTTCTCAGAACATGGAGCAATAAAGGGAATCAAAGCAGATGCTCACAATTGTTTGTTAAGTAACCAAATGATTCAGAGGAGACACATATATGGAAATAACTTTTTTTTTCTACTAAGGAAATAGAAACTTTATCACACTAGAGCAGTGGTTCTCGACCTGTGTGGTTTGATCCCTTTGGAGGATGAAGTGACATATTCACAGGGTCTCCTAAGACCATTGGAAAACAGAAATATTTACATCACAATTTGTAACAGCAGCAACATTACAGTTATGACATATTCATACATATGTACACATTCATAAAACTACAAAAGTAATTTCATTGTTGGGGGACACCATAGCATCAGAAACTGTATCAAAGTGTCACAGCATTAGGAAGGTTGAGAACCACTGCATTGTAGGAATGTTTCATTGTTTTTACTGAGCTTTCTAACAAATAAATGTGGTTCTGTATCTCAAGCATAAACCTACATAGGCAATATTAAACACATAACCATCAAGCTGAGATGAAACTCAGACTAAACAATTTAATCTCATATGCTGTGCCCCGAAGCTTAATGACTGGCATGTGTTAAAAATGACATAATCATAACAGATTAGTGACAATCTTAGCAACAGCATCTCTCTGTATGATTTCCAAATGGGCTCTCACTTGTTGATTCAATGTTTTTACGAAAGAGGGGTTTATTCCATTTTTTCTTTTACTTCTTTTCTCCTTTGAGAAGAGGATGTGTTTATGATTTAATGTGGAGTTGATAAATTTCAGCAAAATTAATAAACTAATTCCTCATTAAACCTCAAAGTCCAAAATAAAATGTGCTTCATATGTTAGAAAAATTGTTCAAGCATTCTGAAATTGGATTCATGCTAATAGGAAATGGTTGGATTTGTTATTTTTATCTTTATTAACAAAGGTGGTAGTTTCCTTGACTAAATATGCAGGCTAATGGGTCTTCACTTACCTTCAGATTGAGAATAGACAGCCCAGCAGCAAATTTTTTAAATATAAAACTCTCTCGCTTTCTCCCTAATTTTCAATATAACCTCCCTCAATTCAGAATCATATGCACACAGTATTATAGTTGTCTTATGGGTTCTGTAGCAAGGAAGAAACCTAATATATACATACATATAAATATATATTTAGATTCATATACTCAGAGACACATATGCACACATATCTTTTTTAAAAATTTTATTTGCTATATATATATACACACATTCTTAATGTAAAATGATAATAAAACATTATAAAATACACACTCAAATAAAATATGTCAAGAAGACTAGTGTTTCAGTGTTGTTATTAATAGATTTCAGTTGAGATTGCCAGTGAGAAACGTACAGAGGTTCTACTGTAGGTATTTTCTACATATGAAAATTGAGTTTTTATGACTGTTTTGAAAATATTATCTCTTTATTTCATGTACAACTCTAGAAGTGATGTAACTGGGGGGAAGCCTATATATCCTGAATAAAGAATTATTAATATGGAGCCTTTAAGACCTTGAAGAGAGAAAATTGAACTACTTGCAAGAATTCGTTGTAAATTCATCATGCAATGGGTTGGCATGGAGATAGGAAGTCAATTCACATGCTTCCATCAGACCTGTAATCTGAAAAGGTCAGGTTAACATGTCTGAAGAATGACTGAATGAATCAGAAATAGGAATCCCTGAGAAATGAGAACAGAAGAACACAGCAATATTAGGCACAGACTACAAGTAGATTTTGAAGGACAGTCTTAGATACAAACAATGACCAATCTATACACACATTCCCATGAACATTCAGTATATAATACAGAAAACAAATGGCATAATGATTCCAAGTCCCAAATATGTGCAATTTCTCAACCCACAGATACTTTGTTTTATGTAATTATATACATTGTTATATGCCTTACCTTAACTTAATATACCCAGTAAGTGCCAGAATCAAATTTTCAGTGGTTTTGTAATTTTGCAACTTATATTTGTTTACTCAATTCAACCTAAAAATATTTTCCATATTTAGATGATAAATCCAATGAGTTCTTTCACACCAATTTTGTTCAAAAGAAGATCTTGTACTTGCTTTGGAGACATGCACTGAAATAGGAACAATATAAAGACTAATATGGCTCCTATAATGGAAATGCAAATTCATGAAGTGGTCCATATTCCTGGAAAAAGAGAAGAACATCTGTGGGTTCATAGAGTCATTACCATGTCTGAATGCAGAAATTATTATTTATTTTGTAAAAATTTAAATGTGTATTTTATTACATTATAATTTGACATTAAAACATTTAATTTTTTAAATATTTCTCTAGAGAAATTAAGGTAACCAAAGGATAGAAAAGCCTTCTAATTTCAAAATGTAAATGCTATAAATTTATTAACAAATGTTTCAACATGTCTACTGTAGGAAATACTTGGTTATAGTGACTGTGGCACCTAGTGAAAATTCTACCACAGTAGCCTTTGTGAGAACATGAAACACTTTTAAGTCTCTAAGACAAAGTTTCTCTATTATCTGCAGAGAATCTTGAATCCTGCAATAATTGTTTTAACATTTCTCTCTTTTACACAAAGATAAATCTTCTGCATTATAATTTTTAAAATGTCTTTGCAATTATTTACTCTTTGTAGTAGACTTTACCCTATGATCACATGGATTTTGTGAGATAGCATACTTTAACATTGTTCACTTAAAAACTCTCTTTACAGCAAAAACATTTCAGTCTGACAATTTGAGTAGACTGTCATCTCTAGGTGTATATATTCCCTAACTAAAGCTTCTATAGGTCACTATTCTATTCAGGATGATTACTGGGATAAGAAAGTTCTTGTCATGATGACAGCATGGGACATCACATGGAGTGATGCATACATCTGAAACTGCCCTTTAAGAGCTTAACTAAGCCAAGAAGTCTATGAAGCACAGGAGGCAAATGTATGCTTGAGGTCTCTTGAGGACGCTTAATAAGCATAAGATTGATTGGCAGCTCTCCATTAGAGCTGTTCTTTCCAGTGTGTTTTCCTCAACATAACTGACTATTGCTTTAAGACAACTATAAAAATTGCAAAGGGTTTGAGCTGCTTGACCTGATTATTGTTTCATTTCATTTTTAACATATTAACTCAATATTCTCAATATTGGTAATATACATGGATATCAAAGGCTGATAGGAAATTTGAGACAATCGGTGGGAATCTGTGATAGTATACTTGTTCCTTGGGCTCACAAATCTATTGTGTATTAGTTTAGAAGGCAGAAAAACTTTTAAAGTGCTATGTTATGTTTACTGACAATACTATAAGTGACAGGCTTTGTTTTTAATTTGGTATTTCATTTATTTTTGGACAATTTATTAAGATACATTCTTAATGGGAGAACTATTAATCTTACTTTTAGATTAATACTATGGTAGTCTGAAATTTTGTCACAAGAACAAATTTTTCTTCTAGAGTCTTTTAGGATATTATTAAACATTCAGTTTCATCAAATATGATACTAAATATTGACACATTATTTAATTATTTGCTAACACATGATTATTAAGTTAATCTCCCAAAAGAAAATTTGGGAGGTTTTCAAGTAATTTCAATTATCTTTTCTTATTTAATTAGTGAAAAAAAATGTAAATTTTTTAAGCAATACACTTTTGTGTCAATCACTAACCTTTTTATTTTATAGTAATCTTTAAAATATAACAATATAAATATTTCAAATTCTAGTATTATTTTTAATAATTCTTAGTAATATACACATATATTTTTTTAAATTACTATATTTCATAGACCCCTGTAAGCCCTCTGCTAGCTGCTTCAGTCTCTGTGAATTCAAATTAACCCTTAGTTAATTTTGTGGGCCTTGTTCTGGTGTTCTCCATCCCCACTGACCCCTACAATCTTACTTTCCGCTCTTCTGTGGGCTTCTCTAAACTCTGAGGGTAGGGACCACATGAAGCTCTAAAATTTAGACTCTTGCTCCACATATGTCTAGTTGTGGTTCTCAGCTCTCACTCCCACCTGCTGTGGGAGCAAGCCTCTCTGATGATAACTACACAAGGTACCAATCTAGGAGTATAGCAGAATACCATTAGGAATCATTTCATTGTTTTGTTCTACTGTAAGTCTCTAAGCTATTCAATCTCTGCTAGAGCACTGTTGAGCATGGGCTCCCTCTCTGGAGTGGCCGTAAGTTGAATAACACATTGGCTAACTACACTCACAAGTTCTGTGCCATCATTGCCCCAGTATATCTTGCAGGTAGGACAGATTATAGGTCAGAGGTTTTTATGGCTGGGTTGGTACCCACTTTTATATTTGGTAGCCCACAGAGTATCTTCCCGCTTTAAAACGATTAGACTATAGGGACGAAAGCTCTATCAGAGAGAGGGTTTATTTCTGCAAATTGGCAGTGGGAGAAGAGGGCATTGCAAAGACAGTATCTACAAAACTCATTGATGTCTAGCTGGTGCCCACATGAAGCCTTCACCACTATAACTTATTTTATTAATAACACAATATTTTATTAACTCTTTAAGAATTATGTATAATATATCCTGGTCATATTAACTTCTTAATGCTATCCTCAAGTTCTACAAGGTCTACCCTTGCTCACTAGTCGAGGGCATATAAACAAAAATAAAAATATGGGTTAGTCATATTTTGCATAATCAACTTAATGTGTCAATATTTAATATCATATTTGATGAAACTGAGCATTTAATAATATCCTGGAAGACTCTAGAAGAAAAATTTGTTCATGTGACAAAATTTCAGACTACCATAAGATTAATTCTTATAAGATGATTAATCTTAAGTTTAGAAGCTAGAAAAACTTCGAGATCTACAGTAATACATAAAGATGTTAGGAAATAAAAAATAGCAGATTCATAGGCAGCCTGTTGGTATATGCCTGTGTCCTAACTTATTAGAAGGGAGAAGTAAGAACACTGCTTAAGCCCATGACTTTGAGAGCTTCCAGAGTAACATAGAGTGATTTCATTTTAGAAAAGCAAGCATTCTGTTTTTGAAAATTGCCAAAGCATAATTGTTTACAACAGAAAAATAATATAAAATAGTCTCAACTTATCATTCCATAATATCTGTACCTCATGTGTTGTACACGATGAATGTATACATACACACACATACACACATATATAATTTTTCAATTAAAACAAATATTCCTTAAAGGATTGATATTATGCCATCGCAACATATATTAATTATTTAAACTCATTCAAGACATACAATGGCTGATGTATTTAATTTGATAACAATTTTAAATTAATTAAACTCACAAAAGTTAAGGAAAACTGACAAGTTTCTATGGGACATAAAATCACCTAGATAATAAAATTAATTTGACAAGACATAAATAAAGAAAAAGTGTTTGTCTTTTGTAATTACATTTTAAAAATATGTCACCACATAGTAAAAGTGTTAAAAAAACAAATGTTTGTGTCTCCTCAGGCAGAAACATTTGAACCACTAGTGTAGCAGAAGTAGACGCTTCAGAATATCAAGACAGAAGATGCTCTGGATTTTCGTGTGAGGATATACATCATATCAGAGATCCTATGTGATGTATTTCCATCTTTATGGGGAAAAAGTCTTTGCAAGCAATGTGGAAAAGGTTCTTTAGCAATTGTTATGACACAGCACAATGTATGGCATCAAACAACAATGCACATTTAAAAAAATCTCAAGGGATTCTCATTGTATACAATGGAGAATAGCTCAAATGCTTCAAGTTTTTTGCACTAGAGACTTGGAAATAGTCTTATTTATAGTACTAAGAATATAAAACAATGCTTTGTTGACTTAGATAAAATCAATAGTCTTAAAAAATTTTGAAAGGTGAAAATTGGGTTTGTAAACAAGCAAGAACACTTATTTCAAGTAGCAGTTGTCACTAAGTCTAGAGATCTGTGTTGTCACATTCAGTTAGGTAGTATGAGTATTAGTTTTAGTGTTAGTATTAGTAATATAAGTATTTAGTGGTATTGGTATTGGTATTGGTATTAGTATTAGTCGTGTCTTTTAAGGGACAGAGTAGAGAGCACCCTTTAATTCCAACCATTACCCAAAGAAGCACACAACCTCAAGAGACTTCTGATCATGATTAATGTCTGGTAATGCCAGCATGTATTACTTTGTTTCTCAAAACACTAAGCCAAGTAATCTCCTCTTAACTGTGGCTTCAGAAACACAGCACTAAAAGCTCTAACCTGGGGCGGTATAAGGATAAACTCATTATTGCTAGTGGAGACAGACATAAGGCCTGGCCTTTATTTAGCTAATCTGAACATGAGTCCAGCAAGACACCATCTGGAGCTTTGGAAATTTCATAAACATAATACTGTTCTATGATTTAATTATACCCAATTTCACCCCTAGCTCCTCAGTTTCATTGTTGCCTTCATAGTAGTCAGTTTGAATGCTTTCTTGTGTTTATACAGATTATTATAACTTGTGGTTATTTTATTTGAATTGTAGAGTGTAGAAGAAAGAAAATGCCTTGTGTTGCTAGGGAGACCTGACTTGGGAGCTTTAGTGACAACGTCAGATGGTGTTGTACAGCAAAGGCTGTCAGGATAAGCATAAAGAAAGGGAGCCTGCTGATGCGAAGAATGAATTCAGAATGTTAGTCATTGATTCTACAGTGATCCTTATAAAAGAAGTAATGCAGACTTTGCCTTTTTCTAAGGAAGAATTATGGTACAATAATAAAGAAAGCCTTCAGAAATTTATACTATTGAAAGGCCGAATAAATGGAATCTCAATACTATCTGAGAGTTTGTATAAAGAACAATGCTACTGGGTGGTTTTAAGTTTTGTCAAATTAAGATACTATTAGTACATGTTGAACGGGTAGAGATAGCTGAATAGATGCCACAATTTATCTTTGTATTTCCAAATTATAATTTAACATGCATGAATTCAATTGTAAATGATGCCACAGAAAATATGTGAAAAATATGTGCTATAAATATGGTACTGAAAAGTTTATAAAATCCTATTAAGATAGAAAATCCTTACTGTAGAAGAATGTTGATGACTACTTACAGAGAACACAGAAATTATAAATTTGTATGTATTTAAAATGGTTTATTCATATATACAATATAAGAAGGGCTTCAGTGAGATACAGAACACTCTGCTAAGAACGCCAATTAGGAGAATGCTAAGTAACCAGAGGAAATCGTAAGTCAGAATATTTTGGCCACTTTATAAAATTTTAGTTTACTTACAACACAAGAGAGACCTGGAAGTGTAGCTGGGTAGCAGTGTGTTTCCTTATTATGCACAGGACTTAAGTTTGAAGGGAAGATTTTAGGGGAATTTTGAGTCGACTCATAGCAGTAACTGATAACTGTTGTTACTCTATTGAGAGTATAGATAGACTCTGAAAGACAGAAGCAATGCTAATAGAATCTCAAGTGCAGCGTAGTGGAGGGTCAGCCAAGATGGAGCTACAGGAGAATCTAGGTATAGTATTAAATCAAGTTCGGATCTTCTGACAAAGTCAGAAATCCTGTTAGAAAATTTTAAAAGGATTCTTGAGGTTTCCAATCAAAATCAGAATGCCAGAGAAAATTCTAAAAGAGCTGTGTTTATTCTTTATAGACATTCTTCTCTGAATAGCTAATAGTAAACATTCTATAAGAATGGTGTCAGCTCTCTAAGTAATTCTTGGGATTTCTGACAAAGGTCAGAAATATTATTAGAAAAAAAAATTGAAGAGCTGTGTTTGTTCTCCAACGATCTCCAGACAACTCCTCTCTTGTTAGGAAAATTTCTAAAGAACTGCTGTTGCTTCCTGCTAGCTCATTTCATGTAGAACAAGAGCCCAATTTTTTATTTCCATATCAAATCCTTTATTTCTGGTTCCCTCTTGACCATCTCAAGAATCAGACCTCTATGATCTTAGCACTTTGACTCCTAGGAGACACCATGCAGAAGCAGAGTCAATAGAGAAGCTGGGTGGGACCCCACCGCGGAATTACCATTTCAACTATGCCTGGACCTATAATCACTCTGTTCTGGGCTGACCTTGAACTCGGGAATCTGCCTGCAGTTTTATCTGTCTGTCTTTGTATCTTTCTGAGAAGACAGCTCATAGTAGCTGCCTCTTTCCTCCAGTATTTGCCACTTTGCTGAAGATATTAGCCACACTTTCACCCCCCCTCCCCGACTCTTGGCTGTCTCTGGTTATCATGGAGTCATTAACCTTAAGAGGGAGGACATTCCTTGGAGGAACATAAAAATATATGTACAGTATTATACAAACATGTCTCATGGCTTGAATGAGCAAGTTTATCAGGGAATGTTTTTTTTTTTTTCAATTAACTCAGATTATTCAACTTTTGTCTTAAGGATTTTCATTACTCTATTTTTTTTGTTTTGTTTTGTTTTTATTTTTCGAGACAGTGTTTCTCTGTGTAGTTCTGGCTGTCCTGGAACTCACTCTGTAGACTAGGCTGGCCACGAACTCAGAAATCCGCCTGCCTCTGCCTCCCAAGTGCTGGGATTAAAGGCGTGTGCCACCACCACCCGGCTTCATTACTCTTTCTCCTTGCTCAGCACACAAACTGACCCCATATACTCTGAGTTCCTAGAGGCTCACCAGCTGTGCTTTGAGGGAAATTTCATTTATTATTTAAAAACATTTTTAAGTCCAAGCAGTTCAGAGGCATAGTTGCCCTAATTTTCATAGATGACAATAGTGAGTCATTAATAATTCTGCCATCAGCATACTGAATTATAAAATTCTCTTTCTTTGCATTAAAGTTGGGAACTGAATGATAACTTCTGTTACTTTGCCCACATTCATTCCACCCTCCTTATTCAATTCTACCCATGGTCTTCAAATTGTGGAATCTGAGTATCCTGGCTTGATTTATGTCACCTTGACAGAAAATGTAGTAAGTAACCTGAAAGGAGGAAACCTTGACTGAAAAATGGCATCCAGGAGCTGGAAAGAACCCAGATGTCCTTCAACTGAGGAATGGATTCAAAAAATGTGGTATATTTACACAATGGAGTATTACTCAGCTATTAAAAACAATGAATTCGAGAGGTTCCTAGGTAAATGGATGGAACTACAAATTATCATCCTGAGTGAAGTAAGCCAATCACAAAAGAACACACATGGTATTCACTCACTGATTATTGGATATTAGCCCAGAACCTTGAAATGCCCAAGACGCAACTCACAGGCCACATGAAGCTCATAAAAAAGGAAGACCAAGTGGGGGTGATTCAATTCTTCTTAGAAGGAACAACAAAATACTCAAGGGAGCAAATATGGAGACAAAGTGAGGGACAGAAACTGAAGGAGGGGCCATCTGAAGACCTTTCCACCTGAGTATCCATCCCATGTACAGTCACCAAAGGTAGATGCTGATGTGGAAGTCAGGAAGTGCATGCCGATAAGGGCCTGATATGGATGTCTCCTCAGAGGCCTTCAAGAGTCTGACATATTCAGAGGCAGATGCTCACAACTAGCCATTGAACTGATCATGAGGTTCTCAATGGAGGAGTTAGAGTGAGGACTGAAGGAGCTGAAAGGGTTTGTGGCACCATGAGGAGAGCAACAATACCAACCAATCACAGCTCCCAGGGTCCTAACCACCAGCCTGGGAGCACTTATGGAGGGATCTAGGGCTTCAGCTGAATATGTAAGAGTGGAGGGCCCTGCCGGGCACAGGTGGAAGAAGAGATCCTTGACCTCATGAAGGCTGGACGCCCCAGGGGGTGGGAATTTTGAGGGTGGGGAAGTGGGAGTGGGGGGGGTAGGTTGGGGTTACATCCACGGAGAAGAAGGAGGAGGAGTAAGGGGATGAGGGGTTCCCGGGTGAGTGGGGGATGGGGTAAAGGGATAACATATGAAATGTAAATAAAATATCCAATAAAAAAAAAAGAAAAAGAAAAATGGCATCCATAAAATCAGGCTTGGGCAGTTCATTTTTTTAGCATTTTCTTAATTACTAATTGTCAGATGAGGGGCAGGCCACTGTGGAGGATACTGCCCCTGAGATTGTCATCCTGGGATCTATAAGAATGCAGGTTGAGTGAGTCATTTTGAGTAAGACAATAGCAGTAGCTTTCTATAGCCTTTGTATCAGCTCCTGCTCACAGGTTCCTGACTGTCTAAGTTTCTGTCCTGGAGGAAAAGTATAAATAGAGAAGATACTTACTATATAGAAAGGTATTGCACTGTCTAGATAGAACAACTGCAACTTAAAACCAGAGACAATAGGTCAAAGAAACAACTCAAACAAAATAAATGACAATATGAAGTCATAAGTTTATAATATGAGTCAATAGGTATCCTCAGTTCTATCAGAAAAAAATCACCATCTTGCACAACTGAGACCCTTAAAGTCACTAGAATTTTTAGGGTTCTTCTAATTCCTTAAATTCAATAAAATTTTCTTAATTTTATACTTCTAGGATTATGAAGCTAGGTATATCTCCAAAGTCTTGATAAGAGTAAATTGGCATGTCTACTGTTTTTTTTTTTTTTGTAAGTGTTTTGTCTTACTAGTTTCCTGAAGCTCCTGAAACTTACAAGAATGACAAAGCCCTTACCCAAGTTCATATAAGCATCAAAAATTGTAATACTTCACTGACATTCCTGTAAGTAGCCTTAGTAAGTTCACTAATTCCTTAAGCTAGATTTGAGTAAATTGCTTCTACTACATGTATCTTAGATGGGATGAAGAAAGATCTGTTGATTTCTCTCGAGGAAAAATTCCACACAATTGTGCACACTATGAATATGATAACATATAACATCTAATGGATATTATGTATCTCTTCATGTGTAATGAAATACAAATGTAGCATATTTTTATATGGATATAGTATTGAGCTTACTCTATTATTACCAACACATATATCCCACAAAATGCTGATTTGGAGACTTTAAAGTCAGAGTAAATGTTCTCTGTTATCTCACAAAATGAACTCATCTTGCCACAGATCTGATAATGTTCATATATTGTAACTTAAGTGGTGGAATCCAAGCCTCAAAAGAACTAAAATTCCAACACAAGCTATTATTCTTCTTCCTAAACGTTTAGATCAACCACTGAAATGTAGAAAATAGTTTACTTTTAGAGAATTTCCTTTTGTTCAGCTTTCCTCTCTCAAACTAATGATGAGACTTTAAGTACTTCCAACTTGAATTTTTGAAATGTAATAGAGAATAGATAAAAAGCTGACATCTACAGTTACATGTTTTAGAATTAAATCTGGTTCTTCTAGTTATATGTACTATGCCTTGATGGTGTGTAACTTTTCAATATCCTAAAATTATTACAATACAAACACTTATATTTGAGCACCATTAAGAAGGGTACTTCACATCATAAGAATCCAAAACAAATGACCTTAGTACCTTACAAATATCTCATATATGAGAGCTGTTATTATTAAGTATTCATCTCTACTGCCTTTATATAACTATGCAGATGACTTTATAGTTTCTTTAAAGTGTGAGATGGAGACATTTATTTGTCTTCTATTTGTTCCTGCACTTCTAGTTACTTCTTTAACAAAATATGTGACAACACACACACAAACACACACCTAGCATATTATAATACTAGAGGTTTTAAACAAACAGACAAATATGAAAATCCAGGAATGAGATTTTATTCCAAACAAAATTAATCTTTAAAACTATGTAAAAGTAATTTGTGGAAGAGCAAAAGTTGGGGGCTACACAGAGGGATTGGATGGAGAAAACGAAGCGAGGGTAAGATATAATTATATTTGGATTTTGAAAAATTAAAACTCTTAAATTAAGAATTAAGGACTGCATCTGTTCCTTACAATTCTGAAGCTTTATCATTTCAGAGTGAAACATTCAGTTAAACTTTCCAGAACATTTCATTTTTTTTTAAATGAAATACTCTTTGTTTTCAGGAAAGAATTAAGTTTGCAAATGTAAATAAGGACAAGAATGTTAGGGATTAAAAAAAGAACGTACAATTTTCTTTAAGATACACTAAAAATCATTTTAACATAGAAAAATCCAAATTTCAGCTAAAACAAGCCATTACTGGGAATTAGTTTATGGTTTTGAGGACTAGACTCCCTGCAACTTCCCATTTGCAATTTAATTCCTTCCATCCCAGGGCATCTTGCCTCTGACACCATTGATACCCTGAGGTAGTCATTTTCTTTTTCTCCTTCCTAACTCTTAAAGGCTAGGCTCTACTTTCTCTAGATCTGCTAACTTTTAAATCTTTCCTACTCTCCCACAGGTCTCAACACTCCTCCAGAAATGACATTTTTGCTAGTGATCACTAACCCGCTATGATCCACTTCGAATATCCATATAATCTCTTTCTCTAACATCTGTGGCTATATTCCACATCCATCTAGAGTTACCTTTGTCATATTACCTTCAACCATTTATGCTTCTTCAAATTTCGCTTCTCAGATTGGTTGTCATGACATGTTTATAACATATCAATGAGCTCCTGAATCTCTCTATTCTAGTTTGCTTTTTTTTTTTTTTTTTTTTGCTGTAATTATAGCACAGAATAAAAGTAGCTTTAGCGGTAAATATTTTGTTTTGTTGACAAGTTGCAGTGGATTGTTGAAGAAAACTAAAGGACAAACTCAGGGTAGGGATGTAGATGCAAGAAGAGAATTGGATGTCACAGGTGACTGTGAATACTACTTCAGTGACTTTTCCCTCTAAGGTGTGCTCAGCTTCTTTATATTACCCAGGACCACATGACCAGGAATGGCACTGCTGACCAGGAATATGGCTTGTTTTATCAAAGAAGTGAGGAAAATGTCCCACACCCATACATGCCCAAAGGCTGAGTTAATAGAGGGAATTCCTCAAGTGAGGTTCTTTTTACCCCTGGTGTGTCAAGTTTACAATCAATAATAAACACTACTACCTCTTTTCTTTGAGAACAATAAAGCCTCTCCTGAGAATCTAGAGTCCTAGAAAACCAAGCAGCTACCATAGCCACATGGTGCCAAAGGCAGTTGAGCTCTTGTCTTGAGAATTTGAAAAATGAAATTCACAGACCGCAGAGGTTAGTCTTTGTGAGATTTTGATTTTAAATCCATAGGTGAAATAGTAAGAAGAATAGAGAAACAATGGAGTACCTGCACAGCCAAGGGCTTCAGCGAAACAGAACTTCATCAAGGTGTCAGTCTGGAAGTGTTGTAAAGGACATATAGCAGAAACTGAGAGAAGTATGACTGAGGTAGAGGTGCTCAGTCCTATGGCCCTTAACTTGTGTGTTCTGGTTTCTCCTCTGAGCTTCTGTCATATAGTCAGGCATTGCCAACGGTAGATATGGTCATTTTGGAAAAACCAGAGAAGCAGAAAGTAGAACTATTTTCTGTCATTCGTAGTCTCCAAAGAAGATATTATAAAACTGCTTTGTGGAGGTTTGTATTTGTTAAAATTCACATAACAGAAAACAAATCCCTATAACATTTAGTAGGATATTTGGTTACTTTTCATGGCATAACATTGTCCAATCACGTGACAGGTAACATTAACCATCATCCTCCACATTAAAAATTCATGACTGTAAACTTCCTAATATTTACTATTTATGTGACATTATCTGTCAGACTTGTGACTCCTAGAATTTTCAAATTGACTGTATTTACTTCAATTAAGGTGAAATCTTTATTTTCCCCTAGAGATACCCTGTTCATTGAGGTATGTTTCTACTTATACATTCATAATCATATATTTTACCATTTAAAATGTACACTTGATTATTCCTTTTGCTTGAGAAAATTCTACAATTATAACACACGGTTGCAGAATTGCTAGCTTGAACATTTGAAAATAAGGAATATTGCTTATGAATACATTAAAGTTAATGGCAGTTAGAAAGATGAATTGAAGATAGTCATATTTGAAATATGCAATATAAGAAAAAGTTTGGGATATCACTTGCAAGCTGCAGCATTCAAGAGTACTGGCCCTATGCCTTACCTGGGCAGCATGAGAGAGCTGACCATGGTGGTATGGGCACAGAAGAGATGGCCCCAGTGTGTGAGAACAGTAGAGCTGGTTCCATCCTTTACCTGCTGGTGCAGGGAGGAGAGCTGACCCATCCTTTCCTGGGCATAGCAGGAAAACTAGTGGAGGCGATCTGGTAGGTTGACCAAATCAGCTACCAACATGGCAAAAATCTAGGACTTGAGTTTGACCATCGAAAAGTCTATCCCATCTCTTTCGTGCTGGAACACGTAAAGGAGTGGGTTGTGCAGAACCAAAGGTGCAAGAATCTCAACAACGTAGAGCAACAGGAGGATATCCAAGAGGAGTCTCACTGAAGATTCAGTACTAATGGAGTAGTGGAAGTCAGAGTCTTCAAAACCAGACCAATAACTTATTGCAATAAACATCCTGAAGTAAAGCTGTCGGGCAAAAGGATATATTGTGAAACACATCATGACACACCACAGCTTCCACTGGTAGATTTTTGTTTGGTTGTTTTCTATTTTTGTTTTTCTGTGTTAGTCTATTTTTTCTGGGTGAGGTCGCAAAGGTAGAAGGTGGATATGAAGGGACAGAGAAATGAGTGGAGACTGAGATGCATGATGTAAAATGACAATGAATCAATAAAATGTCAAAAATTAAAAAAATAATAATCAAGAGAGAAACTTCTTTGTAGAAGAAATACAATGAACATGTTTGAGTGCTTGACTTTTTTTAATGACTAACATTATCATATACACGTGTTGTACCACCTTGTCTTCATGGGACACGTGCATAATATTCTGTGATTTAGACTGTAAGCACTGACTAGGCAATCCTATAAGATTTACAGTAAGGGTTGTACCTCATGGTCCCTTGGAAAAAATATGAAAATTTTAATGACACAATGTCAAATTCATACCACTAGAGCTGTATTAAATTTTCTTGGAGAGAACACATGTTCATTCATCCATGTGGACACCAATGATATACCAAAGAAGGATTTTTATCAAAAATTACAAAATACAGAATAGAGGTGAGGTGTTAGTTCCAGGAGAACAGATTACTCCCAAATAGCTGCATTACTAAAAAGTCTCCCTAAACATGGATAGTACCTCTGAGGAAGTTGAAACATAGAGTTTGGCTGTTAATTAGCATTTTATTTTTGTGTATCATTGAGCATCTGCAAAAGTAACTTGCAGATCACTGAAGGGAAAGGTAGCTCAGATTTACTGGGAATGCCTGCACCCAATATAATTTTTACAGGAAGTGATATATAATTGCTTTTTGTAACTCAAAATGTTAATAACTGTATATTATCTTATGTAAAGTATATGGTTGTATCTAAGTTATAACAGACAGATTTTCAATGCCTAAGGTGAGTCTGACATTGAAAACAAACATTTTGCATTTAAATACTGCATTGCCTTTTGTTTTGTGCATAGCAACGAAAATGAGTAATGAACCTGCAAAATTAAAATGTAATTTTGTAATTTTGTAATCCTTATATATGTATAAAATGCATAACAATAATATAAAATAATGAAGGGAACAATCATGAATATTTTTGATGATTTATAATTCATCTGTCCTATGATATGCAAATTTCAACTAATCTGTTTAAATGTTTTCTTTTTATTTTGAGCCAAATGCTAAAATAAGTGTTATCTGAATCTTTTATGGAAAAATTATGGCTCAATTTCTTACTTATGGGAATAGTAAAATCACATTCGGGAGGATTTCTCATAGCATGAAAAACAGATATTTGTGTAAGGGTATGAATTAAGCAAACAGATGAATGAGAATTTCCAAGTAACATCACTTGGTAAACTAAAAAAGTAAACAATTGATAATTAAAAGTTCCTTCTTAGGATATGAATAAAAAATAGCACATTTTCAGTCTTAATTTTCTTTTGTATATTCATAAAGTTAACTTTCAAACGTGTTTTGTTTTTTTTATAACTTTTTGCTTATGCACATGAAGGGGTGTGGTTAGTAGTCATATGATAAGATTAAATTGCAACATAAAAACCATTTGTACTAAAAAGCTATCAATCGCCATTAACCTTAGTGACAGAACCCCCTTTACTCCAAGCCATCAATGTCTGTTCAGGAGTTCTTTCCAAAATCTGTTTATGCTCCTACACAATTGGATTTGCATGTAGCTTATGGACAATCTTTTGTAAAAGTTATTTTCTTAGTTACTTACACTACAAATGATGCTTTGATAGGGAGGTCAGCTGTTGTTTCAAGAATAAATAAGAGCTCAAGAAAAGCAGGACCTCAACATTCCGCCATGTTTGACTAAAAGCAGAAGTTTACACATGCATGTGCATACACACACACACAGCAAAGCACACAAAGAGATGAACATTTCAGGTAAGACCATTATCGGAGTTTGTTCAGCAGAGTCAAAATTTTATGTGTTGGTGAGGGATGAATTCCCTTCTTCCCTTGCCGGTTTGTACAGCCAGAGAAGCCTGGATAATATGGACAAAGAAAGGGAAGCTGATTGTTGTCCACCACTAAAGCCTCCTCCTCACAATCCACCACCACGCCTCAGAGAGAAGAACCAGGAAATCAGCCACCTTAAATGTTTAATTGAAAATTTTTACTAAGCTACATAGGCCCTCTTTTTCTTCCTCTCTGCCTGCTGAGAAGCTGTCTACTTCCTATGTTTCAAAATAGGAATTCTACAAAAATAGTTATTGTACTGTCTGGGAAATAATGACAGAAATGAAGCCAGGACTCCAGATAGGTTTTTGACCAAATATTTTTGAATTGTAAATTTGAATCTAAACATTTATCAAACTCATTATGTGAATATTTAAGTAGAAACCGTATCTTAGCTACATGTGCACACTGATGTAAGCTTATCGTTGTAACACTCTGCTTTAAGTACCTGTTATAATTGCTTGGACATTCATATATTGGAGAATTAATGTCATAGCATAATTTCATTGTGGTTATCCAGATACGAATTAAGCCTTTTCTGTGCACTCTTCCTCCCTGTTTATCCCCACTTCTAGCTTTCAAAATTACCAATATTTCCGTCTTGATTTAACGCCTTCTGGTATTATGCTTCCAGATTACTTGGGTAGACAGCGTGTGTTGTCCCCATTTCTAACTTCAAATACTAAGGAAAGACAATTGTTCACTTGTCAAAGTACTGAACATTGAGGAACACAGTAATTGACACAGGACTGCAATGTACACACAGCAACTTCAACCTGCGTGCTTGACATCCAAAATTTAGTGTTTATATTTTACTGACCAGGTATCTTGGTTGGTATAAAAACTTTTGTTTCTTGATTTAGCTTTTTAATTCTTTTGTTTATAGAGTTATCTAGAAAATAAATATTATTATTTTGCTCTGAATAATAACTCTTGTAATGTTATATTTAGCCATACGTAACGTAAGCCCCTTAGTATCTTTACATCTATCAGCAAAGAAAAAAATTTTCTGTTGAATCCAATCATTTACTCTATAGTTGAACATGCCAACTATCCAGAGAATATCATCAAGGAGTCATAGAAGAATTAATTATTGACTTAAGAGCATAAAACAATTTATGTTATTGAGAAAAACAACCTCATTGGATGTATCACTTATAAAACTTTACTAGGATGATATATACAGAAATTTTTTTTAAATTTTTTATTACTCAAAATATACCACTATGAAATGGGTCAAATTCAATAAAAGTATATTCAATGCTGGATTGGTATTCATAGATGGATAACTGGAGTCCTTTCTTTTGTTGTTTTATTTGCCACTATCAAGTGTGGTATCATAAATGTTGGTATTACAATTCTCAAGGACACTTAGGAAGCAAGCATACTCTCAGCTTCTACCATCTTAATGCTATGACACTTTAACACAGTTCCTCATGCTGTAGTGGCCTCCAGCCATAAAATTATATTCTTGCCACTTCAGAACTATGATTTTGTTATTTTTACAAATCATAATGTAAATATATGATAGGCAGGATATCAGATGTTACTATTTATTAAAATTTGAAATCTTAAAACTCAACTGCAAATTTTCTTTTTTTTTCCTGAAGTCTGAAATTTTTTAATATATTTAGCAAAAAGTGACCCCAATAAAAACATACGTTTACACAGATGTCTCTGGTAAAAACATACCAGTGCTGCTTGCTGTATTCCTATGATTCCTGTTTCTGAGTTCTACCTCTGTGATCTGGAGGACATTTTTCTACATCATTACATTATATGTTAGTCAAGTATGCAACTATACATTCAATGCCATGCATTCCAGCAAATGTCCAAATGTGATACTCTGGAGGAAATGCTTTTAGCGTTAGCCTATTAAACAAAACACTGACATTGGAGATGTTATATTCCTTTTATCACATTATGAAAAAATATACTTCAAGTTCATATTTGCAGTTAAAGGCGAAAGATTTATACGATCTCACTCTGGTTTCTCTTCAGATCGTATAAATCTTTCGCCTTTAACTGCAAATTTTCTAATGTAAACCTTTAAACAACTGTGAGGTCCTAGTTAGAAGGTGCTATAAACCTTTCTAGAATTTAGCCAAGCTGAGAGAAACTTAAAGACAATGTGCTTACATATTAAAAGAAGAAGAAATAGAAGAAGGAGGAGGATGAGGAGGAGGATGAGG
>NW_021604619.1:6654991-6673217 GCF_004785775.1 Grammomys surdaster | reverse complement strand
TTGAGGCATGATTAAAAGTGACCTGACATTTGGGAGGCAATTATCTCACAAACTTAATTTTCAACTAATTCAAATTTTACAAAATATCATAACCACCAAATCTAGCCGAATAATGATGATTAAATTAAGACTAACTTTAAAAAGCATTTTTCATTTTTTTATAAACAAGCACAATTTATTTGTGATCACTCCGCCATTCATTTTCTGAATCATTTAAGAAAATGTCCTATTACTATTCTTTAATCAATATTTAGCTTGTTTCTAGCTATCAGCCCCCAAATACACAAGTAATCAGCAAAACATATTTATATTCTAAGAAAGTGTTCTCAATGCAAAACAGCTAATCTTATGGGCTTTATATTTTTAAAACTAAATTAGCATAATCCAATTAAATCTATGAAGCTTAATTTAAAAAGTACTAAAGTTCAGGGCAAATGTAAATATTAAGAATTATGTACGCCTTAAGAACTGTTAATAGTGCAACAAATGTATATTTTTGTAAATGAAGATTCTTGTTATTTTTAATTTTTTGAAAAATAGTTTATTATTTGATGTGCTTTGCTTGAATGTATATTTTGTACCAAATGTGTGCCCTGTTCTCACAGAAGACAGTAGAGTGCACTCGATTCCCAGGAACTTCATATCGTTTTTGAGCTCCAATGTGCGTATTGGAAATCAAACTTGGGCCTTTAGGAAGAGTAGCCAACGCTTTTTAATAACTAAACTGTCTCTCCACTGGCTTCCTTTTAATTTGGAGTATTTATCTTATGTTTAATTAAGTGTATGTACGTGAATGTTTGTCTGAGAACATATGCATGTGAGTCCAGTCTACTCAGATGATAGACGAAGGTAAACAAATCCCCCGGAGCTGCAAATAGAGGGCTTTATGAGCTGCCCAGTGTGGGTGCTGGGAACTACACTATAGCTTTATTCTGGTTCATAAATCTACAAATATTCTTAACTATTGAGACATCTTTTTAGACCCTGATGGGAGCTCGTCACTCCACCCTTTTTTTCATTAACTTGTGTATTTATTCACTTTATGTGCCAATGTCTGTCCCCCTCTTCCCTTTCCCCCATCACATGGCTCCTCCCACCACTTGCCCCTTCGTTTCTCTGAGAATGGGGAGGCCCTCCTGGGTATCACCTCACTAGGTTCATCAGGTCATTGCAGAACTAGATTCATCCTCTCCCTCTGCAGCCAAACATGGCAGTCCAGTTAGGGAAATGTGATCCACAGGCAGGCATTAGATTCACAGTCATTCCCCATTCAAGGTGAGTGAAGCAACCCAGACTCAAAAGGACCTGAATGGTATGTACTCACTTATAAGGAGATATTAACCATAAAATACAGGATTCTCATGCTACAGTTCGTAGAACCAACAAGCTAAACAAGAAGGCAGGTCCAAGCGAGGATGCTTGAATCTCAGTTAGAATGGGGGATAAAATAGTCATAGAAAGCAGACAGAGAGAGGGAATTGGATGGGAGAGGGGATGGGGAAGGGAGTGGGGGTGAGGGGTTAAAAGGATCGGGTACAGAGAGAGCAAGGGAGAGAGAATGGAAATAGACATGGGGTGGCATCTCTATGCCAAAGATCTGAATTAAGGGACAGCTAGCTATTTCACCCTAGGGTGACTCTAGTTGAGACTCCTAGCAGTGGAGAATATGGTACCTTGAAGTAGGCAATGCCTGTAGCTAAACAAGACTCTCAATGGAGTGTAAGTATTCTGAATACATTTTGAATTAAATGAAACATACAACAAATTTTCAAAGCTCTGGCAAATATCAATGATGAAATATGTGATAGGTGTGAAAGACCACCACTGATTAATTCTTCCTCTCCTATTTATATGTAAGTCTTTATTGTTTAATATTGATAATAAAGAAGTAGCCCAATGTCATCCTAAATTCATTTCGATAACAAAATGAAAAAATCTAGATAACAGAAATAGTCTAATTTTGCAGTATATTTGGATGCCATTTAAACATTAGTTGGCAAAATTTGTAAAGTAAAAATAATTAAAGACTGACAATCTGCTTGGTTTTACTCAGCAAAGTTCTCAGAACAAAATGAATTATAGGACTACCCTGTATTTATAAGGAGAGAAGGTAAATTTGTATAATTTTAGGTTTAAACAGGTTTTTTTCTATTCCTGTCATAAATTTGGAAATTGAACTGTGCTTATCACTGTCATGCAGATATAGTGGAATCCTTCTTCCCCTCCCCAGTGATGTGGGGGATGAATCACTGCAGTTCCTGAGATGTCTGTTAGATAGTAAATCACTGATGTCAGCTGCCAAGGCAACTCACTTAACTCAAGACAGGAAAACTTGGCTTTATATTCCTTTTGTGTATTTTTTGTTTCTTGTATCAGTTCTGGCCAAACTACTTGCTTGTGAAAAATGATGAGCACTGTTTAATGGGCTGGATTTCTTTTGTGGGTCCTGAAATTTATTTACCCACCACCACCTAAACTACAAGTTATAGAAGCATATTATCTATCTTGAGCTTAAAACATTAGATCTCGAAAAGCATCATGGAACTACAAATTACTATTTTTATGTTTGTTTGGTTAGTTTAGTCTAGTTTGTAGAATAACTCTAATATATATGATAATTTGGTTCAAAATAGTTGATAGAATTAATGTTACATTAAGATAATAAGAATGAATTTCACAGTTAAATTTTCACATTGCCTATTTCCTGGGAAAATGCACAGATTGCTATTGCTTAGAATAACTTCATTCCCAGAGGAAAATCATTTGCACAGTATATGTCCATTATACTTGCTTTACACTGAATCTAAGGAAATAAATCTCTTGATCACTAGTTTCCAAACTTCTTAAGGCTGTGACCCTTTAATAAAGTTTCTTGTGTTGTGGTGACCCACAACCATGAAATTATTTTCTTGTTACTCCAAAACTATAATTTTGTTAGTTACAAACCATAATATAAATATCTGACATACAGAATATCCGATATGCAACGGCCCAAGGAGTCATGACTCAGGTTGAGAATCACTGTTCTTGTGTTTTTACTCACAAGCTGCATATGCATAAACATATATGGATAGATTATCAAGATGGTTGTCTTTGAGATCAACTCTTCTTCGATTTCAATATTGTCAGATATTAAGTTTTAAATAATTGATTTAAAATGTATTATCTTAGATAATAATATGGATATTAATATCACTAACTTTATCACTTTATAATCCAGATATGAATAAAAAGTTTCTTCTCATTGATTGTATTATGAACATGGCCATAGGAATCATCTCCAATCAGACTCACCACTTCTCTTCTTTGATACAGGTCAAAAATTCTGAACACGATAGTTTATCAAACATTTATTAACACAGTGGCTACAGCTAACAGTGACAAAGAATAACTTTCAGATAAATGTAACAAATAAAATAACTTTAATAAGGCCATTGCAATACACAAAAAGATAGCAAAGTATTATCAGAAAAAGCAAAGCAGGAGGACATCCCTGTGTGGGGATGTGCCTTAGCAAAGCCTGTGAGATGAGTTGGGCCCACTGTGTGACTCCAGAAATTGAAAAGTACATGTTTTTCCCAGATTTATGGCATCTAAGTTTGTTACCTGGGAGACCAGGATATCCAAAGGGTACTTTCTTCTGTAACAGTATTTCTTTCATGACAATGACTCATAAGTTCTTAAGATATTCTGAGACTACAAAGCTGGATGAAAGTTCTCAGGAATATTTAATCTCAAAGGAGCAGAGACAGAACCTACAACTACAACTTTTCTAATGAAAACCTTTAAAGAGTTCTTGGATTAGAATGTGCTACAAACAGTTCTAGCATTCAGTCAAGCCGAGAGAAACTTTAAGCTAACTTGCTTATGTATTAAAAAAAAAAAAAAGAATATTGAGGCATATTGAAATGTGTCCTGACATTTGGAGAGCAATTATCTCACAAGCACTTAATTTTTAACTAATTCAAATTTTGTAAAATATTATAAGCTCCAAAATCAGAATTTATTTTACTTTTTTTCAAATCACTAGAAAATTGGAAAGTGGGTATTTGGTTTTCAATAAAGTACTACTAAATAAAGAAATAAATTAGTCATTCTTGTTTTGGTATGATAAACATCAAATCTACAGTTATCAGTTATTTCCCCGAAAAATGGCATAGCCTTTTGTTACACACACACACACACACACACACACACACACACACACACATATAAAATTTATATATTACAAAATATATTACTGAATAGTTACCATAGTATTATACAACATAGTCAAATAAGGTAAAATAATTTGAAAACACAATTAATAGTGAGAAAAGAGAATACAAACAGATTAAGTATACTGAAGAATTTGTGAATAATACTTAACATCTAATCCTGTTTTACAAGCCAATAGTTTACATTGCTGTTTTCCTTTTAATTATTTATTTTCTAGAAATGTTGTTATGTTTATTTATTTTGTCTGACTGTACCTGTGTGCATACAGGTTGGCTTATATGTATCAGTTAAAGGGTATCTGTGGATATCTGTTTGTTTCTTCCAAGATGTGGTCCCCTGGGCCACAAGTTTACCTCTAATAAAACTTATATCACACTCCTTAGTACCTTTATTAACTCCAATAATACCTACAGAAGTCTCAGGATGGTAGTGCTTTCATATTTATAGGTAAAAACTAAAGTACAGAAAAGTAAATGCCCTGAAGTTGCAAACACTAAAGTATAAGTTTTAGATTGTATTCAAATGTGGCTCAGTCTGCTGCTTGATTCCCCTTTCTTCCCAAAATTCTAGCTAAGACGATGATATATCTCTGCCTTACTCAAAGGTCTCTATTGTCTTGAAGCACACATAAATCCTTTCCTGCCTCTGGTGGGTCATATAACCAAGTGCTGCTACTGAGAGAGCTTATGCTCCAACTCTCTTGCTCTGTGTATGTGCTGTGAGCCTTTCTCAAGGGTCAATCATGTGATTTCCCTAGCTGCTCAACTTCCAACCCCTCCCTTCATCACAGCTGCCCCTTCCCCCTATACTTTCCCTTCCCTCATCTAATCACAGTATGTAAATATGTATTTGCTGATCTTTATTTATTTTCTCCATGCTCTGTTCTCCAAAAATCAGCTACCATATTACCCATGTCTCTCTTGTGTTCAGCATTATAGGACGTCAGTAAATGCTTATTAATGAGTGAAATATGACCAATTCAAAGAAAAGTCACAAATTAAGTATATATATATATCTCCACACTTTATGTAAAGTCTTCAACCTTGATGTCTTGTTTTCTGTTTGGTTACAACTAATAGGATGCCTTGAGGTCATCCTTGGTAGTGAGCTTTTCACTTGGTTTATTATTACCCACTCTCAATTTCATTTCCCAAACTGCGGCTTTGCGGCAGGATAATTCCACATTCAGTCACCTTAGTATGGCCTTAGATGTGGCGTACAGAGTAGCTTCATGTGATGGGCTCCTGTCCCTGATGCTGTGAAGTACAGGGCAACACTGATGGAGAGCTGCTGTTCTCATCAAGCATTGATTTGCGATACCTGCCTTTTATCTCTCACTACTTGCGCAAGCACTGGACTTGGGAGATGCTGCCTCCTGCCTCATTTATGTGCTGTCTTCTAACCCCCAGCTCCAATCACTTCACTGAACTAGCAGCTATTGGGTTTGCTGCTTTTGTTTCTTCTCTAGAATCAGAAGCCAAACAGACAAATAAAACATAAAAAATACCTTTTTATTCCTGTACCAAAACCTGGATCAGTTAAATAATTCATTCCAGACAATAACTCACTGTAGCACAGGGTTGTTCTACAGATCTTTTGTTCTTCTTTTCTAGGGGATTGACATGAAATAGATTGGTGCTCGTGCTCTTGTTTCCCAATGGAGAAAATCTTGAACAATAAGAACAAAACATCAGTCTAGGTTAGCAGGCCCCTGGTTGGACACCTATATTGCTATATTTTCTTTGTTGTTGTTGCTTATCATGGATGTTTGTAATTTAAAGATCCCTTCTCTTCCTAAATATTTGCTTCACAATCAATGAACAGGTATCATGGGATAATCTGCTGATAATCAGAGCCTAGACATGGACCTATAAAAACTTTCTGAATTAAATCTAAAGAATGAAAAACAAAGACAATGAATTAAGTCAGTCTATACACACATAATGACAACATAATCTGAGAAAATAAGTGCACCTTGTACAATGATAAAGCAGTGGATGCAATAAAATTATATAAAATAGAAGAGATCAATATCATAGTTGTTTTTTACCTTACATCATCATGACAAAAAGTGTGAAATGATTTTTATTGTGAGTTAAAATTGTGATACTCAGTAAACCAGTAAGTCACACAGTCTACTTGCCTCTGGCTTGCTAGCTTTGCGGCATTAGCAAAAACCGTGAGTCCTATAAGGTCTAAATTGAAATCACTATGCTGTGCACTGAAGGGTGAGAAGGAATAGCACAGTTTTGCCAAAAGATTAGAGCTATAATTATTAATCAAGGAATGAGTTACATCAATGCAAATGTCTCTGTGAGGCTTCCAGAAGAAAACATCATCTTGCTAACATTATGCTGAATGTCTTAGGGTTTTACTGCTGCGAAGAGGCACCATGACCATGACAACTCTTATAAGGACAACACTTAATTGAGGCTGGCTTAAAAGTTAAGAGGTTCAGTCCATTATCATCAAGGTGGGAGCATGGCAGTGTCCAGGGAGACATGGTGCAGGAGGAGCTGAGAGCTCTACATCTTCATCTGAATACTGATAGGAGAAGATTGAGACCGGGCAGCAAGGATGAGGGTCTTAAAGCTCATGCTCACAGTGACACACCTACTCCAACAGGGCCACACCTCCTAATAGTCCCTGGGCTGACCCTATACTAATGTCATTATATGTCAAAAGATGATGTTGTTTATGCCTGTTTGTGCTAGTAGTCATTGCTATTATTCTAAGCATTATCATTTAATCTGAAGGCTGAGTGACAATGTCTATATTCCCCAAAAAAATCCCCCAAAAACCAAAAAACAAAAACATGCCTTCCTTGAACTGGAGACACAAGTATTACAATAAACATTTCGACATCACTGATTCCATATAGGGCACAGATACACAAACATCAAGGTCCTATGAAATCCAGAGCTAACAGACTTAGCATAATTTTTACTTCCGAAGGAGATACTATTTGAATATGATTGTAAATAATGATGTTGCCAACATAAATAAAGAGATGATGGGTCTTCCATAGAAGTAAGTAACATAAGCAGATACAATTGATATTTTGTAATTATCTTCCACTGCTAGTGTAGTTTTGCAGGTATTGGAAAGTCATCAACCAGGCTGAGTGAAGACTTTCTAGCATGGCTCTACTGGAGTCATTCAAAGTTTTACTAGTTTCCCCTTACAGACCTAAGGTAAACAAGCACAATAAACTCAGTTTAAAAGTTTGATATTTGGTGAAAGTCATAATTTGGGTGGTCACCAAGTGGTATAAAGACTGGGTAGGCTTTATTTAAGGCTCCCAAGAGAAAAAACATCATCAACATACATAGAGTTAAGTATCATTGACTCGAAAATCAGAAGAAACATGGAGCAAAAATCAAGGCCATATTGTCAAAGCACTGTCATAAGTCAGACTTCAATAACAATATACTAATTGACCTTGAGGATTGATCCAGAAATGTTTTGAGAAATACTTTTGGGGAAACCAGAGTCTAGGAAGTCACAGATTAGGATACTAAATAATTTACACATTGAATAAAAACATGATTCCTGGTTAATTTTTGTTTGCTCAGATAATTTTTGTTTAGGGGGTTGCTGTTTGTTCATGATGGGGTTTCATACTCTAGCTCGGGTTGCTTTGAAGTCTATTATAATATAGCCCGCAGTGCATGTATATTTGTGAGATTCTTGCTTCAGGTTCCCTGGTGTTGTGATTTTACATGTGTAACAACAGGTTTGTCATCTGGTTTACCTTGTAATCACTCTACTGCATTAGTGGGAGCAAGGAATGGAAAGAGGAAGAAAGGGAACAGTGGCAGACTCTCTCTCTCTCTCTCTCTCTCTCTCTCTCTCTCTCTCTCCCTCTCTCTCTGTCTCTCTCTCTCTCAAACACACACACACACACACTAACAGGCACACACAAACACATGGAAGAGAAAGAGATCATATAGTACATGAATCTTGTTACCAATAGTTTACTATAGTGTCTTATTTTATTCCCAAAGGCCTCCATTTCCGAATCATATCCCTTGGAGTTAAACTTCAAAATATTATCTACGGTTGTTAGGGGTACATGTTCTCTCCCTAGAGGGAATAGAGATGAAAATAATCAATTACATGTAGAATGATTAAATCACAAACAAATTGTTCTGTTATAAATCTAAGTCTGAACAGCATCATTGGAAATAGCACTAGAAAGGAAACCAAACACAACGTAATAAATGGAAAGTATTTGTCAGAAAAACTATGATGCAAGTACTTTGTAAAGGCTGTCAGATATCATCCACGTGAATCTTTAGTTTGTGATTTAGATACTAGCTATTCTACAAATATAGTGCATTCTAAGTATGGTGAGCAGAAATTTAAAGTGCTTGATTCTCAGCTTTTCTTCTTTATGCAGGAGACATTAGTGCACATATGTCTGAAATCAAGAAAAAAAAGTTAAGACTGGATGTATATTTAAAAACCTTTCAGAGATAAAATAAGGCCCACAGAATGGACTTTCACAATAACTTTACAGGAAGAGAAAGGGATTAGACAGGATCAAACATAGAAGGACACAAGGAAAGACATACTTGATCTCCACAAAGAATGTTGAGAACAGATGCTCAGAAATAGGAGACGGACACTTTGTGAATTGACGATCAAAGAATAAGGGAAACATTAACTTGAAGTTGACATTAAGACTGCCAAGCATACTATAGTACTCCCAAAACTACAGAAGTGAAACACTGTACAATAGAGTTTATGACTGGATAATAATTTATGCAATTGAAAACTGGTTTCAGTGGGTAGTGGAGGTAGACAATGGGGCACAATCAGGTATCTGAGTAACAAGATGAAGGGAAAAGGGGAGATTGAGAGAAGGCATAGGATAAAAGTAATTAATTATGGAGCATGAATAAAAATGCCTTTAACCAGAAAAGTACCAAAGAAAAGTCTTGAATGTGAGAAAGAGTAACTGTACAGAAATTATTTAAGATGAGGCAACACACAGTCCCACAGAGAACAGAAAAGACTGCATCACCAAAACCAATGTACTCTCTAGTGTTCTGGACAAATCTAGACTTTTGACTATTGTTTTGAAAAAGGAACATTGCCAGATGGATTTCCACGGGCTCCATGATTAAGTCCATCTTCTATACCATATTCCTTTTGCTTGTGACAACCCTGTGATAGACCACTGTCCAGGGTGCTGCTCACATATGGAGTCAACTGATATTTCAGAGGCACATCCTTTCACCCCATTCACTTTTGGCAGCAATATTAAATCCTTTTCTTTATCCCACTAGACTATTTCTAGGACTGCATACGTATTCTCAAACATGCTCCCTGTTATGAAGCATCAGAGGTCATTATCACTTGTAGCTACTTCATTGCTTTGTTTAAAAAGAAAGCCAACAGGTAGAATATTCTATTGATTTTCCACATCCCTTTCTCTTGTGGTCCTTGGAACCTTCTCCTTTCAGATTTTGTCACTAAGTTTGTACTGACTGACCCCAATCAGTAAAAGGATTATTAAATAGAAATTGAGAGGAAAGAGATCTGAAATATACAAAATGACATCCTGGAAAGATGGTTTCAAACATCCTATTTTCTATCATTCTTTTTATTTTATTCTTTTCTATGGATTCCAAAAGTGCCCTACACTGTTTTGAAGTTTGCCGGTTCTAGCCTTCTCTTTGTTTAGCCATGATTTCTGTTGTAAATACTGATTGAGCACTTACATTTTTTTTATCCTGTTCTTACTAAGTCACTATCAAGTGGGTAACATTATTATGTTTCTTTCGAGGTAGATACAAGTAATCCTAGAAAAAAATAATACAAATAACTAGTACCAGAATTGAGAATCAAATCCCAGGTCTATGTGATACAACAAAGATACTCTTACTTCTTATTCCATTAAGATCGCACAGTTAACGCTGTAGGTTCAATTATGACTTATATACTTATATTTTCCATATACAATTGCAGTGTCTATTTCTTCATGGAACTTCTGATATCACCATGAATCCGTCACTCAGATATCTACATTATATGCAATCGATATTGAAAAATCAATATTATTCAGTGTTGGGGGGGTAATAATAATTACTACTCCCAAAGTCCACATTCTGTGATATTTCTACGATATTTATAGGATAAGGGGACTTTGAAGGTACACCTAAGCTAAAGGTTCTTGTATTGAGGCTTTTGAGCTATGACTGGTGGATTCAATGTTGTGACAGTTTATTTAAGAAGGATCCAGGAAGATTGGAAACCAGAAGTCCATCAGTCAAGTATCAGAAGTTGCCCTTTCTGGGAATTTACCATAATCCAATGGATATGGATGGCCCATAGAAGGAAGAAATGTAAAGAACAGATTCCCCAAGAACCAATATAAGAAGTGCTCTTCCCATAACGTCTTTCTTTTGGGGTATGAAATTCCAAACATATAAAATTACGGTTTTAAAGTTTAAGTTACAAATGTGATGGTAATTTGTTGTAGCAGCAACATATTACTAACATAAACAGAATAGGTTCATTAGAGTAAGCGAATCATTATTGAAGTTCTAGCATTTTAATATATGCAACTACTTTCCTTCAGACCACCCTTGGAGAATCACAATTTGATAGTGAGTTAACTTGAATAATAGGACTAATAGCTTACAGGCCTTATAGCCAATTTTTATTGATAAGTTAATGTAATTATAATCCATCAAAACAATTAGATTACTCTGATAAAGTTGGAGGAGTTTCCTTAATGGAAACTCGACCACACTAAAAATATGCAAAAAAGTATATGGATCTGTCATTTTAAGAAACTTCAGTAAAAGCTCCTTTCAAGAAGCACCCGAATAAATGGTCTCAAAAGCAAGTAGGCTTTTAGAAAATGCTATTCTGTGTGAACAGGGGGTGCCTCACTTGACACTAGGAAATGGCTTTGCAATTTGATTCAAAATAAGTTGATGATACTCCCTTAAGAAGTAATAGAAATGCCGGAAAAGTCTAGGAGAGATAGATATCTGCTGTGGAATAGGTACAACTGTGTAAAACACTTATTTACACTTCGAAATGAAACAAGGAAAGGCTAGACGATCCCAACATGATGCAAGAGGGAAGAATGGGGTCAAAGATAGCTTCACAGCTTCAAGTAAAATGTTCTCCAGCAATCTTTCCAGGGACACACAGGAAGCTGCTTCATTAGACAAGAAACTCCTTAGAGAAAGATAAACTGTGTGTTGTGTAAATGTGATTTCACAGAAATATTATTTCCCACCATAAAACATTTCTGTATGTATTATTTACTTTACATCCCTATTAGATCTTCTGCTCCATCCTCTCCTCTCAGTCCTTCCCTCTCTCTTCCTCTCCTCTTTCCACTCATCCCTTCTTCCTTTTGTCTAAGTAAAGAGAAGGCATCCCATGAATATCAACCAGCCCTGGGATATCAAATTGCATTAAGACTGTGTTCAGCTTCTTTTATTGAGACTACATAAAGCAGGCAGTTAAGGGAAAGAAATCCAAACACAGACAATATACACAGACACAGCCCCTACTACTGCTGTTAGAAGTCCCACATGAAGACTCAGCTGCATAACTGAAACATATGTGCAGAGGGCCTAGGTCCTTCCCATTATATCCAGTGACTTTTCTGTTTTGCAAGCAAAGTCTTCAACCCAATTAGTCAGAATATCTACCCATACCAGTAGTAAATGGTTTTACTTCTTCCAGTTACGTAAATATATTTGCAAATCTTCTCATGGTTAGTTTCTGTCCTTATATGCCAATGTGAGGTAAGTGATTGTTACAAAGGTCCTCTATTGACAGATTTCATATCCCTAAACCAGTGGGTCATATATGATCTTTGATATTTCTTTCTCTCTTAGCACTTTGATAAGGAGCCAAAGAGTTTCCTCTTCCCAGAGGGTACATTTGTTGAGCTAACTGTAAAGTCTTCCAGAGTAAGGGCAGAGACAACCATGAGCAGCCTTTAGATGTGAGTCTCTGTCCTCAGTTATCACAGATGCAGGCCTGTCCTTTGGCATCCTGTGTCTTAGAACATGTAGAATAGGCTAGTGAATAGGAGTCCTTCCATAAGATTGGAAATATTCCTTGTGTCCTAAGTATAACTACATTGGTATCAGTAACTTATAAATGGTTGCTGAAGAATATCATACTCTCTCCATTCTTGATCTCAGCAGTACATTACTTTAATGCCTTGGGGAAGGAGGTCTCTTTAATTAGTCCAAGGTGCCCTTGAAATGTTTGATAATTGTGTCCAGTGTGATTAACAATCTTTTTGTTCCTGTTAGCTATATGCAGTATCAAGCATGCATATTCAAAGTTTGTCTAAATATTTTGAGGCTTTATAAATATTCACCTATATTGTGTTCCTTATACTTAATAATTTCCTTAAATATTAAATATATATTATATATATAATGTGTGTGTCTTTCTTTTTAATGTTCTTTAATTCAGTGTGCAAGAATACCCTAAACTCAAAATTGGGGGCCTCTTTCCCTCTTCTAATGTCCTGAATATGGAGTGTCCTCCATAACTCAGGAGAAGGTCAAAGAGCATCGACTTGAATCCTTTAAGTATGCCTAGGATATTGAAGACTTGTCCCTAAAAGGGGTAAGAAATTGATGTTAAGTTGAGAATGTATGGAGGGAGATAAGAGACAGAAAGAGGGGATGATCATAATCCTCAATTTTCAATCACATAGGCATCAGCCAGCATAGCATTATTTTTGACATTTACTGGTTATTTCAGGGTGACCCGGGAAGTAGGATCCTTATTTGTACATAAGTCACCTCTGATCATTTTTTCCTTATGAAATAAAGATCCATCTAGAAGATATTATCATAATTAAGATTCCCCTGGGATACCCATTTCTAATTTTCCTCCAGGAGAGTATAGAGGCTATGCTTCTTGGAAGGTAATGATGACAGTTACCTATTTGAAGGTTTTGGAGGATTATTCTGTCCAGTTTTCTGAGAAGGAAGCTGAGTGACGATTTCAAATAAATCTTGTATCTGGTTTGTTTTATTTTTAATGAGACAGGGGAAGTAAAACATGAAGTTCTAGGCAATGGTTTGGCCTTTTCTTTTCTGCGCTTACTGGCCCATCAAGAAGTGTGTCTAGAGCCAATGATAGAAAACACTTAAGAGCAATTTAGTTGGTTTCCATGGAGAAGTTGGAGCGAGCTAAGGGCTTCTTCAGAAATACTGATGGCATTGTTCCTACCATCTAATAATTTCCCATCTTCTCCCCGCTTTGCATCTTTTGCTCCTAGGCTCTTGTCTGCAGTGTTCTGAGTCTTGGTACCTGCTAATTACTCCTCTATTCCAAATACCCTTAGATGTACCATCACTCAAACCAATCATTTGCAATCATATGTTTTGAATGACACTTATAAATCTTAGATTGGCTAGCGTCTGCCTCAACGGGTATGATAACATTTCTCCTTTCAGTTCAGAGCTATCTAATAAAAGTAACAAACAGACAAACAAAAATTAAGTAGATAAATCAGTCAATTAAAAAAATACACGTTTTGGGATCCAGGTGGTCTGCAGGTCCTACCTCAAGCACAAACTCTGATCCACATGTGGCCCTGTGGTTTCAGAAAAACCTAATGCAGGAGATAAAGCCTAGGAGAAATTTCCTCAGGGCCAAACAGGGCAAAAAGAGAAGGAAAGTGCAAAAGAACTCAGATATTAGGCTTACAAAATACTGTATATCTAGCTCTACAAACAATACTGTCTCTAATACTTATCTAAACAATAGATAAACAGAAGTTAAACAATAAGCATTGTTTAGTTTTGAAGTGAAGCAGTGTCTTATGTTTCCACATAATATTACCTTCCTTTCCAAGACCCTGGTATGGCTACATTGATCAGAGCACTCATGGCCAGTACTATTAACAAATACTGGAGAAAGAATGAAAATAAATCAATACATAAACTATTGTATATTGAGGTAGTGTTTCTTCATTTAAATTTCCTAGGTCACACTGTCTAAGAATGGAATATGTAAAAAGAATAAAAATATTCTTATAAATATAAATATAAAAAGAATATAAAGAAGTGTTAGGGACAAAAATTCTTAACAAAAAGAGACCAAGAGGTTTGATGTCTTAGGGTTTCTCTTGCTGTGATAAAACCCCATGACCAAAAAAGCTTGAGGGAATGGACATTCATTTCAGCTTAGAGTTCCACATTACAGTACATGACTGACTGAAATCAGAACAGGGACTCAAATAGGGGAGGAACATGGAGGCAGTCACTGATGGATATAGGACATGAAGAAATGCTTCTTACTTGTTTTCTCCATATAGGTCAATCTTAATGTTTCTTATACCATTCAGAATAAACACCCTGGAGTGCCACCATGTATAGTGAGCTGGGATCTAGCACACCAAAATTCAATCAAGATAATTTACCACATGCAAATTTGTTTGGGGGTATTTTCTTAGAGTCTACCTTCTGTCAAGTTGACATAAAACTAGCCAGTGCAACTGATCCCTTGTCAACTTGGCACACAACCACATCACTATTCAAGAACAGTCTTTTCTTCTTGTCTGTTTCCAAGAGGATATATTAATATTAATGATATGATCTATATAATTTCAACTTTTAAAGGTCCCATAATATTTAAAAATGTCAACAATATAAAATTTCAGTCTCTTAAAATACCCAGTCTATTTCAAAGTTACAAACCTTTTAAAAATATTCCAAAGTGTCTCTAAAATATCCAGTCTCTTTATAGTTCCAGTCTTTAAACTGTATGCTCTTATAAAACCAAATTAGGGTACATAACTTCTTTTTTCTAAGAGAGACCAACCAGGTCATATTGACAATCAGATCAAACAAAGTAAAACTGACAGTCTGTATTATAAAATGTTTAGATCTTGACATCTAGAACCCATATCAGATCTTTAATGTTACAAGGAACTTACCGCAGCACAAAAAGTGTCTCACAGGCTTTGGTCAACTCCACTGAACTCTACAGCTTCTGCTGTCCTTGGCATTTTTATAGTTGTACTTGATTTCCAAAATGCCGGGGTCTCTGCAAATCAACTGCAACTTCACCAGAGGTTCACCCTTGCCTCCTAAAGTATTACTTCCCTGCAACATTGTGCTAAGCCTTAGCTACTTTCCATAGTCCTTCCATGCCTTAAAAACAACTATGACCAAGTGAGACTTAAACCACTTTGGAAATCAGTGTGGCGGTTCCTCAGAAAATTGGACATAGCTTTACCTGAGGATCCAGCTATACCACTCCTAGGCATATACCCAGAAGATGCTCGAACATATAACAAGGACATATGCACAACTATGCTCATAGCAGCCTTATTTATTATGGCCAGGAGCTGGAAAGAACCCAGATGTCCTTCAACTGAGGAATGGATTCAAAAAAATGTGGTATATTTACACAATGGAGTATTACTCAGCTATTAAAAACAATGTATTCGAGAGTTTCCTAGGTAAATGGATGGAACTAGAAATTATCATCCTAAGTGAAGTAAGCCAATCACAAAAGAACACACATGGTATTCACTCACTGATTATTGGATATTAGCCCAGAACCTTGAAATGCCCAAGATGCAACTCACAGGCCACATGAAGCCCATAAAGAAGGAAGACCAAGTGGGGGTGATTCGGTCCTTCTTAGAAGGAGCAACAAAATACTCAAGGGAGCAAATATGGAGACAAAGTGAGGGACAGAAACTGAAGGAGGGACCGTCTGAAGACCATTCCACCTGAGTATCCATCCCATGTGCAGTCACCAAAGGTAGATGCTGATGTGGAAGTCAGGAAGTGCATGCTGATAAGAGCCTGATATGGATGTTTCCTCAGAGGCCTTCAAGAGTCTGACATATTCAGAGGCAGATGCTCACAACTAGCCATTGAACTCATAATAGGGTTCTCAATGGAGGAGTTAGAGTGAAGACTGAAGGAGCTGAAAGGGTTTGTGGCACCATGAGGAGAGCAACAATACCAACCAACCACAGCTCCCTGGGTCTAAACCACAGGCCTGGGAGCACTTAGGGAGGGATCAGGGTTTCAGCTGAATACGTAAGAATGGAGGGCACTGCTGGGCATAGGTGGAAGATGAGATCCTTGACCTCATGAAGGCTGGACGCCCCAGGGGGTGGAAATTTTGAGGGTGGGGAAGTGGGAGTGGGGGGTAGATAGGGGTTACATCCACAGAGAAGAAGGAGGAGGGGTAAGGGGATAGGGGGTTCGCGGGTGGGTGGGGGATGGCGTAAGGGGACAACTTATGAAATGTAAATAAAACATCCAATAAAAACAAATCAGCTTCCACTGAGAGCAGGAGATAGTCTTGGCTGCTTTTGAAATTCAAGTTCTGTGTGGTATCTCTGATAAAACATTTCTCAGAAGTCTTCACCTTGGTCAAATCAGCTTGACATTATTATTGGTTCTGTGAAGTAAGAGTTTCACTTCAATTGTTCACAAATGAAAACAACAATGTCTCTGCTATAGACATTAAGAGACACTTAAAACTTCATCCTGGAACTTCCCAAGCCAGTCCTTTATCATCTGCCATTCCATCAGCATACCTGTATTTCAAGGAATTATAGAACAGCCTTCTGAACTCTAAGATCAAAGATGCACTTTCCAGGTAAAGGTCATGAATCCCTGCAGAATCCTCTTAAAACACATGGTTGGGTCTGTCACAGCATTATGCCACAACTTGGGGTGTCTGTCTTCACTGGGGTTTCTGTTTCTGTGGCAAAACAACATGAATGCCATCCAGAAGGGTTACATTCATTTCATTCCTCTTGGATCACACTGTATCAGTGAGAGAAGTCAGGAGAATAACTCAATACAGGAACCTGCAGGCACGTACCAAAGCAGAGATCACAAAGGAACATGGCTAAGTGCCATTTTCAGCCCATCTTTTTATATAGCTCTTGGGGCCTGGAGCCATGGGGTAGCACTTCACACAATGAGCTGAGGTCTCTCACACCATTCTTTGGTCCAGGAAATGAACTATGAACTTGTTTGCAGGGAGGTTCAAAGGAAGCATTTTCTTAATTAAGGTCTCTTTTTCTAAGATGGCAGTGGTTAGTGTTTAATTCATATAAAAACTAGTCAGGACAGTAGGAAAGTGCAGCAGGGGCAGCTATTAGGGTCAGGTCAAGGTTATAGGAGGCAGAAGTACCAAGTGTGTGAACTTTTAAATTAATTATTTCCCAGAATCCTATAAAGAAATATATCCAAGCTTCATAATCACAAAGAGGTCGACCTGAAATTTTGGAATAGGATGAAGCCTCCTCATTTGGGAGAAATGACTGGATCCTTAACCATCTCTTTGCTCAGGAGTGGTGGTACAAGCACTCCCCCGCCCCCCAGTTTCTTACTATAAAAAAGGGGAAATTAACATTTGTTTGTACAAGTTCCAACCCTTTCATTATCTATCAAGTCTTATTAAGCCCGTTATTCTCCACATTTTCCCAAAGAAAGTAAAGAGCATCTGATAGGATTCAGCTATAGTAGTTATGGCCTTTGGTTATCTTCACGTCATGATGCCACCAGATAATCACAGCCATCCCAGAATCCTCTATTCTAATTTTCAGTAAATAGAAATATAAGAAATCTTATGAAAATGGAAACTGTAAAATTATTAAATGCAAGTCATAGAAGTTAAAATACAACCATAGGGAAGATGAAAATATAATTTGGCTGAAAAAACTCAATCAGGAAGTTGAAGAGGCTGAGCATTTTATGCAAATCCCAGATGAGTCCCCATAGAAGATGGAGGGATATTGAAATTTGGGATGGTCATCAAGAGAAATAGTCAAGTTTGTTCTTTGGGTTGAACAGAACTGTTTAAGTCCAGATAAGTTGGGAAATCAGATGAGAAAGAAAAGGCAGTGCAAGTGTAGATATCTAAACAACAATTCAGTACTTGAACTGATGAGTCACAATCTGAAAGTCAATCCCTGACTTACACACACACACACACACACACACAAACACACACACATATATATATA
>NW_021604619.1:6591070-6654591 GCF_004785775.1 Grammomys surdaster | reverse complement strand
CTGCTATAGACATTAAGAGACACTTAAAACTTCATCCTGGAACTTCCCAAGCCAGTCCTTTATCATCTGCCATTCCATCAGCATACCTGTATTTCAAGGAATTATAGAACAGCCTTCTGAACTCTAAGATCAAAGATGCACTTTCCAGGTAAAGGTCATGAATCCCTGCACAATCCTCTTAAAACACATGGTTGGGTCTGTCACAGCATTATGCCACAACTTGGGGTGTCTCTCTTCACTGGGGTTTCTGTTTCTGTGGCAAAACAACATGAATACCATCCAGAAGGGTTACATTCATTTCATTCCTCTTGGATCACACTGTATCAGTGAGAGAAGTCAGGAGAATAACTCAATACAGGAACCTGCAGGCAAGTACCAAAGCAGAGATCACAAAGGAACATGGCTAAGTGCCATGTTCAGCCCATCTTTTTATGGGGTAGCCATGGGGTAGCACTTCACACAATGAGCTGAGGTCTCTCACACCATTCTTTGGTCCAGGAAATGAACTATGAACTTGTTTGCAGGGAGGTTCAAAGGAAGCATTTTCTTAATTAAGGTCTCTTTTTCTAAGATGGCAGTGGTTAGTGTTTAATTCATATAAAAACTAGTCAGGACAGTAGGAAAGTGCAGCAGGGGCAGCTATTAGGGTCAGGTCAAGGTTATAGGAGGCAGAAGTACCAAGTGTGTGAACTTTTAAATTAATTATTTCCCAGAATCCTATAAAGAAATATATCCAAGCTTCATAATCACAAAGAGGTCGACCTGAAATTTTGGAATAGGATGAAGCCTCCTCATTTGGGAGAAATGACTGGATCCTTAACCATCTCTTTGCTCAGGAGTGGTGGTACAAGCACTCCCCCGCCCCCCAGTTTCTTACTATAAAAAAGGGGAAATTAACATTTGTTTGTACAAGTTCCAACCCTTTCATTATCTATCAAGTCTTATTAAGCCCGTTATTCTCCACATTTTCCCAAAGAAAGTAAAAAGCATCTGATAGGATTCAGCTATAGTAGTTATGGCCTTTGGTTATCTTCACGTCATGATGCCACCAGATAATCACAGCCATCCCAGAATCCTCTATTCTAATTTTCAGTAAATAGAAATATAAGAAATCTTATGAAAATGGAAACTGTAAAATTATTAAATGCAAGTCATAGAAGTTAAAATACAACCATAGGGAAGATGAAAATATAATTTGGCTGAAAAAACTCAATCAGGAAGTTGAAGAGGCTGAGCATTTTATGCAAATCACAGATGAGTCCCCATAGAAGATGCAGGGATATTGAAATTTGGGATGGTCATCAAGAGAAATAGTCAAGTTTGTTCTTTGGGTTGAACAGAACTGTTTAAGTCCAGATAAGTTGGGAAATCAGATGAGAAAGAAAAACACACGCAAGTGCAGATATCTAAACAACAATTCAGTACTTGAACTGATGAGTCACAATCTGAAAGTCAATCCCTGACTTACACACACACACACACACACACACAAACACACACACATATATATATATATATATATATATATATATATATATATATATATATACACACACACACTTTCGCAGATACATACATATACACAGAAGCACACACATATACATGACATACACACATAAACATACACATGTACAGACATACACACACACTCACATGCATACATATACACATATGTGCATATATTGACACACACCAGATATCAGTTATACTTAAAGGTGATACAAAACTTGTTTACAAGATTTCCTGTTTATTCTCCAACTGTGCTTGCAGAATCTATGGATCATATTAGGTTTCTGAATTTTTTCCAATAATATCTGAGAGGTTGTAATTTTCTATTACACAAAGAAGAAAGAATCAAACTAAGGGCATGTTTACCTTCAAATACTGGAAGCAGAGCAAAACAGTTTAGTCAAGGAAGCCATTATTAAATGTGGATTAAAAATACCCCACTTTAACTCTAGGTTTAGAAAAAAAATGACAGGAATACCAGAACCAGTTTCTAGCATCATTCTTACAGTGAACAGACAGTTCTGCACAGTGCTGAGTGATAGTAAAGATGTGTGCAGGTTCCATAAATTATAAATCAGATAGCTGAACATACACAGAGAAAATATGAAACAGAAAAGGATAACATCCACAGATTTAAGAAACCCAGATACCACACTGTAAATTTGGCTTAGAAAAAATCTGTCAACTATTTCCTCAAGATGTGTTAACTGAAGGAGAAAACGAAGCCCCGGGGTGTGTGGTATTGTACCATATCAACTGGAGACTTCTAATTGTGGACACTGAAAAGCCACTCTATCTATCTTTTCAACTCAAAAAAGTTGATGGCTTGTGACCAGAGGGCAACTTGTGCAGACTTGGAATTGTATCATTCCCTGCCTCCCAAGATTGGACTTCACGGGCTTTACACTTGCCTTAAGTCCTGTTTACAAAGGAAATGAAAAATGCCTCTTTTCACAGTGCTAAACGTTATAAAAGTAGAACTTTTCACCATATTTCTTATACTTTTACCTACCTTGTTTTAGATTATATACAACGTGAAAATGCTTTCAAAGATTTGAAATGCATATAGACTCTGCTACATTGATGCAAAGAACCTTGAGTTGAGATGATTAAGAGTATAAGATACATTCTCTTTGTTATTAATGTAAATACAGAGAAAAACAGAAGGAAGACATTTGTATATTTATATATTGCCATAGTAATCATTTGTAACTACTTTATATGGTAAAATGCACGGCCCCAAAACTGAATGTGTGTGTGTGTGTGTGTGTGTGTGTGTGTGATTTCTGAACTTTCTGAACATGTGATTTCTGAACATTGATGTCTCTATTTGGTTTCCAATTTCTTTACTTGTAAAATTTTGACTCATACAAATCATTCAGGTTTCCAATGTGAAGTGGAAGTTTCTTAAAATATTTACCTTATGTTTCAGTTTTCAGTTTGAATAACAGCGTCAGAGATGTAAGTAGTATTCTCATTCCTTTTGCTCTGAATGGAATTTATAAAAATTTCTCCTATTCCTCCGCAAAATCCAAAAGCTCTGCTCACCTGGTTTCTTAGTAAACTGTATACTTATCTTAAACTGAAATCTGCTTAACCTACATATTTGGAATCATTTCATTTCTAAGGATTAAAAAATATATTTTGGTCTGAGGATACCACATTTCCCCAATATTATTGATTTTTGGAAGAGCCAGAATTGTGTTCTTCTTATGTTGTCTATTTTGAGATGATTGGCTTTGTCTTAATCTGTCCCATACTTGTCTGTTTGGCTTGCTTTGTTCTAACCTTCTAGGTTCTTAAGGAGGACCTCTAAACATTCTGTCTGTCCAATTTCAGTAGTTAATATGGTAAATTTCTCCTTTCCCCATTCAAGCTAGATGTCGTATATTTTGCTATAATTTTATTTTCATTGTTTTATATTATTTCTAAAACTGTGTAGAATGAATTAAACTTTGATTCATGATCACTTAGAAGTGCTTGATTCAGTTTAAGTGTGAGAAATGCTCCTGCTGCTTTTCTGCCATTGTTTTCAAACTAGAGAACTCTATGAGTAGAAAATATTTTGTTTAATTTAAAGTATTTTGATGATGAGATCTATTTTTTCTCATCTCAGAAGGCTTGGTCCTTCTTATAGTGTTTGTTTTCATTGATTTTCCCTAATAATTGGTAGATGTTGGAAAAGAGGCCTAACTTACTTTGTCTGGTGGAGTATTTACAAATCTGTAGGAGCCAATGGTTTTACACTATGCTGTGAAAATGTCCTATCGAACTATCCTATCGATAAATGTGTGTGTGTGTGTGTGTGTGTGTAAGCATTGGCAGTTTTAATTATAAATTCTATTTAGCATTATACATTAACCAAGATGTTGATCAAGCATTAGTATCTCGAATCTCTGTATACATGATTCTTCCTAATGAGAAACTATCATTTAAATTTTACAATGTAATTAACCACAGTTTCTCCCCTTGTGAAAGTCTTTATAATATCATTCCTCTGTAGTTATCAATCCCTGAGCATCAGTTTTGCTTGCTGTGCATTGTCGTTTTGTTAAGACTGGCAAAGTTCTATTCATTTTCCTGCAGGTCTGTTCATCCTAAGCCCTGCTGTTATGTTTTTATGGAGTTATTTCAGCTGGGTTATCCTTTCATCCTCCCCATTATAGTAATTTTACTTGAATGACTGCTATTTAATAATGACATATTTCATATTTGGTAAGATGTCCTATATTTCTATTTACTTGATGATTTTTTGAGTTTTGAAGTCTGGTATAAGATGCTTGCTAGCAATTTACAATAAGGACAATATCAGTTGATAACAATTTTTTGTTGAATAAATACCTAAATTATTTTAATGAGATTTCTGGATCTTTGGTAGGAAAGTCTCACCTACTGTATTTATGAGGATTTGGTTTATGTACAAAGGAAGACATTCACTTCCTTCCACTTCCTGCAGAATACATTAAAAGAACACCAGGTTTCTATATAGCAAAATGTTTCCCATGTTCAGTTTGCTTGGCGAATTATTGACTGAAGCTCCTGGTGTGCAGAACATTTATTTGAACCCCAGACTGACTAACTGTAGCAGAGCCAATCTCTCCTTACCTAGAGAGACAGATAGCTGAGTGAGGTGCGTACATAGGTGAATGAAGACGGGTTGGCTGACGGAATTCACTTTTCCCTTTGAGAGCACAATTAGATGTTCACAAGTATTCTAGAATCCATAAGATTTGGGCTCCTTTCTTTGGTCACAAATCATGGTATTTTCATTGGTTTTGAAATGTTTACCTACACACACACACACACACACACACACACACACACACAAGATATTTAAGACAATATTAATGTAGAAGTCTTGGGAATAGCACAACATTTTTCCTCAGAAAAGCAGTCCCCTCCCCCTTCTGCTCTTAAGTCACAGATGTTGGGTGTATTTCCAAATACTATAAGTTCCAAACAATCATGTAAAGGCATTTATTTAAGACAAATACTTATTCTGTGAATGAACTGGAAAACAAATAGTTACTCCTTCACAGAATAGAAGTTCTCCTCAACTATGTATGCATCATATTTTGGTGTTTGTTAGGCTAGAACAAAGAAGTAGAGTTCAGGCATAAAAATGACTTTGGGCTAGGAAAAGGAGGTATGGTTAAGATATTTTGGTCATCCTGATAAGCCCTTAGAAACAGTGGTCACTGATGTGATCACAGGACTTTGTTTATTGCCTTGCTTGTTCTTTAACTATTTGTGCTTATTGTCCTGCTTGTTTCTTGACTCTTTGCATCTATTGTATTGCTAGTTACTCAACCTAGAACTGACCTTAATACTTGCAAGTAATTAAAATGGTATAAAATCAGATTGGCAAAAAAAAATTTTAAAGTAAAAAAACAAAATAATAAAAAACTAAAAATCAACAACAACAACAACAAAACCAGATACACAAACAGACAGACAAACAAAAAGAGATGGATGGGATTCAGAGAAATATCTGGGACATACTAGTTCTTCGATAATTAAATGTTGACTCACTGCACCAAATGCCTGGTATGTTGAATGATTTATGTAAGGTTGAAACTACCTTTTCAAAAATTCTGTTTTTACAAAACTGCTTTGCTTAACACCACTGAACTTTGCTTCTACAGGATAAGAGAGAATTCCCAGTGGCATAGGCCATCTAGTAATACGTATCTCCACTATAAACAAGACAGCCAGGAGGTCTTCTTAAGTTCCCCACATGCCCAAGGAATCCCAAGTAACTTTCAAATATATATATGTATATATGTGTATATATATGTGTATATATATATATATATATGTGTATGTATATATATATATATATGTGTGTGTGTATGTACATATATATGTATATATGTATGTATATATGTAATATATTTTCACTTCTCTCCTTCTCCCTCTCTCTTTCCTTCTCCTCCCTTACCTCTTATCCGGTCTACTCCCTGCCCATCTCTTCCTCCACCATCACTTTCCATTCCCTTCTAACCATTCAGCCTTTGCCACCACTTCCTTTGTCTCTTCTTCCCACTTCTCTTTGACCTTCTCATCTCTCCCACTGTAGCATTTCATCCTACACTTTTCTGTATATTCAGTAGGCATTCTAATGGCTTTGTAGGCACTGCTCTTGGAGAAAAGAATAATAAAATGGACAACAACCTCAGATCCTTACAGGAGACTGACGTTGATTCCAACTTTGAATTTCTCTCTTGAATTTTCATACTGGCAAGTAGCACTGATCCTAACTTCTTCCCAAAACAAGTCTTGTTTTTTCTTTCATGTGAACTTCCACCGCATCATTCAGACAGGCCTTACTGAAATCTGCAGGAAATATTAAAACAGACTTTACTATTTAAGATTTTAATATCTAGGTATTGATTCTTTTTCATTTTAAAAATATAAATATTTATTAGTATTTGTTTTGATATAGAAACTGATTCTATTACACAAAGTTTTTTTTGAGAAGAGTTTTATTTTGAATATAGCTAGCAAAGTAAACAGAAATGGGAAAATCTGCTTGCTTGTTGAATGAGAATGAGAGTGCTTAAGCTTTATTTTTTGAGTGTGTATAGTTAATACGGCTCTTAAAAGATGATACAGATACAGTCCTTTTCTATTTTTCACATTTATTCATTTATGTTATTGAGCACAATATGCCATGGTGCACAGAGTACAGGGAACCACTTGTGAGAATGGTTTCTTTCTATCTCGTTTTTTCTAGGGATGGAATTTAAGTCATTAGGGGCAGCAGCAAGTGCCTTCACTGATGGATTGTCTCCCCAGCTGGATCACACTGTTCCTTAAAGAGTTGTCAGGTTCTGTCTGACAGTCTGAATTTATGCTAATAGGTAAGAGAAGCTGTTTTCTTCTGCAGATATCCATTCCAAAACAGCTGAAACCAAACCACTAAGAAGTGGATTCTGCATGGATATTTTTTCTCTAAAAACAGCTTTATTCCTTTCCTACTTAAGAACCATATGCCTCAATATATTAGAGCCTAGATATTTTTAACACTCTTAGTCTGGCACATATTTTTAATTTCAAGGAGCATGTAGTAACCTAGACTCTCACTTTGAACTTCTCGCTCCTTATGCACTGTGTTTTTTATTTACTCTTTTGGATGTAAAGTTTTCAGAATGAAAGAATAGAGAAATTAGTATTCTAACCACTGGTATAGGTGGACAAATCCATGTAATCCAGGGTTATGAAGATATTTGTTGTTGTTCCACCTCTGCTATATTTTCAGAGTTACAGCCTCTTTCCATCGTAGATCTTGTATACTCATAAGCAAATGGAATAAACAGAAATAGGAGTTGTAGAAAATAGAAAAGAGGGGACTTTGAAGCAACTACCCATGGATCATTTATAAAGGCAATTTTCAGAGGATGAGAACTGTGTATATTTTAATACTATAGTGAGACTTGTTGGGAAGTGTCTTAGCATAAAATTCCATTCCTTTGCATAGCAGCTAGAATTTGATTTTTGCTCCTGAAAATGATCTCTTGACATATAAACATAAGTCTTTGTGCTTTAGCATCTGTTTTTCACTTCTCTCCAGTATGGTTGTTTTACACTCCTATATAAATGTAATACTCTGAATGAGAACATGTGAAGTTCTGACAATTTTAGAAACAAGAATTGATAAGGATATTATTTCTCCCATATTAGTGTAATAACTCTTTTAGTATTAAAGGTAACAAATATTTCATAATAGCATACTATCAGGACTCTCTTTTTGCTTACAAAGCTGCACTTTGTGAGATGTCTTGTCTGGGCTACTATCCACACAGGTAATGTGGGTTCCTAATGGAACAACGGTAAGGCAAATTGCAATCAACAGAGGGTCTGAGCAACTTACTACTGTGTAGATTTAGACCCAGAAACTAGCACTATTTATCTTCAGTGAGCCAGAGAAAAAATAGATGTTGTATGCAGGCTCTATACAAATAAACTAAATTATAAAGAGTTAACTTTATCTTGGGCCCTTTTCTTTACCTACTCTGTTGCTGCTGCTGCTGCTGCTACCTTTTTGTCCTGACAAAAACTGGAAAAAATTGAACCAAAGCTGTATGCATAACAGTGTTTCTGGAAAACATGAGAATTAAAAAAATGGCAACCGAAGTCTTCAAATCTTAAATGGTATACTTATTCAAATGTAGGGTTAAGTGTATGTGTTTAAATATATTCGACCCACTGATTATACTCAGGGGAATCTATGTTTTAAAAGCCTCATAGTTTATAACGCACAGAGATAACATAAAATAAAAAACATTTAAATGGATGTATGAGAATTTAAAATTCTCTTTGCTCAATCACCATCCATCCTAAGGTATATGGGGTAAGAATGTTAGACCAGTACACAATGTTGCAATTCATAGGATGACCATGTTCATAAGTGAGATATAAATGTGAATAGTTGGTGGATATGTCCATTAACCTTAATTTAGGAAACAATTATCTTTTCCATTAGCATTGATTGCCTATATGATTTTCAGATATGATTTATTCACTGAGTATGATTTGCTTATTCATTTTTGTGAAATTTTCCTAAACTTAAATTTTTTTCAATTTTTATTTTTTAAGTGTATGTGCATATATGCATATGTGCATATATCTGCTTGTGTTCATGTATCTTTTTTTTTTTTTTTTGCCTTCAGAGGACAAAAGTGTTCTTCAATTCCCATGAGTGGCTTTGGTCCACACAATCTGAGTGCCAGGAATTGATACTTGGTCCTTTGTAAAAGCAGAAAGTATTCTTAGCTGCTGAGATCCAAGTTATCATGAATTTTGAGGAAAAGACAAGTAACTCATTTGCCTCATGCTAATTCTTCACCTGTGTATAAATGAGGAGTTGTACATATTTTAACTGTTTTCAGCAACTAGTCCTAATCTTAGGTTACTGAAATGACTATGTATTAGTTCTTTTCTCCCTTATATTGAACAGCTGCTGTGTTTCCAGGTTCAATTCCCCAGGTTACTAATTAATAACCTTGTTAATTCTGTATGCATGTGCCTTCAATTCTGCATTGGATTTTTGAGGTAGAGTCTCACTATGTATACTATATTGAGTAAAACTCAAGATGCTTTTTCTCTCTGCATCTCTGCTGAATCTTGTAATATTAGTGCCAGTTACCATACCTGGCTTTCAGTAAAATTGTTCTGATGTTTAGCACTGATCATTGACTTGATAGGAACTAGAATCACATAAGTGACCAGCCTACACTCACACATGTTACTGGTTTGCAGGTTTGGTTTACCTCTGAGCATGCAATCAACAGAGAGTCTATGCAACTGACTCCAGTGTAAATTTAGACTCAGAAAATAACACCTCTTTATATTCAGTGAGCCTTCAGAGGACAAAAGACTTTTTTGTAGGACGTACTTCAGGAAGTGTTATGGATAATATTTTGAATAAGGAAGTAGGTAATTCTTGAAAGGAAATATGGTAGCATAACGAGCTCGAAGGAACAAGCTTAGAATACTTTTTAACTACAACCGCCATGAGAAATGGTCCAAATGGTGACTGGTGATGAGATTTCCAGCTATGACATCTCCCTGTTGATCATCCATGAGCAATGCTGAATTAGGAAGTCCTGATATAGGTCAAAGCAAGGAATAAAAAACTTGTATTCACAATGAATACACCTGCAATATGGCTGTGTGAGGAATGGAGTTGCTTCCTGCAAGGACATCTGAACATTAATCATAATCCCAGATGTAACCTTCTCCTAGTTCTATGCTACTTCCTCCTCATCACCACTCAGCCTCCCTTCCAGAGGGATTGTGAAAGTGACCTTTCAAAATAGTCCATGTTCCTGTTTCTGCTGCAATTGCTAAGATCACAATTGGAAAGTTAACACCTGAGACATTTGCTATTGTCTTTTCTGTTTGTTTTCTTGACATAGAATCTAAAGAACTCCTTTACTCTGGTCTAGAACTCACTGTATACAGCCCATGATGGCCTCAAATCCATTGTAACCCTACTGCAGCAGGAAGTAATCATCACACCATATTGCTAGTCATTCTTGAGTCTGTGCATTTTTTACTTATAACAAGTTGTCACACCCAAGGGTACTGATATTTCAGTTACTACATCCTGTTATGCATAGAGGGCTTTTTCTTTGGTTTAGTCAGCTTAAGTTTCCTGTACATTTGATGATCTTTTCTTAGTAAACTTTTCTACCATTGAAACTGTGGTATTGACATTCTGTCAATGTTTATTTGCCCTTTTATCTTTTTAATTAGTTGTGTCTGCTTTATGTAACTTCATGCTGCTATTTTGTTTCTTTACTCAGTATTGACTAGCCCTTATTTTAGCATCTCCTGCTAACCTAGAAACTAGGGTTTAATTTTGAATAGCAACATCAGTAGCAGTGCTACACTTACTTTAAATTAGTAACTCATTGCTCCTGTTATTTCAAACTGTTTAAAGAATTTTACAACTGACTACTATATACTCCTCAGAGACAAAACATCACATGACCAGCTCCCCAAAATTCTGGCACAGATGGAGTACGTGATGGTTAGTGTCATTTATTAGCTTCACAAAATCTGCTATCTGTTACCAGAGAGATGGACCTCTGCGCATGCCTATTAAGATGATCACGATTACTTTAATCACTGTGGAAATTGCTATCTTACAAATGGGTGGCCCCACGATATTGGCTGTGGTTCTGGACTAAATAAAAGGAGAAAGTGCTAGCTTAGCTCACATATTCAAACTTTCTGTTTCTCATTGTGGCTAGGACAAATGCAGCTCTTGTTTTGGTAACTTTCCATGGTGCTGGAATGTATCCTGGGAGTGTGAGCTAAATACATCTTTCCCTAAGTTGTTTTTAATCAAGTTTTTTTTTTTTAAAAAAAGCAATGAGAAAAGAAACTCAAGTCAAGGGACATAAGAAATTGTTTGCATTATTTGTAGAAGTGCAGAATGCCATCAATGTAGGAGTCAATTTGGCCAATTCTAATAGAATTAAAAATATTTGCACCCTATGTTGCAACATTCATTCTTCCTCAGAATTATCCCACTGAGTCAGAACATGAGACTACAACAAAACCTCATCACAAATATTTATAGCTGCTTTATTCACAATTTCCAAATTAAGCAGTGATCAAGATGTCCTTGAGGTATATCCAAACTACGGAACATATCATTATGAAAAAGCTATCATGTCATGTTTTTGGATGAAAAGAAGGATTTTTAAAGGCACAATGATTTGTGTCAAATTACAACCATATCACATACTGTAAGAAGCAATAGTATGGAATCCGAAAAACCATCAATGACTATCAGGGAGTTGAATTGGCTGAGTTGAATGGGGGTTGAATGAACTGGAGAGCAGAGAAAGCGGTGAAACTATGCTGCATGGCACTATCTGGGTATTTAGATGGCAGCATGAATTTGTCAGAATCCAAAGAATTCTCAACACAATGGCTGGCACTTAACCTATGATAGCAGACTATCATAAAGTCAATGGTGTTTTTTGCTTTTCATTAAAAACCATTCTCGAGTAATTGGCGGAGTCGATATTTGTGAAGAAGAGGTCTGAGAGCAATCTGTACTTACGATGTAAGATTGCTAACATTTAAAACTTTTCTAAAAGTGAACTCATTAAAGAATAAAAGCAAGAAGAACATTTTGATTTCAAAAGTCATCAGCTTCAGCTGGAATGTGCTCATGGGGTGTTGGCATGGATATCTGCTCGTATCTTCCTCTCAAGTTTACGGAAGAAAGGCATTCCACACCACAATAGGAAGTTACAAAGTCGGCAATGCAGGCTTACGTCATTCAAAGGTGTACACTGGAGTTAGTGGATCAAGGCAAACATTTTAAGTGAATTACATGCATTTTATATTCTTTGGTCACTTAGCATAGCTGTCCATGCTGTGTGTGTCTTTCCAGTATTTATGCTTAGGAACTCGTATTAGAGATGGCACTTCTATCAAGGAAGTTATAAAGCCTTTCTCTTCTGTTTCTTCTTTTTTTACACAGGCTATAAAATTATCTCATTATCTCTAAGGGATCATACAGCATCTTTACGTTTTGGTATAATTTCTTTTTCATTATTATTAAAATTATTTTATTTTTTATTATATTTTTAAATAACCATTCCATTCATTTACATCTCAAATGATATTTCCCTTTCCAGTTACACCTCCACAACCCCTCCTCTATCTCATACACCCTTTTCCCCTATCCCTTTGCCTTTATAAGGATGCTCTCTCAACCCACCCACCCACTCCCACCTCACCACTCCAGTATCCCCCCATTGCTGGGGCATCAAACCTCCCGAGAGTGCAGCAAAGGGGAGATAGAACATATAGAGACCACCTCCAGTAGATAGGCAAGTCCCCAGTTGAGGGATGGATTCACCTACCCATCTTAAAGTTTTTAATCCTGAAATGTTCTTGTCCAAATGAAAGACAGGGACCAAAAAGGAATAGAGACTGAAAGCATGGACCATCCAGGGACTGTCCCAGCTGGGGATCCATCCTGTCTGCAGACACTAACCCCTGACACTGTTACTATTGCCAACAGGTGCTTCCTGACAGGAATCTGGTGTGGCTATTTCCTGTGAGGTTCTTCCAGCATCTGACCAATGCAGATGTGGATGCTAGCAGCCAACCTTCTGGACTGATCTCCCCGGGATCCCTGTTCAGAAGCTGGGAGAAGGACTAGAGGAGGAATTGCAACCCCATATGAAAAACAGTGTTGGCTAGTCAGACTACCCAGTGCTTCCAGGGACTAGACCACCAACCAAGAGTTATACAGGGAAAGATCCATGGCTCCAGCTGCACATGTAGCAGAGGATAGCCTTGTCTGACATCAATTGGTAGAGGTGGTCCTTGGTCCTGTGAATGTATCATTTCATATAAGTTTACTGCATGCTACTAGTGTTTCAAATCCAAACTTGACATAGAATCGATATTTAATCTTATTTATATTATTTGATTTTTCATTACTGATGGATGATTACTACTAGTGAAAATCATTATGCATTTATAGTAAATGAAACTATTTAGAGACAGAATAAAACAATGTTATAGCAATAATCCAGTGCCCATAAAAATTATGGTATTGATTACACATTTCTAAATTTATTGTAACTGTGTATATATTTTAATAAGAGTTTATTGTTCATTTATTTAACAAAATGATATAAGCTAAAAGACTGATTCATGAATAAATGTAGTTGCTCTTCATTTTGGTTTTACTATATTTACATAGTAATATTTATTATTAAGACTTTAATATATATGTTGATAAAATAAACTCCAGTTAGGATTTGTTTTCTTCATACCAAATTAAACTGCATTGAATAATAGTTAAATTCTAATTATCTAAAATGACTGTAAATCTTACTGTAAAAGACTCTGTGTTCTACAACCAAGAAATTATCATGTTGTTCCTAATACACAGGAAAGCACCATTTTATTAATGGGTAGTAAAAGTCTGTACAAACTGCTACTCAACAAACTACAGGTGTCAAATTATCATCTCATTGCTTACATATTAAAAAATAAATTGTATCATAATTTCAATATCTTGCTACTAGTCACCACAGAAATTTAAGATTGTTTTCTTATGGGCCTTTCTTAGAAATATATGCTAGTTTACAGCATAACTCATGGATTTATCTTTTAAAAAATATATTTCAATAATTTGCATAAAATAGTTCTGTCAATAACTTTAAAAATGCTAAGAGAAGTCAGCAATTTTTAAAACTTGGGCTCAAGAATTAACAAAGGCTTATTCACCTAAAGATTTGAGTACTTCCTAATTCATACAGTTTTGAAGTTGTAATATTAAAATATGTTCAAACATTTTGATAACTGAATTTTTATTTTATTACTTTTTATTTTTTAATGTTATAATTACATTTGCCCTTTTTCTTTCCTCCTTTTAAACCCTCTCATATACCACTTCTCTATCACTTTCAAATCCATGGCCTCTTTTTTTTAATTGTTATTGCTTAATATTTATATATATAAATATGTAAAAGTATAAACATACATATTCCTAAATACGACCTACTCTGCCTGTATGATCTTAGTTGTAAGGGATTGGCTCAGAGGTTAAAAGCACTGGGGGCTGTCTCAGAGGTCTTGTGTTCAATTCCAAGCAACCACTTGGTGGCTTACAATCATCTATAATAAGATCTGGTCCCCTCATCTGGTGTGTCTTCATACAGACCAACAGAACACAATATATAGTAACTGAAAATTTTATAAATTATTCAATTATGAAGCTATTTTTAATTATATTTGTTTGTGTTCACTAGATCTAATAACTCCCCAAAAGTTTCATAAAAATACCTTGTATTCAGCTAATTTTCTAAATTTATGTGGGTGACTACTTTTCTAAAACTATTGACAGGGTATTGTGAATATAGTGATATATATGGATCCCACTAATTTGAAATACATACACACACACACACACATTGCAAGTATAATTATTCTGTTACATTCTAAATAAATGTAGTCAGGAAAACATGGACACATTTAAAATGCACCATGGATGTACATTGCAAACAAAAACATTTTATTTTTTCTACCCTGGTATGTCATTCATGAATGGAGATGGCTTTTTAGTGTATAGTTTGGCTGAATTGGAAGAAGTTTTCTATACTCTTCTTATCTAGTTCATTTTTAGACTGTCATTAACTAAAGATACATTCCATGTTTCTAGTGGAAAACACATTATTATGTTGTTTCAAGGACATCATTTAAAGAGTAGTTGTAGCAAAGTTAATCTATATTTTATAAATCTATATTTTACTCACATCCATATATATTTATATCTGTTCACTTGTAATTGAGTAATTTTTCAGGGCACATCCCTAGAGATGCTAAGACCGATTCTCTCCTCTTGGCATCCATTAATAACTTACAGCTCTTCTTCTATGGGTGGAACTTTGTGAGGTTTTTCTCATTCATGTAAAAATGTCAAGTGGTGTTTCCACTGTTCAGTAAGTTACTATATTGTTAGGATTTCATAGGTACAGATTTGATAAACCATACTGAAGTTATTGTCCTGAAAACATGCCTGGGTCCTCTGATTCTTTTAATGCTTCCTCCCTTGTGTCCTCATTATCCCTGAGCCATAGATGTTGGAGTATTCCTGTAATTATATTAATGGGGCCTGGACAACCCATGGTCATTGTTCCTTTTTTCCATTTTACCAGTTGTGACTTTCTGTAATGGTATGTGGTCAGAACAAGGCTTCTCTGGCTTCTTTGATGAGGGATCAGAGCTAGTTTTTTCTATGATTATAAGAGTAATTATTTAGAATGCAATTATATATTATACTGATTTAAGAAAGTGAAAGCAGCAGGTTTTCCTCTATGCTCCACTCTGACTATCCATGTAAAGGACTAGGTTAACAGCGCCAGGCATGGATTCTTTCCTATTGAGCAGCCTTAAGCCAAATTTGATACCTTTTGGTAAATTTGAGGGCCACAATTGCACTGATAACTTATCAAAACTGGTCAATGTTGTGGTCTATAACCATTCAATTTATGGAACAGAAGGCGACCATAGCCTATATTATGTTGGGAATCTCTTGCACTCTAAACTCAAAAAGGGGTTTCCCAAACTTCTTACTAAGGTTTTTGTTGTTGTTATTGTTGTTGTTGTTGTTAGATGGCTTATAGGTTTTGCATGGTGTATTTTCTCTCTTAAGTGGGAAACTTCATATGGAATTTTAAGTAAACATAAGCTAATATGATACTCATTTCTTTTTCCAACATCACTGTTCTTTGTCCTTATTTCCCCCCGATTCTCTATCATATCACTTCTCAACATACCTAAGTTATGGATGAGAAGCCAAAGGCTTTAAATGTTCTATGTAAGCACATATCTACAGATTAAAGTTACTGTGTTATAGATCCTGAGGTGTATTTAATAGATTGCGAATATTTGTGAGGGGAAACTTTCATCCTTTGTTACAAAGTGTAACACAGGAAAAATGCTATTTCAACATTGTTTTCAGTTTTTATTGGTTATTTTATTTATTTACATTTCAAATGTTATCTCTCTTCCCAGTTTCCCCTTCACAAGCCCCCTATCACCTCCCCCCTCCCCTGCCTCTATGAATGTGCGCCCCCAAATGCCCACTCACTCATACCTCAGCATTCCCCTTCTCTGGGTCATCCAGCCTCCACAGGATCAAGGGCTTTCCCTCCCATTGATGTGAGATAAAGCCATCCTCTGCTACATATGTAGCTGGAGTCATGAGTGACTTCATGTGTACACTTGGTTGTGGTTTAGTCCCTGGGAGCTTTGGAGGAGCCTGGTTGGTTGATATTGTTATTCTTCCTATGGGATTGCAAACCCCTTCAGCTCCTTCAATACTTCCCCTAGCATTTCCACTGGGTTCCCCGAGCTCAGTCTGATGTTTGGCTGCATGCATCTACATCTATATTGGTCAGGCTCTCGAAGAGCCCACAGGCTCCTGTCAGGAAGCTCTTCTTGGCATCAGTAATAGTGTCTTGGTTTGGTGTCTACAGATAGGATGGATCCCTAGGTGGGGGTGTCTCTGGATGGCCTTTCCTTCAGTCTCTGCTCTACTCTTTGTCCCTGCATTTCTTTTTGACGGGAGGAGTTCTGGATTAATATTTTTGAGGTTAGTGAGTGCCATTTATAAAGGTTGGTATGAAATTGACAAGTTACATTTTAAGATAGTAAGTTCCTGAGATAGGCAAAGCTTGAAACCCAAGTCACTGACTGGGTTTGAGACAATTTTTATCAAATATGTTGGGATGTAAATTAGACTTTGAATTCCTGTAGATTTGAATAAATATAATTGGATTTTGGTGACACATGAATGAAAATGAAGAGTGTCATAGAAGTCAAAAGAGCATAGGAATGTGGGAATAGAATTTGTTTCATTGGGGCGGATATTGTATAGGAACATATTAGAGGATACAGATTAAAATATAGAATGGGGAAAAATGGCAGTGCTTGAATAATGAACTAAATGCAGTACTAGAAACAATATTCAGAAAATAAAATACTTTGAGTAGATGAGTTGTAAAAAATGATTTTGCTTTTGGATAATAAAACTAGTTACTTGTGATGCATGGATTGATGAATCAATTCACTTTATGGGTTGCTATTCTTGCAGATCTGATGATGCTATTATTTTTGACCAACTTTGGAAAGTTGCCTGTTTTGAGAATGTAATATTAATGGTTAAACCTTTGTGGTGGCAATTCACCTGTGGAATGAACTTACTCAAAAAACAATAGTAGTGGGGAACAAAGCTTTATAAAAACATTAGAATATTCTTATTAAGTGGACAGAAAGAGAGAATAAGAGAGAAGAGAGGAAAAGAACTGAAAATACTCCACAAAATTCTAGCTTGAACAATAAATGATTAGAATAACATATAAGGAAAATTCAATATTAAAAGGATAGTTGTAGGAGAAATTATGGCTTCTTGACTGTATGGTATGACTAGAGATATTTATTATGGGGAGTCTGTTCTGAAAACACAGGAAAGCCAGATGATTGCTAAGTGAAGCTGACAGACGGGATAGCCCTAGGAATAAGATGGCACAGCTCCGACAGAAACAGCAGTTGAGAGGTGCTGAAGGTAGAGTGAGCCTTTAAACAAAGTTTGCTAAGATAATGCAGCGTTCTAGTAAGACATTAATCTAACGAGGCCCTCAGGTATAGTTTATAAGCAATTGGTAAATGTTTTTCTTCTAAGAGAGGATTCCTTGATTTATATTCACTACAATGCACTGGGAGGATGGGATGCTCCAGTTATTGTAATAAATTGCCTCTAGAGTGCATTGAGCTTCCCATTTAATTAAATAACACCACAATTTATTTCTTTTTATGTTTTAGTATTTTCCCTGGTGGGATCTAACACATCCTAAATATCATGGTCAAAATCTATAGTATGCTTTTTGAGCTGTGTTAACTCTTTCCGGTTTGTTTACTGTATTGAAGGACCTAGTACACCAAGCATAATATTGAAACACAGATTTGTTTGATCATTTGTTGATTTCACACGATGACACTTTTATATTAATTGTGGAAATCAGGCAAATTTTCCTATTGCATAAATCATTAGTTGGGTGTGGTATAACCTGTGAATAATGCCGATATATGTAGGTTGTCATTAGTTACTGACCTAGGCCAGTTTTTATTATACTCCTGGCATAAACTATCAGGATATGAACAAGCATATAGGAGCAGGCACATGGGAGGAATGCTGTGAATGCTATTTTCTCTACATGAAATGGATATTACATTTATAAAATCACAGTAGCAGTTGGTAGAGTACAGAAGATCATAAGATAAAATCAAATAAAATACTAACATAGGTAGGGCATATCACCTTCATGCCTCACCCTGCTGAGGCATTGCTGGCATATGATAATCTCTGGAGAATAGAGAATTTTTTTTTGGTTTGTTTTTGTTTGTTTTGTTTTTCATTCAACCACTGGTAAGATTCCCATGCTGTTGTAGATGACCCCATACTGTACACATGGGTAGCACTAGCTGGAAAATGAATTTATAAGCAAAATGAAAATGAAAAAAATAACTGTAAAGACATGAAGTTTGAGAGGGAAGTGTTATGGGACTGTGAGGAAGTTCGAGGTAGCAACTGGGTTTACATGTGGCCACACATCATTTTCTATATGAAGCTATCCTGACTGAAGAAACTAATTTTAAAAAGACTTTCTAATAGCAAAAAAATATACCCAGTCTTTAATATATAAACATTTTAATGTACTTAAATAAAAACATATAAATATAGTCTTAACAAAAATGAAAAATCATTCACCATAATTTGCTTTCCTTCAACGTCTTTTTTGTTCAGTGGCTGCCTAAATAATAGTCTAGTTGATTTAACAAATACACATTAATTGTACACCAAGAAATACTATTTGTTTCTGGATAGATAGCAGAGTACACATTAACTCATTAAGTTTGAAATTTAGTGGAAATAAATATTATTAAGTGATATAGATATATTTGAGAGGCAATGATGACATAAAAGCTTATATAATTTTTTTGAAATATTTTGCTTAACAGCGTATCTGCATGAATTTCTTTACGTCATCTGAAATTAGCACAAGTCTTGATACATCCACCCTTTGACCACATGTAAGCACTAGTCAGAGAAAATATTAGAATTAGAATGTTGTATTCATGATGTTATTTTAGAAGAAAAGTTTATACCTTCATCAGTCATCAGGTGGTCATGTCTAGATTGATTAGAATATCCCAAGGTGACAAAGGGCCGTCTGGCTGACTAGAAGTATCTTCATCCACAAGTTCTTTTCTTGCAGCCAGATTCAGTAATAATCCATGGATTTGTTTAAATGGGGGTGGTAGAAATATTTACACTTTGCTATACAGTTGCTTAAGTGAGAGATGCTCTTCCCAAACATATAAAAACTGTTTATAGAGGTGAACTCCAAAGGGACAAGTAGAAGGTTACTGTTATTTTCGCCTGGTTATTTTTATGAGTTTTACCTCAGGGCTTTACTTTCATGTTTTGTTTTGTTTTGTTTTTGTCCACTTCCTGTAACAGCAACTGCGGATTCAAGTACAGGAGGAGGTAAATCATGTGGCCAAGGATACCTATGCTTTTCTAATTATCTGAGAAAGATGACTGAGCTAAGAATAGCATCTTCCCAATAACTCCGTGAACTGGATGCACACACTCACCACAGTGGCTGTATTTGAGATAATAACCTTGGTACTCTGTAGATAATATGCTTAGAGCTCTAGGCACACTACACTGATTTAAAGGGAAGATGATGATTCTCCCTCTTATAGAGTTCATAAATTTGCAGAATAATATATTTAAATGTTAAAATAAATATACACATATGTATCTTGATATGTGTATAACTGTGTTTTTGCAAATAGATTCATCATATTTTTCCAAAGATCAAGATTAGAATTTTAAGTAATAACATAATTTAATTGATACATTGATGATTACTTGTATTGGTAAATTGAGAGAGTGGAGACATAGTATCTTCAGTGCCAGTAATATCCTATTTTCCATATAGAAAGGTCATGGATATAGGCACAATAGGATATGTTAGTGGTATATTTTACACTACCAACTCAAGAGTCAGATGTATCAGTCTTATGAGCTAAAGTTGCAATAAGTTCTCTGTTCTTCATTTCCTTGTCTGTGAAAAAGGACTATAATGATCTCTCTTTCCAATGTCTTACAGACAGAAAGCTGTGAGCTTGATAGTTTATATAAGTTAGTTAAAACAGATCTTAGCACCTAAACACAGTACAAAATGAATTTTCTTATGGCTGTTATTCTTAGGTTTTCCTGCATTTTCTATGTGTGTCTATGTCTATATGTAATGGTACAACATAGTTATATTCTAACTTATAAATCTTGAAGGTTTTCCTATATAAAATGTTAACTATCTCACTTGGAAATGTGAGAAAAAACACACTTATTTGGATTAGGCTAAAATAAGCTAAACAAATTGGTTTGGATACACAGTTGTCTCTATTGACTAAGTCATAAAAGTGGGGAATTCATTTGAAAACTGCCCTCTCATCCATTTTCTAACTCAAAATAGACACCTGGGCAGTGCCCTGGGTCACTGTTGCCCTACAGGTTTTCTGAGCAGAACGATTAGTATTCTATACAAGACTCTTCTGTGTGTGAACAACATTATTTATGCTGCAAAGATAATAGGCCTGTAATGGACTGGGTGATGCTGATCAGCACCGAGGGCACAATGCCATGATTCCTGAGGCTTGTTAAGATCAGCGGGTGCTCTCAAAGACAATGGTATAAAGGAAATGATGAAGCAATTATTATGTTTTAAGCCACAGTTAATTATGCAAATTACACATATTAAGTGAAAGAGAATTAACCACACACTTTATACATGCCTATTTGTAGCAATAGGTGGTTTGGTAGATATTGGAAAACAAGAAATTAAAAGGACTTCCAATTTTTCCAACATCACAAGATGCAGATAATAAACTTTACAATGTAATCCATATGTTCATTGTAAAGAGATGAGAAAAACTGTGAGTAAGCAGTATATAAAAGGTAAAATGTGCCTGACAGAATTTAATATAAAGACAGAGTATCATTTTAGTACAAGTTATTCACAATCCTAAAACTTAATTATTACTTCTTTGTTCTCTGACACTTTCAGTAAGCACTTTAATACCTTGCTAGAACTAAGTTCTACATTAATCTATCTAGAAACTGCACATGAAAAAGTTTCACAAAACATTCAAAATGTAGCAGGTTTGAGCAGGGATGTACAAGGAGATTATTATTATTATTTATTGACATTTGTGGTAAGTAAGGAAAAATAGGATAGGATTTAATATGAGAACTATTATTCTCTGTGAATGATTTATATATAGTATCTTAATCATTTTAGAAGAGTATGCTAGTTACAATTTCCAGCAATATATAGGAATCTTTCACTAGCATATATGTATAAGGCATGTAATGTTGCAATAGATATTTTGCAGTAATTTTAATATATTACTATTATATTAAAAATAATAAATCTAACTAGTTCCCATTAATTCAATTACTGAATTGAAGAAAACTGAAAATTTGAGTTAAGCAAACAATGCCAAAGGAGTCAAACCTCAGTATGATGAAGAAATTTGTTTTGAACTCACATTAACCAATGCACCAATATTTTACATCAAATTTTACATGGTCCAGAAGCTAGACCCTAATTGCCATCTCCTATCCTGCCGTGAGTTAAATCTTTTAACAATCTCAGTAGAACATTAGGTATCCTGATTTTGAAAAAGCTTTACCATCTATACTTTCTAAACTTGATTGTTTTCCAACAGAACTAGCAACCATGGCATTCAGGAACATCCACAGACAGCTGAAAGTGATTCCAGGACAATCAGGAAACTTTATAACCAGCTTTCTACGGTCCTAGCCACAAGACACATCATTCTTAGCTTCTCAAGAGACAACATTGTCACTTCTATTGCATGTTCCTTTGTACCACGGCCCCAATAAAAGTCCTGTTCTCCTTGCCCCTACTCTCTTCTTTCCCCTCTCTTTCAGAAGCTGCCTCTGTACCCTGTCCTTTAATAAACCTTCCTGTGAGACCTGTAAACCACCACACACACATACATACACACACACACACACACACACACACACACACACACACACACACTAGCTTCCTTGACTTTGCTAAAAACCACCCAATGTCAAAGACAAGTAAAGGGGATTTAAAAATATTTAAACTTTCTGGAAGAGGTAAACACCAGGTCTAGCTGGGCTCCCTCAAAGGTGTTCAGACCAACTGAGTTGGTAGTAAAAAAAACATTCTTAACCTGAAGATTCTGTAGTATGACCCACATTCCTAGCTTCTTTTGAATTTTCACTGATGAAAGGGTGGGCATTCAGTGAACTATTCTTTCTCCTGTAAGTAATCTATCACCAATACTTATGTAAGTAAGCCCAATCAAACTCATTGTTTCGCCACATTGGCTGTAGGCAGTATCCTTAATTTGGGTTGTTATTGGCTTCCTAACTTAGATGAGTACATATTTGTTCATATTTCTCCAAGAATAATGTTGCAGACACGCACGCTCATGTACATACACACACACACTCACACAAGCATTCATGTACACAATTAACTGAAGAGTTATTCAACATTCAGGGTAATATGACAGACCAGATGGATGAATAGAGATGCCTCCTCACTGTTGAATCCACCAATGTTCATTAGGAGTTGATAATTTACCTAGAAGATTGTAATCATGAAATTTCATAAAAAAAAGAAACTTCAATGCTGGAGGAATGTTGGATAACCTAAGAGAAGTTCTGTTAGTAGGAAAAGTACATAACTTCAGGAAAACAATTTACATGGTCCTCATCAGACATTTCTGCCTGTGTCATAATGGGTACTTGAGTTCCAGAGTGTTATTAGTGACCAAGACAAAAATAAAACCCTATTGAATTTAAATGTTAATCAAATTATGGTTTTACATTTAGTATATTGTGATCTTTTCTAACACACATTATTGGAGATTGATTCTAAAGTTTTGACTCAATCAGGAATCTGCTTGTCCAAATGCTAAATGTCCTGGTCCCCATTTGGTCTTTGATCAGTCAATAAAGATGACAGTGACCAATGACTAGGCAAAGAGAGACTGGACAGGACCCTTAGAGTTACACCTGCTAAGGCACATGGAGGAGGAGATGAAGACTCACTATGACTTAGAGAAGAATGATGGGACAGAGGAGGAGCAGAGGTTCAGCCAACCAGCCATGTGAGATTTCAGGTCAGTGCCCAGTGGTCAATTCCCTTACTAGGTCTGGGATAGGAGGGAAAGGTTTAGGAGTGCCCAGACTTTGAGGTAGCCAAGGCATTTAAAAAATAAGCTAATTGTGTGTCTTTCATTCATGGATCTAAAAATAGCTCCTGGCCAGATTTGCATGGGCGATTTGCTGGGAGCTCAGTAGAGTAGCAACAAACTCACCACTACAACACATGAACTTTGACATGAATCTTCTAGGTTTAAATGACTAGACAGAGCATGAGAAACTGAATTAAATCTTTTGGTTTAGGTCATAAGATATTAATAGCCAGGATATGTTGACTCCTGATAGTAAACATAGGTTATTTCTGATGTTTGCTACTTTTGTTTCCTTTCTATTATGACTGAGGAAACAAAGCCTACATTAACACATATGTAATATCACGGTGTTATTAGAAGATCAAAAATGGAAATATTGCTACATTAGAGATAGACCATGACTGAGTGTGGGATGGTGGGCTGTGAGAAGCAGCTGGGTACCTAGTTCAGGCCAGGCCTGAACCCCAGACACCCTAAATGGACAGTTAGGAGTTTGGCTCGATCCTGGGCCCTGGTCGCTCTCACTTAGCTTCAGCCCTCCACAGCCCCTCCCGAAGAGAAGTTTGTGGCCATCAGTCACTAGCACAGGTAGAGGGAGTAACTACAGGCCGCAGAGCCTCCAGACATTTGCATATTCTTGAGATACTTGAAGGCCAGAGGGCGTGGCAAATTAAGCATTCCTTCCCAGACCCTCCTCTTTGCAAAAGGTATTTAACCTCAGGCCCGCCTGCCCTGAGAACACCGGATATAGCTTTATCCATTTTCAGACAGGACAATAAAAGATCTTAAGAGCATATCTTAAGACCTAGACTACCTGCTGTGGGGGACCATGGAGAAGATCTTCAACTACAGATCTGCTGTCTAACCACCTGCCAATGACCTTTCTATGTTCCAGCCGCCAAGACCCAGCCAAGACCCAGCAAAGCGAGTAGCCACAACCAAGAGTCTCATTCCCCAGCAGGTCTCTGCTGGAGCTTGTCCCTCTCACCCTTTTCGGTTGTGGGTCAGTCTTCACCCACCCCAGCCCAGTCTCAGTCCCTCAGCCTCTCACTGTTGCCTGAGAGTCCAAGGGCTTGAAACCAGTTGTTCCTCAGCCACACCTTGGCTCCAACCCTCTCAGGGGTCTCAGACTGTGTTCTCCCATGCCCAGAATGGAGCCCTGTGGCTTCTCCCAGCCCAATGTCTGCTGGCACTTGTGGAGTCGAATTTCCATGCCTCTGCTTCCCTGAGCTTCGGCCAGAGCCCCTTGGGGAAGCAGACGCTGGACCCAGAATTCAGCCCAATAGGACCCAAGCCCACACGCTACAGACCAACAGCTGAGAAGCTGATAACTCAGCTATGAAAGTTAAAAATTCAGGTCCCCCAAACAACTGGAGCAGTGGCTGTCTCTGAGCATGTTTCCTGCCTGCTGGCCAGCTAGTAATTGCAACACCCCTAAATGGACAATTTTGACTGGCCTCAGTAGGAGAGAATGTGCCTAGTCCCTCAGTGACTTGATGTTCAGGAGGAGGTTTAACACCCAACAAGCTGGCTTTCCTTTCTCTAAAAAGTAGAGCGAGGGGAAATGGGCGTATGACTTCTGTGAGAGCATACTGGGAGGAGAGGATAGTCCGATAATCAGATATAAAGAGAATAAATAAATAAATTTAATGAAAGCTAATGAAAATAGGGCATGCTAGGCTTATTAAATATAATTTTAAAATGTTGGAAATTAAGAAAAAAGAAATGGTTAATGGAAAATGTGAGGGACAGATTATTAAGAAGGTATTTGGGGAAAAAAGTTGTCCGTGTAGACATTGATGATGCAGCTGAGGAATATTCTTCCAGTTTAGAGGTGAGTAGAACTGGAAAAGGAAATTCTCCTCTAAGAATGACTGCATTCAATGTTATGTCATAGTAAAGTGTGAACTTTTCTGGAAGACAACTTTACTAGGAAGGAAAGTCACCAATAGAAGTAAAGATCCTTGAACTTCCATCTTTTATTCTTGTCTTCAAAATCAGCAAGTGAGGACCATTCTCCGTGGCAGCTCTAGCTGGCTCCAATCACACCAGACATAGACTGATGCTGTAGATCATGACCTTAATTTTGTCTGGTTGCTTTGAGAAGAATAGACTGCCTGAATTTGACTGAGAAGCTTCTTTTCATTGAAGTACTTTGAAAGCTACTTCAGTGTACAGCACATTTTACACAATAGAAATCCAAGGATCATTTCTGTCTCAGGACTGTCAGCCCCAATGACTTCAAGCCCTTTCACTTCTTCTGTCTATGAGGGACAAATTTGTTCAATCAAGTTAAATCACTGAACTTGCTCAGTCACGGCTCTGCTCTAGAAGCACACAAATTTTACTCAACTATTCTCATTCCAAGGTTATCAGCATTGGAAGTTCCACATTGTCTCCTAAGACTTACAGATACTATTTTGGCACAATATGTTAAGAAAAAGACATTTAAGAAGGCAAGTGTATTTGACTTTTTTCTTTAATCTAATTTTAATATCCATTTCAAAGTAAAATTATTACTTTCAATTGTTGAGGGTTGATCAATACACTATATTTGGATATGCAGTATTCTCTGTTGCAATCACATACATACGCAGACACTGCTGCCATGTAAACACACACTGAGAAGCCTCTGATTCAGCTCATCTTTATCGTTTCCTGATAAATTTTCCCTGTTTGTTTCACAGCTATTGTTAACATCTGGCTTTCTCCATTTCTCCCTGTATGTATTCAGTGACATTTTCCATTCCTATTTGTTTCATTTGTCTTGAATCCTTATAAATATACTCACTCATTCCTTCAACACTTTTCTAAATACCCTTCCAGATGGTCACAGTAATACTTTTTATTGCACAGTTATTGGTAATACACTAGAAAGTCACATTTTAAAGGACATGAGACTTGAACGTAAGAAATATTCTCTCACATGTTCAACTTTACAATGTAAAAATGTAACTATCTTGCTTTATTTACATTTCTATCATGAACTATCAAATGTAGAGTTTAAGAAGAAGGTGTGCCAGTATTTAATGAAGGAAAATATCTATTTTCACGTTTCATATATAGAGTATTTTCAATAAACCTACTAGGGATCATTAAGATATATAGTGATCAGAAAATAAACTGGTTATCTGCATATAGATAAAAGAAATTGTATCATGTGAATAGAAAACTCTTTGAATGTATATGTGATGTAGGTATATAATCTTACCACCATGTATACTTAATAAGCTAGAAGAAAATATATAAATTAATAAACAGAAATTAAATTCTAATTTAATATCTATTAGTATTAGTGTGTATTTCACTGGGATTCCAAGAGAAATACAGTAACAGGGGAAGTTTCAGAGGCTCTCACAGGAACTTGAATTTGGTTTCCCAAGACTTAAGAAGGTAAAGGAAGAATAGAGTATTTACTATCCAAGATAGATGCAGACAAGCTTGCAGGTGAAGTTATCATCCCCCAGTATGGTTTGAATTCATTAGGATATATTAAGGCAATAACCCCAGAAACATATTTCCTAGGGTAGAGAGTAATGAAGTAAACTAGATTTGATATTTCCTTGGAAGTACAATCAGTTACAGCTGGTGATGCTTTGGTACTGGAGTCATAGATCCACAACAGTGAATTCCTCTTGTGTGATTTGAACAGCCGAGCAGAGGCGTAAGCATGCTTAACAGAAATGGAGACTGTGTAGGATAAAAACCTGGAGTAGAAGAAAACGAAAATTACATGATACTTGAAATTTTTATCAGCATTCAGAGGTCCACTAGAGAGATACTCAAAGGCAACGGACATCCTCTGTGAGTCTTTTTGGGCATTCTTTCTTTTTGAGAAGTGTGGTACTCCTTTATTCTATTTCTGTATATCCAGATCATTGTCTTCATTCTGATTTATCTGATATGAAAATGAGCTTTGGGCAAAGAAGAAGCAGTTCACAAGACTGACTTTCATGTAACAGGGTAATGAAGTCTGCTAAAAAGAGGGTGAAAGGAACATTAGCATCTCGCCACAAAAATGACTCACAAGGTGTCCCAAATTCCCTACATCAATTAACCCAGTTGGTCAATGTCACTAGAAATTTTCATTTACTAAACAATCTTGTCCCCCTTTGGGAACATTTCTTGGTTTTATCCTTTAGAAGTCTAGGTTGACATGGCGTGTCACTTTGTTCCAGTTGCCATTACTGAAACTATGATAGATTGGCTCAAATGATTATTTCAAAATTACCTCTAAGAATAACCTTTTTATATGAAAATATAGGTGTATTTTTTTTCTCTTTTAAACTGAAAAAAAATGTTCTGTCTTACATCATCTAAAGAAAAATAGCTTTTTCATTTCAAATGACTTTCACACTTTGAGAATACATGCAAAATGCTGGTAATAATTTCACATTAATAAATAGGTTGATTCTCCTTTGGAATTTTTGTATTTTTGCTTTTGATTTGTTTTGATCTTTTACTGTTGTGAAGAATTTTTAGTGACAATATCTTCCCCCTTGATTTTACAATTGTAGTGTATTGAAATACCCCTTAGCTCTTCCTAAACATTACTAAGAAACAAAAGATAGAAAAGTTATAATGTCATTTATTCCTAAGTAGAGTGGTGGAAAAAGCATTGTCTAAGATGATTTTTGCCTAGGTGGCAGAGAAAGACTAGTCCATGGATAAAATTGGAAGTTCTGAGAAAATAGTCATTTTCTATTTTCAGTTGAGTAGTCTTAATCTGAAGGCCTGTGTGTTCAGGCTCTAATGGTTAGAATGTTTGTATATATATAATGAAATCTTAAGGATGAAACTCAAGCTTTAACATCAAACTAATTTATGTCCCATATCTCATATAATCATATCATTGAAGTGATTGCATTTAGTGTTTTGAGTAAACTTGTGATCCTATGTGATCATCTAAAGAGTTTCTACTTGTGGTAGAAACAATGTGTCTGTACTTAGAGCTTTTAAGATTTTGTTGTATTTCAGATTAGGGTTTGGATTAGTTATGCACTTATTGCATAGATATGAAATGGTCCTAAAAAAGCTCATACAAAGTACTACTCAAAGTTGGTTCATTGAATAATTAGAGGATTCTGATTTCACCAGTATGCGAGTTGATTTATCCATAATTTGATGGTGTTTCTGGGAGCATTGTAAATATTTTGAAGCCAATACAAAAGAAACTGATCAGTGGAAACAAGCTCTAAAATAGTGCCTCAATCCCCAGTCTTTGCCTCCTGTCTTCAAGAAGTGTGAGTGTCCCAACAGAAGTCCATGACTTTGATATTCTTCCTGTTTGGGAAAAACTCAAAAGTCATGCAGCAAATTCTGAGACATGAACTGAAACAATTCTTATTTTCATTAAAAATGTTTAGAAATATGGTCACAAAAATGAGAAATGGCCAGTGAAATGCAGCTGTATCTTGACTACAGCCAAATTCAGCACAGATTTAGTATTAACTGTAAACTTAAAACTGTTATAAATGAATATTGATGTAAAAATCTGTAAAACAGACTATTTTTCATTTTTTTGATATATGTATATGAATAAATGATACGTTTGTGTGTGTGTATGTGCGTGTGTAGGGGGTGTGTGTGTGTATGTGGTTATATGTGTGTGTGTGTGAGAAAGAGACAGACAGAGACAGAGAGAAACGACAAACAAGAAACTGGAGAGTTGGCTCAGTGATTAGTGGTATTGCTCTGGCTGAGAACCTAGCTCAGTTTTCAGCCTCCACATGTATGTTTAACTCCAGTTCCAGGGAGTCTGATGCTTTCTTATAACTTCTACATTTATGGTATGTATGGGGGCACATGTAAGCAAGAGTTCACACTTGTAAAATAAAAATAAATCTAAAAACAATATAAATCTCAACAAATTTGAAAATATTTAAAAGTTTAGCAATTTTCAAAAATGGCTAAATCATTATGTACTAAATGAGTACTTTCTTTGAGAAATTCCTCATTCAATATTTATTTATTACTTACAAATAATTAATTTAATTACTTTTAAAATGTGACTTTAAGGACACAAAATTGCCTTATGCTCAAAATATAAAACAAATTAAAAATATTTTCATGAACTATTTACTGCCTACATTTTTTACAATGTTTACTTTTAAATATAACCCAATCACAAAAGAACACACATTGTTTGCACTCACTGATAAGTAGCTATTAGCCCCAAAGCTCACAATAGCAAAGATACAACTCACAGACCATATTAAGCTCAAGAAGAAGGAAGACCAAAGTGTGGGTGCTTCAATCCTTCTTAGAAGGAGTAACAAAATACTCACGGGACCAAGTACAGAGACAAAGTGTGAAGCAAAGTTTGGAGGAGAGGCTGTCTGGAGAATGCCCTACCTGGGGATCCATCTCATGTACAGTCACCATATGCACACAAGGTTGTGGCTGCCAGGAAGTACATGCTAACTGGAGCCTGATATACCTGTCCCCTCAGAGGTTCTGCCAGAGGCAGATGCTCAAAGCTAATCATTGACTTGATCATAGGGTCTTCAATGGAGGAGGTAGAGAGAAGCTTAAGGGGCTTGAGGACCCATTGGAAGAGCGACAATATCAACCAGCCAGAGCTCCCAGGGGCTAAATAGTCAGCCTGGGAACATGCTTGGAGGGACCCATGGTTCCAGCTGTATACGTGGTGGAGGATGGCCTTGTCAGGCATTGGTTCTCTGAAGGCTGGATCCCAAGTATGGGGTAATTTGAGGGCAGGGATGGGGAAGTGGGTCAATGGGTGGGGGCACACCCTCATAGATGTAACAGGACGGGGGATAGGATAAGGTGTTTCTTGTGGAGGCGGGATGGAGAAAGAGGATAACATCTGAAATGTACATAAATAAAATATCCAATTAAAAACAAATAAAAAATAGTTAATCTAAAGTATATGAGCTAGACAGCTGTATACACACAGATCACACTCAATATTCATTAAAAAAGAAATCAAACCAGAAGCTGTACGTGATAGACCTTGACGCAGAGGAGCTGAGTATGCCACAGCTATGGTACTTTGTAATGTGTGTATTTTTCAGCTTGATAAGGATGTATCCTTAACTACTAAACAATAGAAACCAAAGGGGCTCAGGGACAGGTATGCCTGACTATTACATGAGATATTAGGACAATGAAATATATTAGGAATTAGGTGTGAAAGTCTACAGATTATGTTTGTTCTCATTAGTATCAAGTACCCTTTTATCTCACCTTAGTTGTTTCTTCTAATAAGACACCCATCTGCATACTGAATCTAATGGCACATGCTAAGAAGTAAATATAGGCATTATAAAGTTAATTTTTCTACATTATAATCTATTTCAATTATTTTTAGTATTTATTCTTCATTATGACTACAGTAATTTTGTAGACCAAAGGTTTATTTATTTTAGTTCTACCTGAAACAAGTTAAATATGTACACCATAATTTATGGTTTACCCATTTGGACACAAATATTTACAACATTAATATTTTGAGCTTAGCCATGTAGATAACTATTACTAACTTTAGGTACATAATATTTATTTTATGTTTGGGGTCAGTAAAGAAATATTCCTGATATATCCTATGGTAATATCTATAGGAAGGCTCATTGAGCTCTTTTTTTTTTTTTTTGTATTTTGTCTTAACATTTTTTTAAACACAGTTTGCTATTCATAGTCTAAACTAATATATTATGTCAAAATTCTAGAATCATTTTAGCATTAAATTTAAATTGCTTGAATTGAATGAGTAAAATTTGAACACCTTTCTAATATTCATTTGAAATTCCAGATGTCATTAATTTTGAAAATTTAGTGTTCATGTTATAGAACTTTTATTTTGTATAGAAATTTTGATACTTTGTATCAAAATAAGCATGTTTAAAAAGCCATTCTTTTCATGTTTATTACAGGATTTGCTTTTCTTGAGAACTTAGAAGGAACAAAAATTTATCGTGGTGATGAGCAAATGATTAAGATTGTAACAGGCTCCTTTCAGTTTGCTGCTGTGGTTTGCAGCACAGTGACCCAGAAAGAAGAGCAATGATAGACAGACACACAGGACTCTAGGTTCACTTCAGGAATGAACAATATTTTTCACAGTTAACTACAGAAAGCAGTAAAAGCAAAGGTTGAACTAACAGTCTTTACAACTCCTTTGTCTTATTTTCTGAGTCTGAATTCTTTCTTCAGCAATTCCTTGTTCTTGTGGTCCTGTTTGTCCCAGAGAACATTTCTACTTAGCAGTTATCTCATGCCTGCCACTTTCTACAGTCATGGAGTCACATGTTGGTCAGGGTTTGTACCTTAGAAAATAAAGACAGACCATCTGCAGCAAAGCCATGAGATTCTTAAGTCTATGCGAAATGACTAGGCTAACCACCCTGCAGGCAGCCTGCACTTAATATTTGCCTTGTTTCTTTTGCACAAACCCCACAGGGTTGTTGAGAATAAAACAGATGGATACATAGAGTCTTCAGCACAGTGAGAAACCTTGAGCTAAAGCTACTCTAATCCTTTAAAGTGGTTACAAACCAACCTGATTAAATATCCTCCTGGTAAGTAAACAAACCTAACTTTGGCTCTGAAGGGAGGTACTAACTCCTTTTGAGAAATGCATATTGTGCACGCATTATTGATGATGTCTTCCTTTAGGGTAACAAAGGGTGGCTAAACTGTGCCTACAGGAAGATATGTGCATGTAAGTCTATCAGAAATAGTGTCCCGAACAGATGTTAATGAAATTTACGATGGATTGATAGACTACTATTTAAAACCCAAAGACAAAGGTTACATTCTCAGTGTCTAGCCAACAATTATTTACCCATTTATAGACTAAGTATAAAGTGACACGTGATATCTGCCTTCTCAAGTCATATGCTGATCCCATAGAAGAAGACATAAAACTTCTAAATGTGCAGGAGATCAAATGACAGTCATGGGCAGGATTCAGTGTTTTTAAAACCAGTCCAGTGATAATTTCTTTTTTTTTTTTTAATCTGTAAAGTTTAGTGTTTGTCTGTTGTTTTTCTGTGGTATTTGTTTACCTGTAAGGCAATAAAGTTTGGTGTCTACTGGGTATAAGAAAATTTTGAATAGATCAGGCAAATTACTAACAGCAGTGTAATTATGTATTCATTTCAATTATCAAGAGTTTGCTTGTGGAGTTTGCAAGTTAAAGGTGGCTACCGAAATGATGGGTGAGCAAAGTCAGCAAGACAAGGTCAGATGTCACTGCGTAAAAAGTGAATATAATTCTTGCACATATTCTGTTTTCTTGGTAGCAAGCAACACTCTGTTAAAACATATTTTGGTTGTGACATTGAGTTATTAGCTATTGATAGAGAAGATGATTACAGTTTCCGTTTAATTTGGTTCAAAATAAAAATGTTACTAGTATCTAACTGATAATTCATGTTGATTCTTCATACACTCATTTAATACAGAAAATTACTGCATGAAATCGTTTGCTATTATATAAAATGAGATAATTGCTTTTAAATCACAAATCTCTATATCATTGAATGATAAAACATAATGCGATATATTGTACATGATGCACTATTTTAATAGTAAAACAAAATCTTCACATATGTATATACATATATACGTATATATATATGTGTATATATACGTATATATATATATACGTATATATACACATATATATGTAATTTCTCATTTCTGATGAAAACTAATCAAGGTTTTCATGTAAATTTCTGAACCTCTAGATACCTCTAAGAACTCATCATAATGGACTGTTGAAATAATTTCATCATTTTAATTATTTCCAATCCCATTGAGAACTGTTAGGATTCCTCTTAAGTAAGACATATAACAGTTGTTCTAATCATCTTGAGAAATGAGGATTCATTAGCATTAGTTCAAGTGAGTGGAATTAGCTCTTGTCTCTCAGGGAATCACTGGAAGAAAGATGGATATTTCCATATAGAGTATGTAATTATTCCTAAAACAGCTAGTATAACAAAATATTAAAGTTTGTTTTGCAATATTAAAATAATTAATTTAAATTCCACCTTTGTTCTCTAGGAATACACGAGTTTTGTTTGTTTTTAGTAAAAATACAAGGTCCATGCTCCTTTCTTAAATTTTCTGTTAATGAACCTGTTTCTTCATGTACTGATATCGTTCAAAAATTTTGTGACATGATGAGATGGTTTGACAATGATTGGCCCAGGGAGTGGCTCTATTGGGAGGCATGACCTTGTTGGAGTGGGTGTGGCCTTGTTAGAGTGGGTGTGGCTTTGTTGGAGTGGGTGTGGCCTTGTTGGAGTGGGTGTGGCCTTGTTGGAGGAAGTGTGTCATCTCTCTCCATCTTCTATTCCTCATTCCTATTACTCTACTCTTTCCACATGATCCCCTGTTTCCAGTTTCCCCTATTTATCCATACTTATCTATTCTATTCCTTTCTTGGGAGATATCCCTGTCCCACCCCAAACCCAGTCCCTTACTAACTTACCTCTCTGGTTCTATGAACTATAGCTTAATTATCATTGACAGAAAATATCTGCATATTATCAAATACATATCATATTTGTCTTCCTGTGTCTGAGTTACCTCACTCAAGACGGTTTAGTTTTCTAGGTCCATACATTCACCTGAAAATCCTTTCATCTTTTAATGAATGAGTAATATTCCATTGTGTATTTTTTCAAATTTTATTTGCCCATTCATCTGACATGGGAAATATAGATTTTACCAACTTCCTACTATTATGAATAAAGTAGCAATGAACATGGTTGAGCGAGTGTCTCTGTGGTAGGATAAACCATCCTGTGGGTATAAACTCAAGCAGTGTATGTGGATTTTAAGTTATTTTTACTCCCATTTACTAAGAGATTACCACATTGATTTCCATTCTGGCTACATAAATGATCAGACCCATGAGCAACAGATGAGTGTTAACTTACTCTAAATCCTTGACACAATGAACTGTCACATCTTTTCCGATTCTTGACTATTTTGATTAGTATATTATAAATTTTGAAAATAAGTCTGATTTGCATTCAAATGGTGAATACTGGTGAATATGGTTGTTATCTGCCTTTTAAGAATTCTGTTTCAATACATACCCAATTTTCTAATGGGTTATTTAGTTTATGTTATCTAGATATAAAATAACATATTGGATACATAATAGGCTAAAAAAAACTTGAAAAAGTCAATGAATTTTGCCACTTTATTTAAACAGCACTTTATTTTACTATACAGAATCTTATCAGTTTAATGAAGTCTGATTTATTAATTATATGATTAGTGCCTATAATAATGGTATTGTGTTCACAAATTTTTCCTGAGTGTATCCATATTTTCTCTTCTATAAGATTCATTAGGTCTTATTTTATGTTGAGCTCTTTGATCCGTTTGGATCTGAAATTTTTGCAGGATAAATTATATAAATCTACTTACCATCTTCAACATGAAGCCATCCAGTTTGACCAGAATGATTTGTTGAAGGTACTGCATTTTTTTACAGTGTGTATTACTGACTTGTTTAGTAAAATGTATGGCATCCATAGGTGTGTGTATTCATGTCTATGTCTTGTGGCTACAAATGTGTCTATTTTTGTGCCACAATGAGTCTCTGTATGTACCGCTCTGGCGTTAATACTGTATTTCTCTAGCACAAATTGAAATACTGGATAGTAGTACTTCCAGAAATTATTTTATTCAAGATTGTGCTTCCATATGAATGTGAAAATTTTACTTTAAAGATCTGTAAAAAAATTGCATTAAAATTTTGATAATGATTACATTGAATCTGTAGTTTATTTTAAATAGGATGGTCACGATATGGTCATGGATGACCTTATGATATTCTGATAATCTCTTCAATTTCCTTCAATGTCTTAAAGTTTTTATCAAACAAATGTCTCACTAGCTTGTTAAGATTTGGCCCTCAGATACTTTATGTTAACTGAGTCTATTGTGAAAATTGTTTTTAGAAGTTTTTTCTTCAGAAGTCATTTTTATACAGGAAAGCTACTGATATTTAAGAGTTAATTTTTATCCAACTGATTTTCTCAAAGTGTTTATCAGCTACAGGAATTCCTTGGCAGAATTTTAGATACAAACACACACACACACACAGACACACACACAGAGACACACACACACACACACACACACATATATTTATATCTTCTACAAATAAAAATTCTTTGACTTCTTTTCCAATTTATATCCCTTTGTTCTCCTTCAGTTGTCATATTGATCTAGCTAATACTTCTTTTGAATATGTATAAAGTGAGTGAACAACATTGTCTTGTCCCTGATTTTAGTGAAACGGCTTTGAGTCTCTCTTCATATAAGTTGATGCTGGCTATAGGCTTGCTGTAAAGTGACTTTATTATGTTGAGCTATTCCCTTGGATCGCTAATATCTTGAGGACTTTTGTCAAAAAGAGATGTTGGATTTTGTCACAGATCTTTTCTTTATCTAATGAGTTTGCCATTTGCTTTAATTTGGCCTTTCATTTTATTAATGCGGTGCTTTACTCTTATCATTTTACTTATATTGCACAAACCCTGCATCTCTTGGATGAGACTTATTTAATCATGGTGGGTGATCTTTTATTTGTTACCTTGGATTAAATTAGAAGATTTTTTTGCATGGTGTTCATAAGAGAAATTGAACTTAATCATCTTTCTTTGTTGTGTCATTACATGTGTATCACAGTAACTTTGTCTCATAAAACAAGTTGGACAATCTTCCTACTGTTTCTACTTTGTGGCATAATTTGAGGATTACTACAATTAACTCTTCTTGAAAGTCTAGTGGTATTCTGCACTAACACCATCTGTTGAGGGAAATTTTTGATTGGAAGATTTTAATTACGACTTCTATTTCACAAGTGTTTCCAGTTATGTTTAAATTGCTTATCAGATCTTGATTTAATTTTGGTAAGTATTGTGCATTCAGAAAATGATCCACTTCTTTTAGATTTGCAAGTTGGTAGATTTCAAATTATACATGTATCTTCTGTCTAACAATATATCTCAAATACAGTTTCACCTCTCCTCATTTTCTCCCAACTTCCCCCCACCTCTCCTCTTCCCCAGATCCACTTTTTCTCCATCTCTCATCAGAAAAGAACAATCTTCTAAAGGATAAAACAACAAATATGACAAAACAAAATATAATAATGCTAGTCAAAAACCCATCACAAAGAAGCTGGACAAGGCAACTTATAGGGAGAAAAATATTCCCATCAGCGGACACAAGAGTCCAAGACACACCTGCTCCTGCAGTTAGGAGTTCCATAAAACAACATGCTAAAAGCCACATCACAAAACCTTTAGGACCTGGGGCAGACCCATGCAGTCCCCATGTTTGCTGCTTGAGTCTCTATGAGCGCTTATGAGCCCTGCTTAACTGAAACAGCATGCAGTGTTTTCCTGTTATCTTCTGTCTGCTTTGACTCCTAGAGTCCTGCTCCCTCTTTGCTGCAATTCCCGGAGATCTAAGTGGAAGAATTCAATGGAGAACTTCGATTTTGATTCTCTTCACATAATATGTGGACTTTCATCTTTGCATCTGCTCACAATCTGCTTCCTCAGGAAGCCTTTCTATGTCCTTAGATTTTCTGATTCCTCATTGTTTATTGCTCTGTTAGTTTTTTTCATTTTTAATTTTATGAAATTTTTAGTCTGTCTCATTTGGATAATTTGGATAAAGGTTTGTCTGTTATATTGATTGTATACGAGAATAGGCTTCAGCTTGCTGGGATCTTCCTGGTTTTGCCTCTGGAGTGCTGACTTACAGGGAAGCCTCACCATACCCGATAGAGAGCTTTGCTGGGCTTACCGTATTATGATGACTATACTATATGATTTACTCAGACTTAACACAGTCTCAGTAATATTCAGTTTGTTACAGGGCACAGAGCATACATATTTTATTAGATTTAGCTCTTATGGAATTCACCGCTTAATAATCTGATAGTAAAAATAAAACCTTCAGTTTTCTCCCATCATTTGGCTGTATTGTATGTGATGTGGCAGGGATTGTATACTTTGGCAGATGTCATCACTCTCTTCTTCTACTATGTTATATATTGAAAAAAAATGAGAAAGTTTAAAGCAATGCCACTCTTCCCAATTACGATCTTTCCAATGCAGACAAGATCATTCTTTCTACACAGTTATTAATTGAGCAGTGAACTGCATTTTGATGATTTTGATTAATTTACAATTATTTTATATGTTTAATTTATCCTTTGTAAATAGCTACATTTACTAAAGGCCATACATTGGAACTGCTTGATTGGGATTATGAGAGAGAGGACTCTGAATATCACTTCCCAGCTATGCTTGCAGAAAGCCAAGAGATAGCTGGAAATTGACATTTAAAGCTGTTTTACATTACAGAAGTCAGCAAATGTAAAGCACAGATTTTTTTTTCCATCCTATCTCTCAACAGCCTCTTGTAAACAATTATCACATCAGTGGTTAAAACTCTCAGAATTTTGGGCATCCTTCACCTTAAATTTTGAGGATCAAGCCTTACTTCATGTTCCCTTGAATTGTGATTTCAAATCAGCTGAGAAAGTGAATTTATCTCAATAGAATCTTTACTTTTCAAAATTTCAATACTTTTTGCAAGTTAATAAAATTTGAAAGACTGCTGATATATTTTTTCAAATCCATTAATGTTGAAATGGTCAGACATTCTTGAAATCAAGTGACTAAGATTAGGTTTCCTCTAAAACAAATTGTAAATGTTTAATGCTTGAAGATTGAGATCAACTTTCACCCCCAAAGACATCATACAGGCCTGAGGTTCTCTGTCTCAATGCATATACAGATCTAAGTTTAAAATATTCTTTGTAGCAAGTATAATTTTATTGAAAGTTGAACAATATTAGGAAGTATTCAGGCAGAAAACGAATTTCAAATTGAGAATGAATCAGTTTACATTAATACATTATAGTTTTTCAATGAGTATTTTAAACTATACAAATTTGATATTTTGAGGATACCAAATAAGTTTTTACTTTAAAACCATAAGCTAATACTTGCAACACTATCTATAAAGAGACTCATTTTTCATAGGATGACAGGAGGAAATAGCAGCCTGCTGCTCACTTTATAGCTCAGCAACTTTCTAAGTAGTACATGCATTCATGTATTTCATGAGATCTTTTTGTAAACAAATTGTTTAAGACCTCTGAGATGCAGCACTCTATATGCATCAATTAGCATCCTTCATGGAACGATGTGTTCATTGTGAACCTCTTAAATAATGATGAACTTGAAACCCAGCCTTTTACTCCCATTTATATCATAGCATATACACCTGACTTTCTACTTACTAATAAACTCTGTTAAAAAACATAAATCACCATTAAAGTTACAGTTCAGATACATATTTGCCTTTATATGTAAGACATTGCTACTTTTTGATATTTGGAATCATCAATACCATTAATTGTTTAAGCACATATTTTGACAAAAAATATATTGATATTCTTATGCTTTTACTTCATTTTGTCATCTTTTCTTTTTTACAAAAAAATATCTAAAATGCATTGCTCTTTTAGTTACATCAAGTTCCATTTATATAGATCAAATTATTTTTAAATATAATCAGTATAATTTAGTTATAATCAGATAGATAGATAGATAGATAAAGTAAAGTACGTAAATCATGAATATGCACAAAAATTGTGTGAGATCATAAAGACAATGCATTTGATTGCTAGGTTTTTACAACAAAGTATTTTAAATCCACTGGCTTTGAAACTCCATCCCATCCAGTAAGGAATGCAGCATGATCATGCTATTGTTGATTCTTAAATATAACTTTTTAAATAGCAAAGTTGTTGACAAAATAACTGCTCACAAGTGAAGTACAACAATTTATTTGCCACACACTAACTGTGTTTCATTTGCATGTCCAATTGTATTTTCAGTCAGTTAATTTGTGTCTTCACCGGGAAGCCTGGTAAGAGCTAACAATATTTACTTGACTCAGACAGCAGTGCTCCTGTGTGCGCAGCATCCTTCTCATGCTACTGTAGTCTTACAGTCATCATTACTTATACTACATTGATTTCACCCTCTGTCCTGATACAGTCTTGCTCCCAGTTACGCCTCCACTTCAACTTGCTAATTACTGCACTCAGTCCATTCATCTCTCCCTCAGACTCCTGTACAATTGCCAATTTGTGGAGTGCATGTTAATTATCTCTGTCCATTATACCTTACACAACATAGTCTTAACATTTCTCCTAGTTAATCATGCTGTGGTGTAAAAAGATTTGAATAAATGTGTTAAAATTATTCCTAATTAACTATCAATTTATCTAATCTTACCTTGCTTATTCTAAATCCCAATCATTCTATATTTTCAAAAATTTTTGATGATTTGAGGAATCCCTGTGTGACATAATCCTTACTAGTCATGTAGATATATAGCAAGTTCTCAGTGTGTCATTTTGAAAACATTAAAGATAATAAATACAGAAAAATTCTTATTGTTTCAGTCCACAAGGAGAGACTCAGATAATTTAGCCTTACTACTTAATTTTGAAAAGTTAGTTGATAATCAACCACCTTACCAAAAAAAAAAAAAAAAAAAAAAAACAAGCTCAATATATAGGTACGTAGTTAGAAAGCCAGGCCCACAATAAAAAACAAAACCTGAGTTTGCTTCCCAAGTACACATAAGAAGCCAGGTAACAACGTACATATCTGTCATCACAACACTATGGAGCCAGAGATAGGCAATCCCTAGAGCTCTTTGGCCAACAAGCCTAGGTGAATCTATGACCATAAGCTCTCTAAGAGAAAGCAACATTTTTTTTCATTTTCCCTTTCTTTCTTTCTTTCTTTCTTTCTTTCTTTCTTTCTTTCTTTCTTTCTTTCTTTCTTTCTTTCTTTCTTTCTTTCTTTTGTTCTTCCTTCCTTTCTTTCCTGCCTTCTTCTTTCTTTTATATCCCAATGAGAGTTCACCCTTCCTCCTTGCCTCCCAGTCCCTCTATCTATCCCCTCTCCCTGACCCCCATCCACTCCACCTCAGTTTCTCAGTTTCTTTTCAGAAAATGGCCACCCTCCAGTGGATATCACCTAGGTATGTTATATCAGGTTGCAGTAAAACTAGGTCCATTTTTTCCTATTAAGGCTGGACAAGGCAACCCGTTCCGAGTTTTATTGCTTGTAATCTTTGTACTCACGTGTTCCTACATCTCCACCCTCATTTTTTTTAATCTTCTCACAGCTTGGATACTATAACCACATTTCCTGGAATCCTTTTGTATTGTGCTTAGGATTAGTAGATAAATTCTGACCAATAGCAATACTTTAGAGTTTTGAATACAAACAAAATGCTGTTTTGACACTTTTTTATTGTTAAATGAACTGTTTTATTTATTTGTACTTGAGCTATTGTCTCTACATTTACTTGATGGAGAGTAAGCAATGTTGTGGGAGTCTAGAAGCATCCTGTGACATTTATTTTAGATTGAATTTGCATAGAGAATATTTGTCTTTCTTGAAGTTTCTTAAATGATAATTCATTACAGATTACATATAGACAATATTAAATTTTGCTTGTAAGAAAGTCTCAATGTCATATTGTATGTGACTAAACATCTATCAGTCTGGTTGCTTCAAAGTAATACATTATAAACAGACATCAGGTATCCTTTGCTAATGTCATGCTGGGCATGCCAAAACAATGATTTCTGAATAGACAGTCACTTCTGTCATACAAAACCTAATGCATGGCATGAGGAACCGTTTCTGCAATTCTGAATCTGACAGATCAAAGGCAGGTTGTGTAATACTTTTCAAAGCCCAGTTAAACCAAGGATCTCTATTTTTGAGATTATAAAATAATTTCAAATTTCTCACTTCTCTTTCCTCCCTTTGTACTTTCCCATATACATTTCTCTGACATCTTTCAAATCCATGGCATTGTTTTTCATCAATTCTTATTACAATTATAACATGCTCAGTCTGTATATTAATAGTTATGTGTGTGTTTTCAGGGATGGTACTGGGTAACCAATTGGTGTGTTCTTACATGGGTAAGATTACTTATTCTTCTCCGACTATTCCTTAGTTGGTAAAATTTATTTATATGAAAGACAATTTTCTGTAAATCCAAGGAAATTAAGATGGCCAACTTTTCCATGTGTTTGGAAGATTTTAAGTGTAGACATTCTGACTTAAATAAGAGTCACAATATCACAGCACATTTCCCAATCTTATAACACTTACAATCTTTCTGCTCCATTCGCCAAAACATTCCCTTAGACTTAAATGTGGAAGTGTTTTGTAGATGTATTCATTGTGACATAGATTCAAAACTCTTCAATTTTATTGGTTGTATTTTTTGTTTCAAGACAGTCTCACTATGTATTCTAGCATGATCTCAAGTTCTAGGACTACTTCCTTACAAATAAGTTTACATACCCCTATGCTCAGCTATCCTTTTATATTCATGTATCACACTACAAGTTAAATAAGTTTTATGCTAAAGTTGGTTTATATATGCAAGGCAACATTTTGCAAAACCAAAGAAACTAAGATGGTAACCTGAGCCTAAATATGAAATGAATATAGATTATATATAACAATTTGTAGTTAAAAGCAGAGCATTTCTACAATAAAGTATTATAATACTCTACTGTAACCTAAAAATAGAATAAACAGGTCAGATATAGTAGTCTGAGGATAATGTTAACAAACGTAAGGCAGTGGGTGAAGCAAAGAAGACAGCTGGGAAACAATGGTGACTGATAGTACCAGCTGATATTTATCAACTAGGAAAAGAATGCACTTGTATTTTAAGAAAATAATATAGGCTAAGTGTAGCCCTTATTATATTGCCAATTAATTATATGAATATGCATGGATAAAAGCAAATATTAAAATTATAGAGTTAAATATTTTAATTTTAAAACCAATTTAAACAGCTTGATGCATGACCTGAAATGGCTGCTTGACAGTAACTTTCAGGAAAGAAAGACTAGTTATTGACTTTGTAAAATTTTATTAAATAGGAAAAACAAGTAATTTAAATAAATATTTTTCTCTTCTTTTCAGAAAAAATAAAGATTCATTAAATCAAGACTGGAATTATGAATATCTACTTTGATTAAAAAGATCGTTAAGCATAGAAGAACATAAACAAAAGTGTGCTTTCTCATGTCTAGCACAGTGTTAATACAATCAGAATTAACGAAAGTAATACCATGCCAGATTTTGGCAATATTGGTAGGTTACTGAGATAAAGCTCACCATTTGCCTATGTAATTGTCCAATTCGGGCTTCCAGATTGATGTGCTATCTCCGTGGACTAATACAGGAACCCAGATTACTATCATCCTGTTCTTCTGATTGCTTGTATATGCATCACTTGTGGTATTTATGACTTAATTGTGTTTTTATTGTGTCAGCACAGCATCTGATACATGAGAGGGCTTGTGTTTTCACAAATGGCAGTGACAGAGGCAGTGTAGATGTGTTTGTTGTTCCGTCTGGAGCATTTTTGGAGCACTGGAATGTTGTTCTTAAGGGAAATAGATTTTTATTACCAACAACTTATTCTTTTTTTCTTCTCTTCTGATTTCAGGATTGCAGCTGGCCTAAAAACAATTGAAAGTTACCCCTGTTAACTGGCATGAAAATAGCTCCAAATATTAAGTTAACATATGAAATACTATTGCTTGTATATTTTTTAAAAAAAATAATGTCAAAATGTCTGACATTTTTTAAAAAGGCAATAAATTTAAATCAACAATTACTGAATACTAGAAACACTTTGTTTTTGCTATTTTGTTCAAAAGCCCAAGTAAATAATAAAATAATAGTCTTGTGGCTTAATGCCTGTCTTATATAAATCACTTCCTCATTAAATATTTAATTTTCATCTACAATAAAATTTTACCATATATCATCCAGTCTGAGATTGTGATTCTGTACTCTGTTTGGCATTATAAAAGGAAAAAAAAAAAACAATGAAATAATGTATCTATCTGTTCTACTTTGATGAATTTTTTTTGAACTGAAGTGTTTTCCTCGAGATACAGGAAGAGGCTGTTGCTTACTCTTTTAGAGTCATTTCTAGAGATTTAAATTGAGAGCGAGAGATGCTCTCGTTGATTGTATCAGTTTACTCTGCGTTGTGTTGGATGTTTGCAGCTGGGAAGTTTGCTAACTGGTCATTCAGAGACTGAGCAGTATTTCTAGTAGCTTCTCTGATTGCTATGGGTAGTAATTAAAAACAACAACAACAACCACAACAAAACAAAACAAACAAACAAACAATGGATTTTTAAAGACTACTAGCAAAGCAGGATGTGGGAAAGCATGACTCTGGCTGTTAACGATGTGGTTCAAAGCGTAAACAAAATCAGCTTTTCATGATAATTCTTTTCTCTTCTGTGCTTTGAGAAAAAAGGAGGGCAAATTAAATAAGGTATATTTACAGTCCTAACTACCATCTGGCCTTACGTCTTGTGTCTTGTAAACGTGGAAAATATTTACCAGTGATGGGTTGCTACAGTTCAATGATGGGACAAAGGACAAAGGACAACTGCAGGTGTTTTGAGTAAATTCATGTGGTGCACTTGAAAGCCTCTTTGAAAAATGTGCTGATTTTTTTTCTACATCCTCAGCCTTTTCGCTGATTATAACCATTGCTCTTCTTCTCTAAGGCACAGAAAGATGTGCAGTGTCTCAGACAAAGCCCAAGTAGGCATTCCCATCACTAATAACACATGTCATACCTGTGCATATAACATAGGAAACTTAAAATTCCTGTTAGCATAGTTTATAAGCCACGGCATATAAGAACATTTAAAATATTTCTAACATGATAAATGGGTGAAATTCATTGTAATAGTGTATAAAACTTAAAGTTTAATTCTACAATGTCCTAATCACTGAAACAGTGAAGTCTCTTGTCTAGGGTGTCATTTATTATCTACATTCCTTACTTACCATCTTTCCTAATTAGGGTTACTATTGTTGTGATGAAACATCATGGCCAAACAACTTGGTAAGGAAAAGTTCATTTCACCTTAGAATTGGAGGTAACAGTTCATCATTGAGGGAAGTCTGAGCGTGAACTCAAATAGGGGAGGAACTCAAACAGGCCAGGGAACTGGTGACAGGGGATTGATGCAGAGGCCATGGAGAAGTACTGCTTGATGACTTGCTCTTCATGACTTCTCAACCATCTTTCTCAAAGAATCCAGCATACCAGCCCGGGGATAGCACCACCTATAACGGGCTGTGCCTTTCCCATTAGTAACTAATGAAAAAGTGCCTTATGTATCTAATGGAGACATTTTCTCAATTGAGGTTCCCTTCACTTACACATCTCTACCTGTGTCAAGTTGACAAAGGTGACTTAGAACACTATGATCAAGACAAATCTTCTGAAGCATAGTATTTAATTGAGGCTGGCTTACAGGTTCAGAAATTTAAGGTGTGAACAGGCAGCACCCATGCAGACATGGGGGCTGGAGGAACTGAGAGATCTCTATCTTCATCTGAAGGCCACTAGGAGAAGACTGGCTTCCAGGCAGCTAGCATGAGGGTTTAAAAGCTCACGCTCATAGAGGCACACCTACTCTAACAAGACCACACTTACTCCAACAAGGCCAGACATCCAAATGGTGCCACTTCCAGGACTAGGCATATTCAAAAACACCACAAAAGGCAACCAGCATGTCATCTATGGTGACATCTCTTCAGATGTCTGAAAGCAGCAATGGATCATTACATTCTTCATTCTGTAGTCAGGTGAGTGTTACTAGACCAGAGGAGGAAAACAAAAATATCTGTTTGAAATAAAGATTTGTGTTGTTGTTTTAGTGAAATAGTTTGTATTTAAATTGAGTTGTTTCCTTTCTCTAAAATTTTAAGTTGAAGCATATTAATATATATTGGTATTAATTGTAAGGTACAAAGTATTTGATGTATAAGTTCCAAATTCCTCCTGTAAGCAGGAAAGGACTGGAATAAGTAAAGAATGAATGTCAATAAGTTCTGCTAGGGGTGCAGTCTACAGGACTTGAAAGGGGATAGTGACAACTGTGAACAGCACCTTAGGGAACTGGTGGGCATCAAAGCGAGACATCCGAAAAAATAGGTAGTATGCTGTAAGTGATTTCAATAGAGTTCAGTGTAAAAATACCATACACCATATCAGTTTTGAAAAATGGCATGGAGATAAGAAAGTTCACAGTACCTCTTAAAGAATCATATCAAACTTTTTTTATTTAGAAAGGAAAATTCTAGTGATGAGACAAGAAACAAAACATTGAATGCATATGATAACCCTAGGGATAGTCTATCTTATTTCATAACATAGGAAATCAATTATGTATTTATAGACCCTTGTTGGGGAAGCCACTAGTCAAAGACACAACTTTCAATTTTCTTATGTTTTTCCTGTAGACTGTAACTAAAATTAATTCACTGAGACTAAAACACAAAAAAAGTTGTTTCCAGTCAAGCTACTGAATCCAGTATAAACCAGTGACTGTCCTGAAAAATGAGGCTAGCAATTAGGCTTATATCACACATATCTATAAAACATAAACATTTTAAAATATTTAAACATCTCTATATTTTAAAAATTCTATATCATAGTTTTTTCTTTAATTTTCACAAGCACATAAAAGGACATCATTATACCCAATTCCATTCACATGAACTATAAGGAGTCTGTGGTCCAGGACATGATTATTGAAACTTGTATCACCACATTGACTCTCCTGCTTCTCTATTCTTGCACTTAATATAAATATAATACCATCTAACATTATTCTATCAGTTGTTACTGTCACAAATCTAGCCTACACAATTATTGAAAACTATAGTCAATTTGGATTGTATTAGAATCCTTGGTGAATCCCATCGATCACCTTACCAAAATGTAAGTCGGGTATCTTAGGGTTTGCATTATTGTGAAGAGACAATATTAGAAAATATCATATACTTCAGTAATAATAAGGATTGTATCATATTGTTTTAAATACATCAATATCTACAATATTTTACTTACAATTTACTAAATTTTAAATGTCAGCAAATATGAATCATGAATTTGAAGGAAAGAAGTTTATATAAAAGTAAAAGATGCCGTTGTTTGTTTTGGTTTTGTTTAGAGCTTGGGCTCTCATCATGTACTTGATTTCATAGTTCTGTTACAGATTTTCACATTCTGATCTTCACAGTTACTTAACGTCTCTCTACCTTCCTTGTTCATCTATAACATGGAAATAGCAGAGTATACCTAAGAATTGAAAGAAAAATTAACTTTAGAAGTGAATGAACAAAGAAATATTTCTTCAAACACCCAACATTATCCCATTCCTAATACCTTTATCAAGATTATGTGAAAGTGTTGAATAATTACCGTGTAATTAACGTACAAAGACATGAAAATATCAATTAAAAGTAACTAATTATGGGGATTCTTTTAAAACTTATTTTAACATTGTAAAATTAATGAAAAATTACTTATTTCTGAAAATATTTTTCATTGATTGATATTTGAACTTTGGGTTTTCACAAGACTTGACATATATTAAGGAGATTGTTAGATTAAATATCTCTTTTTTCTATCCCTACTCGTGGTCATTATGAAGTGTCATAATGTTTTTAATGAATAACAAACAGTTCTTGTGTAGATTTCTCTATCTTTATTTTAACCCAAAGAACTTTATGTTTTTATTTCATAATTTCTCTTTTCCCCTTTCTTCCTTCCCTTCTTTCTTTCATTAGTTTTTTTCTTTTTTCCTACTTTCCTTTCTTCCTTCCTTCTTTCTTTTTCCCTACAAGTCTCTGAGATCATGTATCCATGATTGGCCTGGAATTCACTATTTTGCCCTGGTTGGCTTTGGAACTGTGGCACCTCCTCTGTCTAGGCATCTCATTGTTTAGATTACATATTTCTGCTTATACATATGTCCTATAATTGATCTGTTTCAGTTGGAAACACTTTCAGAATTAAAATGAGATCATTTGCTTTACTTTTTATTCAAATTAAATATGTAAGTAAATAAGTGTAAAACACAAAGAGTCGAAGGGCACAGTCTCATTCATAATTGGCAGGTGAAAACTATGCAATACTCCTAGTCCAACAGCCTTGTAATAACTTTTCTCTCTCACTCATTCTTACCTACACATTTTTGAAAAAACAGCTACCCATCAGCTCTATCTTCTGACTTGAGTGGCTTCCTTCATGTTCCTAACTTCCACCAACGATTACTGCTTCAACTCTAAAATGGGTCTTTGATTTATCTGTCGGTGGCGTGTACTCGCCAGCGAGATAACACAGACACCAAAGTTCTTTAGCAGATCTTTATTACGATGTTATAGAGGAAAGACCCGCTGGGAAAAGGCTGGCTGGTGGAAACCGGCTGGGAGAAAAGGCCCCGAGCCCCAAGAAGGTCCTGGTTAAATACCCCCTGGAGTGATGTGTACATATCTGGTTGGTTAATTGCCCATAAAATCCTATATGCCCTGGGAAGGGCTTGTGACTTCGCGCGCTTTTCCCTTACACAAAGACAGTAAATTACAGAACTTGTGAGAGCATCGGATTGCCAGAGCTGTCTCTGCTTTCTATGGCTCTCTACATTTATCCTTTACAATTTCATCTTGTTTCATACAAATTCTTTTTAGCATATACTGTGGCAATGTACTATGTTTTTTTATTAATATTGGTAATATTTTTTAATAATTTTCTTGATCTGTTATTAAATAACAACACTTTTAACTAACAATCTATTACTTGCATTTCTATTTTTATACATTTTAATTTTTTAATTAAAATATAATTACAGAATTCTCCCCTTTAGGTTTCTACTTCCAACCCTTCAATGTGACTTCCTTGCTCTCTTTTCTTTCACTGTTGTTACACATAAAAACATGCACAAATTTACATATATATATATATATATATATTCCCAAATATATAAATTCAGCCTGATAATTGCTCAGTTTTTAAAGTGTCATGTATCATTCTAAATTCAAGTATTCTAAATTTAAAAAGTACTGCTGTAGTATTGGTGATTAGATTTACTTCAAAAGGAGTGTATTTTGTTTGTGTCATTCAGTCTGACACTAAGTCATAAGTCTACTCCAAAACTTGAGAATCCTATTTAGCTCCTCCATTTCATTCACTAAGCATACATAATACTGGTATGACACATATTTCTGTCATGTTATGCTGGGAGTCAACTCTGAGCAGAAAGAGGCTATCATCTTTGCAGCCATCTTGAGCCATATACCCTGACAAGAGACTTGTTTTCAACAGCCTAGAACAACTGAGCACACTCTGATAATTATCTTGATCCTTTCAATCAAGGTCAGGTAGTGGTAGCACACGCCTTTAATCCCAGCACTTGAGAGACTCAAGGCGAGACTTAAGTCTCGCCTTGAGGAGAGATATAAAAGGACAGACTCCTTCTCCAGCAGCAGACTCAGTAGATTCCGTCTCCAGAACAGACTCTGTCTCGTCTCTGTTCTTCGCTTCTCTCATCCCTCTGTCCCCACTCTCTCTCTTGCTAGGCCCTGACCCGCCGACTGGAGCAGCAGAACGGGCCATTACAATGTTATTTATTCATCTTTTGCTCATTCATGTTTTCTTCAGATAGCAGCCAAAGTAGTCATTTAAAATTCAGACCAATCACACTGTCATGAATATCATTTCAATCAATTCTTACTCATTTATGACAAGGTTTTTGCTTGTTTGTTTTATAAATAAAATCTTTACTGGAAAGCTCTATGAAGCATAATTGCATTTAGACATAAAAATAACCATTGTATATCAGTGCAAATTATTTGAGGTTCAATGTTAATTTAATTTAGCAAGTTTATCTGATCTTAGTTGCAGTTGGTATGTTCGCAAAGACATGCTGGATAGCAGGGGAGGTGATCCAGAGGAGGGGGATGAGCAAAGTGTAACAAGGGTCTGCTCTGTTGGTGTTCCTGTTAAACTTAAATTACCTTTCTGTCATGACCCAGACTCAAAGCAGTTTTCCTGTATTGTCTGTTAAAATGGGAGAGAAAGAGTATTTATCCACTACCTGTGAGCTACCTAGGGAGACTCAACTCTCACACACTTAGCAGACCACTCTCCTCTCTACACTCTATGGCTTCCACTAATTCAGAGAAACCCTCTGTCAGAATAGAGAGATCTCTGAAGGTTAACTGAAGTTAGATACGTCCAGCTTTACAGTGTGTTCACAAAAATGTTTCCAAAGCCATCAGAAGACAGAGTTGTTGCTGGTTCAGGGCTCTGATATAAAGTGGACAAAAATCCCAAGCACAGTCCATCCCCCTTTCACTCACATCTCTTTGTTAACCAGTTATATGTGCTCTGCAGGGTGTTTTGGAGTAATGGTCAGGCATGCCTCTGTGCAATATTGACTTATGAAACCTTCCACAACTTTCTGTGGAATAGCTCCAGTCCGTACCACATCCACTGTAAAAGACCATTGCCATGATTTACACAGAAAGGAATTATTAAACAATTTGCCATAAATATACATATGAGCAACAAGATACAGACTGAGCCTGTTATGTTTGTGAATAGTTAAAATTAATCCCAGATTGAAGAATTAAGTTAGCCCCAATAGAATGGAAAACATACATCAAATTATCACTACTTAATTCAAAATATTCTGAATGGTCATTAAAGGCTAAGAAACTTTATATATTACTAAGAATGAAAGAGAGAGAGAGAGAGAGAGAGAGAGAGAGAGAGAGAGAGAAGAGAAGGGAAGGAAGGAGAGAGAGCTGATGCAATATAGGAGTCTTGTGTGCGTCATGATCATCTAGGAATACCATCAACTTGCTTCCATTGGATGGACCTATAATTGTACTGTGTTAAAATGAAGAGCCACTTTCCAGGTAGGCAAACTAAAGTAATGGTTGAAGGAGGAGTTGGAGGAGGAGGAGTTGAAGAAAAGGAAGAAGAGGAGGAGGGAGAAAGGGAGGAAGGGAGGAGGAGGGACTTTAGCAGAGTGTGATGGCTAGTGATGAGCAGATACTCAAAAGTGGCAAGAGTTTAGATTGAGGTGCAGAGATTATGAGAATCCCTCACAGAAACAAACAAATACATGAGGTAGAATGTGAAAGGGGGATGGCTTTAAAGTGGGAAAATGAAAGAAACTAAGATTGTGAGAATCTCTGATAGAAAATTAACAGTTACAGATTGGCATGTATTGCCAATATATTCCCTGGGAGTGTAGGGGAATGGAGAAAATGCCCCCTACTGCCCCTGGAGCAAAGAAGGAAGAAACATTTTAAACTATTAGAAGAGAGTAACATCATAAATCAAGGGACCCCCAAGGTAAAAGTCGACCTGAGTTCTCTAGAACTAGAATTTGTATGACCTTCCAGGGGATCATCCTCCTACTGAATACCTGGTTAAATTTCTCTGAAAGTGAAGGTTTACAAGTCCAAAGACAGAGAAAATAACAGAATTCTTAGGTATCCAAAGGAAATGTTCTAAGAAAATGTGTGGAAAAAACAAACAAACAAGTGGTGGTCCCAGTGGCTTTCCACACGGCGGGTCCCACATACCGGAGAAAGGTCTGGAGTTCCAAAGGCTGGAGGCTTTGGGGACAGCAGACCCTAATGACATCAGAATGTCTATAGTTCCAAAAGGGTTTATTTTCATGCCAGATGGTAGATGGATCTGGATGTACCCCCGCTAAAACTCAGGGCAGACCTGAGTTAAATAGGGAGGGAGAAAGAGGGAGTATCTGGGGAGGAATGCTTAATTTCCTCCACCCTCCAGCCTTCATTAGTATGTAAATCTCTAGGGCCAGAGGCCTGTAGTCACACACTCCACCTGTGTATCTTGGGAGGGGCTGGGTTCTGGGAACTTGGCCAAATGCCTGCCGTTTCTCCCTTGAAAGCTCAGGGTTCCAGGCCCATGCCCAGCCATGAACCAAGATACCCTTACGCAGTCCCACAAGAAAAGATACTAGAAGCTATATTCAGGAATAAATCTGTCCAAAATGTTGTATGGATCAGGGTGGGGTGGGAGGCTATTACATGAGCATGGTCAGTATTAGTAATTACCTTTCATTTGACTTCATTGGATGCACCTTTTTCTACTGGTTGGTCTCTTGAACGTTGATTACTAAAAGGAATATAAAAATTTTTCCTTGAATAAATTAATTTGTCCCCATGAATGGAAAATAAGCTGCATTTAAAGAGAAGAATCAATCAGAGACATCGGTAGCTTTTTAAATAGGTAGACTAAATATATAATGAATGGTGGATAAAGATAGAGATGGGTAAAAGTTTAGATTCCAGGCTGCCAGTGAAAAGGCTTGGTAGTGATGCAGGTATGATATCTTCTGCTCAAATTGAAGTGAAGTACAATCACATTGCAATATTTTGTTCTATCTTTATGGAAGTCAGACTCTAGTTGTTTAACAATATATAGTTATATTAAAATCTGAATCTGTGGTATCAAATCTTCTTGGCTTTATATAAATTACCACTATAGATTCCTCATTCAAAAATTACTATAATGTTATTTCTTCAAATAAAACATTTAAAATATCTGATTTTTTCCTTATTTTTATACTATACACTATAAAGTCAAAACCATTGATTTTTATGGTTAAACTATGTAGAAACGACATTACTAACTGGTTTACATGTTAAGTGCTTTTTTTTTTTTAAAAAAAAATGGTTTTATTTCAGTTGTAAAGAACAGGAGTTATCAATAGTTTATGACTTTGCTAGATATAAAAGTTCTATTTCTAAATAAACTTTAGTGTTTCTTCAAACACTAATTTTTTAAAGGAAATTTTTAGAATGATAAGATCAAGACTTAAAAAGACAGCACATTTTGATCTTCATTCTTCTTGAGCTTCATGTGGTCTGTGAAGAAGGACAAATGTGTTGTCTTTTTATGTCTTGTACAAAAGGGGAACAAAATACTAATGGAAGCAAATATGGAGACAAAATGTGGAGGAGAAACTGAAGGAAAGACCATCCAAAGTCTTCCCCACCTGGGGATCCATCACATATATAGTTACCAAACTCAGACACTATTGTGGATGCCAAGAAGTGCATCCACAGGATGCTGACAGGAGCCTGATACATCTGTCTCCTGAGAGGCTCTGCCAGAGCCTAACAAATGCAGAAGCAGATGCTCACAGCCAACCATTGAGCATGAGGTCCCCAAAGGTGTCCACAATAGAGGAGTTAGAGAAAGGACTGAAGAAGCTGAAGAGGTTTGCAACCCCATAGGAAGAACAATAATATCAACCAACCAGACCCCCAAAGCTCCTGTGGACTAATTCACGAACCAAGGAGTACCCATAGCTCCAGCTGCATATGTAGCAGAGGATAGCCTTGTCAGGCATCAGTGGGAGAAGATGCCCTTGTTACTGTGAAGGCTTCATGCCTGAGTGTAGGAGAATTCGAAGGCTGGGAGGCAGAAGTTGGTGGGGGGACTGGGGGCCCCCCCCCCCCCCACCCCGGGGGGGGGGGCCTGGGATAGGGAGTTTCCTGGGGGCACCAGGAAATGGGATAACATTTGAAATAGAAATAAAGAAAATATCAAATAAAATGTATTAATAATTAAAAAAATAAAAAGTAAAAAAGACAATACATTTTAGAAGAAAAGCATTTAGATAAAACTTGCTGCAAACCACCAAGTTAAAAGGGAATTGTATTTTTACCCATTTTGAAAAATTATAGCAGCAAGTTAGCTTAAATGTTATGGAAATGTACATTAAAATTTTTCTGAAGGCCATAGCAAGTTAAACAGAAAATGTATTTTCAGCAACATAGTTAAATATTATTATGGTATTCAAAGTACGCATTAAAAAACTTTCATATACTGAATGCCTATGCAATTTGAGCCAAGTGATTTCATCAATTTTGTAACATTGGTACTATTTATTATTTGATGAGAATAATTTATATGATTCATATGATTAATCTTTAAATACTAATTGAATGTAGTAAGCAGATTTGTTTATAAATGTTTGAAATATGATAAGCTCACTTCTTAAGTTTAAATTTTGTATTAAAAAGCCAATATAATTTAGCAGTGATATTTCTTGGAATAATTTGATACAACCATGAAGATGTCCTCTAAGGTTTGAGGAATAGATCCTGTTTGCCCTTTGATTTAAGACTTAAGTGACATGTAAAGCTAGGTCTGAGATCTCAGCCAACTTTATTTAATGAGGAAGCCACAGAAGCAAAGAAATGTCAACAGAGGGATTCCCCAGTGTGGGTAGGGAAGATGGTCCTAGTCTATCCCAACAGTTGAGACTTTACATTGTTGGGAAATGGATAAATACTAATTCTATCTCAGAATTGTCTGTTTGGGGATATTGCACAGTGGTTAATTCAGACAGATACAGGGAAGTGAGTTGGTTCCCACCACAGAAGTCCTCGGGTGGAAGATTTGACAGCTGCCTCAAATAGTAACCTCCAGATGGCAGACAAGGAAAGGGATGCCAATACAGCAGGAGAGGAACTCAGGCTTTGACCATCTTAAATGTCAAAGTGAAAGGTTCATTACCCTCCCTATCATCTTCTCCCATTGTCTGCCTCCTGGGAAACTGTCTGACCCTTAGTTCCTCACTTTGATGTTCTGAGACAGTGTTCTTTTGTTAAATAATGTCATATATAAGTCTCTAATGTTTTTTACATAAATCCTAAGAAAACCATGCGGTTATTTTAAATGCAACATAATATTTTATTTACAACTCAAAACAGAGTTGTGTTATTTGGCGGGGGGGAGCATGTGCTCATATATGTAACTCAATATGGTACCTCTCCTGTCTCAGCCAAGTTTCAAACTAATATTACAATAAAGACGTTGAAACCTTTTATTTTTACTTTAAGAATTGTGATTCTTCTGTCTCCCTTCTTGTTCTATCTATAACTATTCACTTTTCTACCAGTGCATTTGACACATTGGGCTCGAGTAACAGTTAAAACTCTTTGAATAATTGTTTGTAAAGTAACCTTTTAGGTATTATTAGGATGTGATTTATTACAGTTTAATTGCAAATGTCTGTTGAACAGAAATAGCTACATACACAAAGACACAGACACAAACACACAGAGACACACATAGACACATACACACTGCTTCTTGATGATTGTATTTTACTCTTAGTCATAGAGAAAACATCATCCACTGATTGGTTCTGTTGCTGAGAACATAGTTTCCATACATTTAAGTTTTAGTTATATTAGACTACTTTCTAAATTCTGTTCTTTTCTATAAATTAAAAATAAAACGCTGTGAAATATATAAATTACTATCAAGTAACCATTTGCTAGAGATAAAACTGTTCTCTCCCCAGTATAAATGAATCAACGTAATATAATGTACATACTGCATTAGTTTTATACTCTGTATCCAAGAAGCAGGAAATACAGAAGGAAGGAAGGATGTAAGGACAATGCACCTTCCTCTACTAGGGCCAACTTACCAAACACAATTTGAGAACACCATCCCTCACTAAGAACACAAAGGATAATTGCCCAAGTATATATTTTTCCAATATTCTCTTTTATTCCTGAAAGACATATTAGAAATTGTAAAAAAAAAAAATTACAGTGAGACATTAGCTTAATGAAGCTACTATCATCTAGTCAAAAATGAAATCTATCCTGGGGTGAAGCCATATTATAGCCTCCAATATAAGAATTAATCCATGACAGTTTGCCTGCTTAAAGAATTACTCCACAGGAAGACATGTTCGCCCAGATATTAGCCAATAAAAAAAGTACAGAATACCCAAGACATAGCCCACAGAATTCAAAAAGGTCAACAAGCTGAAGGTCCCAAGTGAGGATGCCTCAGTCCCACTTGGGAGGGAGAAGAGAGCAATCACAAGTGAAGAAGGAGGGAGGGACCAGGGAGGGTAAGTGTATGTGGAGCTGGGGGAAGACAGGAATCTGATATGGTATTGGGTGCCTGAAAAGGACTGAAGCCCTGAGGGCCAGCAGAAAGAATGGAAACAGGCAACCTCAGGAGGTAGGAGATTGGGGGGACGCTCCAGAATGCACCAGAACCTGAGAGGTGAGAGACTCTCAAGACTCAAAGGGAGGGACCTTTGATGAAATGTCCATCAGTACGGAGAGGGAACTTATAGAGCCACCTCCAGCAGGAAGACAGCATCAAATGCGGGAGAGGGTTGCCATCCCACAGTCAAAACTCTAACCCATAATTGTTCCTATTTGAAAGAACTACAGGGATGGAAACGGAGAGGAGCCTGAGGAAAAGGAGGTCCAGCAACAGATCCAAAGTAGGATCCAGCTCAAGGGGAGGTACCAAGGCTTGTCACTATTACTGAAGCTATGAAGTGCTTACAAAAATGGATCTATCATGACTGACATCTGAAAGACTCAACAAGCAGCTGAAAGAGTCAGATGTAGATATTTGCACCCAACCAATGGACAGAAGCTGTTGACCCCTATTGTTCAATTAGGGGAAAGCTGGAAGAAGCTGAGGAGGAAGGTGATGCTGTAGGAAGACCGGCAGTCTCAATTAACCTGGAACCCTGAGATCTCTCAAACACTGGTCACCAACCAGGCAGCATACACGAGCTGATATGAGGCACCCAACACATATACAGCAGAGGACTGCCGGATCTGGGTTTAGTCAGAGATGTACTTAACCTTTAAGAGACTGGAGGCCTCAGGGAGTTTAGAGGTCTGATGGAGTGTGGTGTAGGGGATGGGGACATCCTCATGGAGACGGGGGCAGGGAGGAGGAACGAGATGTGGAAGAGTCAGAGGGTGGACAAAAAGGGGAGTAAAATTTGGAGTTTAAAATTAATTGATTAATTAATTAATTTAGAAAAAAGAAAAAAATAGGAGGAGCATTTAGTCTTCCTTCCCAGAATTATCACATCTGTGCAGAAAACTTGGGGCCTTCCCCATGAGTATGCAGCAAGACTACTGTCTGCTTTTTCACTTCTCAAATATATATATTCTTTTCTATTCTTTTAGACAGATGTTCTCAACCTGTGGGTCACTACCACTTTAAATATCAAAGGACCCTTTTCTAGAGCTTCCTAAGACCATCTGAAAACACAGATATTAACATTATAATTCACAACAGTAGCAAATTTATTGGTACAATGTAGCAATGAGAATAATTATATGAACAGGGGTCACCACAATTTGAGGAACTACATTAAAGGGTCATAGCATTGGGAAGGTTGAGAACCATTGCTTTTGATGCAGGCCAGGCAAACTATGCTTGTTATGATTCTTTGGGATTTGTCTGAAACTTTCTCCCTTTCATGTTGCTGCTTGCCTGCTAATATATAGCTGACTCTCAAGACCTCTTAACTCAAATGGCATGGATCTTTCTTTGCCTTGGCTTCATTTCCCTTCCTCAGATTCCACTCAAGCCTGGCCTAAAAGTTTTCTTTTAAAGGCTTCTGTTAGCAAGTACAAAAACTTGAAAGATCATATCCCAGCTTCTATGGCAATGTGTGGCATCCAGGGTGGATCTTCAACTATTCCCTGCCATAGTATTATTAAGCTGGTCTGAAATGCATTACCAACAATTTACTCAGTGTTACAATTTGCAAAATATTAATTTGTACTTCAGCACAAAAGCAGAGATTTTGTGTTTTATAATGGAAAGAAAGTCATACTTAATTTGTATCCTCCTGAAATGTTCTAGTAAGACACCATTGAAAGAAATTCTGCCTCCCCCAACCGCTGCGAATAGTTTGTTGTGTCCTGAATTTGAGATGAAAATAATTCCTACTTTTATTTTTATTTTATTTTATTTTATTTATTTCAAGCATAGTGAATGTAACTGTCTATTAAAATGTTAGGGTCATCCATTTTATACTCTTCACTACATGGTTGTAAATGTTATAAAAAGCTCAAAGAAGGTTTGCATTTCTAGATAAGGTGTAACTTAGTAATTAATTTTATATATTACATTTTTTAACTCTGAGCCTTATTTTGAAACCAAATGTGTTGAAAATTTGCATCTGAAAGGATTTGTATTTCACCAAACTTTACATTTTATATCTAACTCTGATAAAATTGCAGCCTGGGATCTCTTCCTAGTCTTTATTCTGGATAAATTGAAGAGAAACTTACTCTTTCAAACTGTTTGCCATGAGCTTTCAAAATGGAAGAAAGTAATACATGACATCTGAGATACTGAAAGAAGTAACTTGTTAAGATAAAATGATATGCATTTTTTACCTGGAAAGGAAAAGGAAGGGAATTCTCAGGGAGATTTCTCTTCCCTGGATGTAAATTGTTATTCATCTTATTTATGGTTGGGCCTAGCTTTGTGGTGGTATCTATTTATTTCATTAATCTTTTTGGTAGCTGGTTAGCTGTGCCTTCTGTGGTATCAGACAGGCGTATCAATTCTCGGCCCCATAAGGGAACTGGGTCTGGGCCATTTCCTTTAAGGGTAAGAGGGTCCTTCCCCATATCTGTGGCAAAGATTTTGTTGGTCTCGGTGGTGCCAGAGGCAGTCAGCAGCAGATTTGCCATGAGCTTTCAGCTTTAGATAGTTAAAAGTGAACAAGGCATGATGGAGAGTATTTCAGGGGGACTCCTTCTGGGGGGGTACTGTTCCCCCTCTTTTGTTTTTAAAGCCAATTTTTCAGAGTTCTTGTAAAATCAGGGCAGAAGTGCCAATAGTCGCTCCTTCCACACTCAGAGAGTCATGAAGACCCTATTTAAAGAAATATAAATCTATATTAATAATCTTTTGTCAAAGGACTGTTATAGCACCACCGACAAATAATCAGACTATATAATTCATCGATTAGTAATAGCTTCTTCTACTTTTTGTGACATTATATCTCTTTTGTCAATTAATTGTTGAGAAAAATTAGGATTTATATCTCTCTTGAGAATATTAAACAGAGACTTAAATTCCTTTGTGAAGAGCTTAAAAGAAGATCTTAGCCAATTAGCATCTCCTAGAAAGTTTTGAAAATAATTTAAAATAAGTAAACTCTCTCTCTCTTTTTTTGTAGACCATTTATCTGTGTTTTTTTAATTGGATATTATATGTATTTACCTTTCAATGGTATCTCCTCTCCCATTCTCCCCCAAAACCCCTTATGCCATACCCCCTCCACCTATTTTTATGAGGGTGTGCTCCAAACATCCTCCCAGTCCCATCTCCCTGCTCTCGAATTCCCAAACACTAGGGGATCTAAACTTTCGGGGACCGTGGCCCTCCACTTCCACTGATGTCTGACAAGGTCACCCTCAATTACCTATACTGGTGGAGACATGAGTCTCTCCCTTTGTGCTCTCTGGCTGGAAATTCTAATCCAGATGCTGTCCTCCAAACTTATACTACTCAGACATTTGAAGGGCCACTGACAAGAACATCAAACAGCTAGAGATTGACATCACTAATCTGAAAAAATCCCTCGTTTCACTGTCTGAAGAGACCTCTTAAAATCGCAAAGATCCTTATTGTACTTGATTTACTCTATTACAATAGAAAAGGCTGTGTACAGCTCTTCACTGTGTACAGCCCTTAAAGAAGAATGTTACATTTACATAGACAAGACAGGGAGGGTTAAAGAGAGCATGAAATAGGTCAGTGAAGGCCCTGAGAAAAATCAGAGAGAGAAAGAAATAGATGAATGCTGGTACAAGAATTGGTTTTCAGCCTCTCCAAGGTTGTCAACCCTACTTCCTCCCATCTTGGGACCATTATTTGGGTTCTTTTTGCTTATTTCTGCTGGTCCCTGGGCCTTAAATAGGCTGACTAACTCTGTGAAACAACAGATAAATAATTTGGTAGCAAAACCTATTCAGATACATTATCATAAGTTAGCTATGGAGGACCACGAGACTCAAGATGAGGTTGTTACTTTATACAGGGTGTTCCCAAAACCCATCTCCACCCTACCTAAAAGGGGGGACTTCTGCCCCTAGACCAAGCAGAGAGGGGCCACCCAGAACCCCATCTGACATGCGATCTGAATTCTTGCTTAGGCTGCGAGGCTAAGCACTGCAAGGGAATATAAATCAAAGATGAAAATATCTCTCTGGGTTCCCTGAGGGACAAGCCTGACTGCATAGGGGTTGATGTCAAAAGTATACCCTCTCCAGGAAAAAGACACCTGGATGGGTATGGCCCTAATGCCTCACTGAACAGCGACAGGGGGGCTGGAGCCATTACAAGGTCCCCTTCAACAAGGGTTGGAGGTCAGGCCTCTAACCCTGCCTTTGAAAGATTAAAATTGCCACAACCCTTCTATACTTAGAGAAAGGAGGAGATGTCAGGGGCAGCCCTGCTTACACACTGAAGGCCTAAAATCAGCCATATAGGCCTGTCATACATGTATACTAACACCAAGTCTTGGGTCTCTGTGAAAAAACATTGAAACAGATGGCTATAAGCTATTGTAAACAGGCAGTTTTTGTGGAAATTTACAAGCCTGAGTAGTCATAGACCTTGTAAATAGGTAGCCTTGGCAGACAATACCAACTTAGATAAGGACAAGTGAGTCATAGGCAGAGTCATAGTGACCTGTCCCTTGAACCTTCACCCAGCAGATACCTGTTTCTGAAGATATCTGTATTCCCCCTGAACACCCTCACTCCAGTGTCATCCCCTTCCCTACATCCTGCCTTTCTGTGTCTATAACCCCTGTGTGAATGAATTACAATTTGAGAAAAAATAAATAAATTATTTTTTAAAAAAGAAAAAAAGATAAAGTGATACGCAGTGAAGTTGGAATGATTAAGACTTCTCTTCAGTCTACTTCTCATGCTTGCAAGGCAACACTTTTCCTGATGAAGTTGACTTGCACTTTTATACACTCTGTGTCTTGAACCACCACTTACTCTCACAGAATGGATACAGTAACTTTTAACCATCATTTAGTTAAACAGCCCCATAACTCCTAGAGAAGCAGTCATTAAAAGTATCCCCTTACCCCCATAAAAAGCCCAGGTCCAGATGGGTTTACTGCAGAGTTCTATCAGACTTTCAAAGAACACCTGGTACCAATACACCTCAAAGTATTTCATAAAATAGAAACAGAAGGGACACTACCCAATATTGATTTATGAAGCCACAATTGCATCATTTCCTAAACCACAGAAAGACACAACAAAGAAAGCAAAATTCAGACTAATCTTTCTCATAAATGCTAAGGCAAAAATTCGTACTAAACTTCTCACAAACTGAATCCAAGAATATATCAACGTGATCATTCACTATGAGTAAGTAGGCTTCATCCCAGGGATTTAGGGCTGGTTCAATATGTGGAAATCCATCAACGTAATCCACTATACGCGCAAACCCAAAGGGAAAAAAATAAAACACATGGTCATCTCATTAGATGCTGAAAAAGCCTTTGACAAAATACAACATCCCTTCCTGTTAAAAGTATTGGAGAGATCAGGAATTCAAAGTCCTCAACTAAACATAATTTTTTTTCAAAATTTCATATGTTATCATTAATGTATGTGAATGTGTACATATGACGGGAGAAGTGTGCATGCCAAACCTTGTGTGTGGATGTCAGTGAATAACTCTGCGAGGTTGATTCTCCTCTACACATTTACGGGAGTTATGAACATTGGTCTTTTTTTTGTTTGTTTGTTTTTTGGTTTTTTGGTTTTTTGAGACAGGGTTTCTCTGTGTAGCCCTGGCTGTCCTGGAACTCTCTCTGTAGACCAGGCTGGCCTCGAACTCAGAAATCCGCCTGCTTTTTTTTGTTTGTTTGTTTGACTGTTTGTTTTGTTTTTGGTTTTTGGTTTTTTGAGACAGGGTTTCTCTGTATAGTCCTGGCTGTCCTGGAACTCACTCTGTAGACCAGGCTGGCCTTGAACTCAGAAATCTGCCTGCCTCTGCCTCCCAAGTGCTGGGATTAAAGGCGTGCGCCACCACTGCCCAGCCGGGAGTTATGAACATTGAACTCTTGTCTTCGGCTTCTCTGGCAAACCTTATTACTTACTGGGACATCTTCCTTCTCCATGTAATTGTTTTCTGCTGAACTGTGATGGTAGATAATATCAACCATTATTTGAGAAAGAATTTGTTAAATTTATAGTAAAATTAGCGTGAGTCAGAAGTAATTATCAACCTTCATTTTATGACACAGTTCCTATCCTTACTCTGTGTTCATACATTAAAAGAAACCTTTCTCTACAACAAACTTTTATTCCAGTTAGTATTTAAAAGGTTTATACCAAAAGCAAGAAAGCTAAGAATTCAAATGTAAGCGGTGGAGAACATTCACAGCTTTCTCATGTTTGTGCGATGGTGGGTGAGCTTGGAATGCTACTGTTGATAAAGATTACAGTTGGTAAAGATATAAACACATTGGGAATCATTCAGTGCATCAGTCAGGACAATGGAAACCAGACTGCAATGAGTTATTAATGTCTCAATTTGTTATATGAGGGTCAGGAAGTTCATCTTTTAAAACCAAATTGATATGCTTGAGCAATATAAATTTCCCTGAGTAAGAGTCTCCCATATTTCTCAAAGACCAATAGGTTTGAACTCTTCTGCAAAGGTAAGATGAATGGGAGCATGTTGAAATAGTATCAATTTAACCTGGTCCTATCAATAGACATCCATCACATGGAAGATTCTGAGACTAAATAAAATGTGGAAAAATGTATCTCAGAATTAAGTGACTTAAGCTATACAAGAAAGTCTAGAAATACGTTCTTCACATAATTTGATGAATACTAAAGAAAGTAAAAATAATCGTCTTATGGTATTAAAGTTATCAATCTAAAATTAGAATTAAACATTTACTCTAATGTAAGTTATGTAAAGGTGTGAAGTACACATTTTAATTTAATTGATAAAAAATTGCATACACTTACAGACCAAAATATGCCACAGAATATATCAATTAACCTAATTAATGAATCTTTATCTATTCAGTTTATTTTTATATTGGTAGCATTAAAATTGTCATTTTCAAGAAAAACCTAAACATATGTATTATTTACTGTGGCCATGAAACATTGCAGTATGTCAGCATTTTGATTTTAACTTTGTTTTGAGACAATTGAAAACAAATGTCTGTTAATGTTGTATCATATGCCCATATGAGTGTTCTCAAGACTGTATTCCACACTTATTGTAAAGTTCAATTGTATTCTGCACAGTTTTTGAAGAATGAGTTTTTTGTTCTACAGACATATCTGGCTTAGTAATATAATAACTCTATGATCAAGGCTGTGCTTGTACTTCTGATCCTCTTCCGTTAGCTTTTGAAGGTCTGTATTTATGGGTCTACAGTATTACACACAGCCAGAATACTTTACTAACACAAATAATTATTTTATCATGAATATTTTCCTGTTTCTGGACCATGCACCATACTTAATGGACATTTTGTTACACTGCACAGGAACCCCAAGATTTATGTAAGGCTTGTAAAGGTCACTGCACCATCACTATATCAGCCTTTCTCATTTCTAAATATTTAGAACTATCTAGAAAACAAATACTAGCACAGTTGTTATGATATCCATTGCTTATCAAATTAATGTAACAACAGTGCTTAGGTTTCATGGTAAGAAATTTAAAAATAACACCTGTTTGCTTTGGTTTGAGGATTATGTTGAGGTATACCTGGAATGACTACAGTCATCATGAACCCTTTATTCCATTCACAACACAATTCAATTGTAATTTGCAGATGAAAATTGTCACTGAAAACTCTCACCAACGTGAAAGCACTGGCAGCTGAAAAGGCTGCCTAATAGACTCAGAACACTGGGACTCAGGAAGTAACATGAGCTGCAGCATATTTGCTCTTATCTTAGAAGAGAAACTTGCAATAGTTCTAAGAGATTAGAAGGGAAGATTACCTGTAACTCTAACAGGCTAGGAATATTATAAGATGTCTCAGTTTGCAACAGCCTCTAACCCTGTCCCCTTTACACAGAAAGATAACAGTGTTTTTCCCTATGGCGTGCACTGCCATCCAGAAAACCTCTCTTTCAGTATGATTGAACATGCTTCCTGAGTATACAGGAAAGCACAGCAGGCTTGGCTGAAGCTTACTGAATGATTATCCATGAATGGTCAGCCTCTCTTTCATGTATTCTCAGATAGAAATACACATGTAGGTTTTGTAATGACCAGAGTTATGCCGTTGAACTTTTATCAGT
>NW_021604619.1:6585235-6590670 GCF_004785775.1 Grammomys surdaster | reverse complement strand
CCCTCCCTCCCTCCCTCCCTCCCTCTCTCCCTCCCCCCCCTCTGTGTGTGTGTGTGTGTGTGTCTCCTTCTGATCTCTCATGCGTGTTTGTGTGTTGTGTGTGTGTGAGAGAGAGAAAAGTGTTAATAATGCAACTTTATTTTGTCAGTTAAGAGATTTTTTTCTTTTTTTAACTTTGATTGTTCTCTCATACATTCCATCCTGATTGCAGTTTCTCTTCCCTCCACCCTTTCCAATAAGCCACCACCACCTCATCTCTCTAACAGATCAACTCTTCTTTTTTTCTTAAAAAAAAAAAAAAAGGGCAGGTCCTTCAGGGGTATTTATCTAACGCACCCTAATAAGATCCAATAAGACTGGACACAAACAATCATACCACAGTGGGACACGGCAACCCAATAGAAGGAAAAAGAAGAAAAAAATCAGATAAAAAAGCCAGAGGCTCTCCTTGCTCCACTTGGTGGGAGTCCCACTAAATATCAAGCTATATAATCATATGGTATATGCAGAGGACCAAGGTCAGACCCTTAGAGGGTCTGTGTTCGTCCCAACAGTTTCTATGATCCCCTATAAGCCCTGCTTAATTAATTTTGTGGACTGAGTTCTCAAGGTGTCCTCAGCCTTTCTGAGGGATTTACCTGGCACTGCCTAGTTTTTGGCTGTGGGTTTGTGCATCTTTTCTCATCAGTTGTTAGATGAATGGCTACGCTGTTCTAAGAGTATAGCAGAATATCACTAGAAATCATTTCGTTGACTTTTTCCCCCAGTCATGTTTGGTTCTATCCTGGGTCACTGGGCTGTCCTGCCTATGTTTCCTGGTCATCCAGGCACTGTCAGGCACGGGCTCCATCTGTCGGTGTGGATCAAAAGTTGGACCACTCAGGAATTGTCCATTCCTACTAATCATGTGCTATCTTTGCTCCAACACATCTTGCAGGAAGGACAGATTGTATGTTAGGACAGATTGTAGGTTTTGTGGTTTTAGGAGACTTTTCTAGTTATAGAAAATAAAAAGCTAATTTGGGTTGTATATTCCCCATTATTAAAAGACTTTTCTAAGGTCACTCTCATAGATTCCAGGAAATTTTCACTGCATTTCACTAGATTCCGACATTGTCCCACTCAAAGGCCCTCCAATTTTATTCATTCTCTCGCTGCCTCCCAGCCCCTGCCTGACCCTCCTGTCCCCATCCATGACTGCCCCCAGTCTACCTGCAAAATCTATTTTCTTTCCCATTTCCAGGATTTTAATAATGTAGTATATTTGCTAAGCATTTGAAATCTTAATGTTAAGCAGTGCTGAAGTCCTGTTAAATATTCCCTCTCAGCATCACTGTGTTTCAGTCTGACTTCCTTGCTGATCGAATCCAGGAAGTAAAGGAACTGTGTTTTATCAGAAAATTGTTACATGAGAACGCAGAGACAACATTAGAATATTGCTTAAGGAATGTCAAAATGGCTCAATGTGTGAAGACACTTGCTCCCAAACCTGAAGACAAGTGTTTGAAATTCAGTACTTACATTGTGAATGGAGAGAAACGACTCTAGGGACTTATACTATGACTTCCTCATATACCCGATTAAGTGATCATTCTCATTAAAATATGAAGCATACACAAAATACACACACACACACACAACTGCGGAAAGACACAGTTTCTCAATGGACTGTGAGGACACATAATTGAATTTCCATTAAAGCAACTTTTAATTCATAATTAAGGCATATCTCAATCAAGTGACATATCTTATGCATATGTATTTCTTTATATAATATTTCTGTATTACTTCACCTCAGTATATCAATATGCTAATATTAGTGAAATCTCTGGGAAAACCATTTTTACTGTAAGTTTATGTACAACAGTTTAATATTTTTTTACTCTTTCACTACAGATTTTATTGGCCAAACTGTATTTCATAAATGGATTATTTTCTTAAATGCATATTTTAATCATGTTATGTAAAATTTTACATTTAAATTTACATTTAAAATGTTTTATATATGTTTACAGACATATAAATCAAGTTTTCCAAATTATATGTTATTCCAAGAGGCCTTTTCCCCCCTTACAGGTATCTTACATATTCTCTTAGCTTTGTATAGAAAATGAGGGATTCATTTTATAGTATTATTCACTTCTTATTGTTAACTTCAAAAAAATTCTATTTTCTGAAAAAACTCTGATATTTGCTTTATCTGGCAATCTTTTTTGTTATTTATCCCTATGTAATAGAAGGAAAGTCAGAAGATAAAATAGTCTTCAGTTCACAGTTCTTTATGAAAATTAAATCAATAAAACTAGTGAAAAATTAAGTTACAGGCAAGTAATTCCAATAATAGCATTTTCTCGTTAAATAAGAATATGAGAAAAGCTAATAATAAACTGTAAATTAAATAACATTTACTGCCCTTTGTGGATAATGAGATCTGAATAAGTTTAATATCAGATTTGAACACAGATTTTTCCATACATTATATAGGAATTTTTGATTAATTAACAAGTCGGATGTTAGGCATCCATACATCATTTGTCTTTTAAGCATCGCTCAGTGAGGAACGAAGTACAGGTAGAAAGGAAAGGCTTGGACCCTTACCAAAAATGAAAGGGAATTCAGTGATGATTACAGTTTAAACACCATAATGAAGTTTACATCAGACATCATCTTAGAACATAAAACCTAGTTCTCACACATTGTTTTAATGGAGCAAATCATTTACTTTGCAAAAACTATTGTTTACTTTCTAAAGGTATAAAGTGTTCTAAAACCTACTCTCTCACACACACACACATGCATGCACGCACTCATGCGTGCACACATAAATACACCACATACACACACACACACACACACACAATTTTAAAAATGATTATAAAAAGTAACAAATTACTTAATTTTGGGCATTTATTAATTTCTGAGATTCTAAACAGTTTACATTTAGACAACTTAGGACACAGACTACATGCATGCCTGATTCTTAAACTTAGTACAACAAATGTAGTAAAAATTGAATGCTTATTATATATGATTTATCACTTACAGCTGCACACACATTACATTACCTCAACTTACTATTCTATTTGCCTTTCTTCTTTACTCTCTAACTATAGAAAAACATATATACTAAAGGTGCTCCTGGGTAAGCTGCTATTGAATGGTTGCCAACATTTACACTGGCCTGTTTTGAAATACTATCTCATAGTAAGTGATAAATATTTTATTTTATTGTCATTGAAATGTGATTCAAACTAACTAGTGATGTTGGGGAGTGTTGATATCTGAGAAATGGCCAATCTTATTCATGTTTTAAGGAAACCTGCAACCCTCCAATAGAGCCTACAACTTCTGCACCCTTATAGATGAGAATGCATGGCTCTGCCACTATGGCTTGTGTTCAAACACTGAAGTGTCACTGTTTTAACACCCCTGCCATCAGTGGCTCACCTGGTAATTTTATGCTACAGTTCCTTGGATGATTAGTTCCATTTTACTCTGTAACATCAAAGGTGGATGCTGTTGAAAATGGATGAATGTCATAATAGTCTGCTCAATGGGAGAGGCAAAATGAACACATTCTTCACCCTGACAAAATGTGCAGTCTAGTGAATTCTCAATTATTATTACATAGTTACAAATGAGATGAGAAAAGAGTACAAAATATGTTGAAACGAAAATTATACAAGAAAGGAGATTTTTTAACTGACACATGAAGGACAAGATCAGTTTTAATAAATTTTAAGAGGTTTTATCTTTGTATCAAAATAGTACATCATTGTTCCCTTTAATATCTCAAAATGCAAACTTCTGTTACACACACAAACACACGTACACACTTTTAGATTTCACAAAGTTTTCATAATTTGCTAGTGCTGAATAAAAGCACAGATAGTGTAAAAATTTTAAAGTAAATATTTATTCCTTTTCCAGGTTGAAATGTATAAAAATGTGGATGAAAATCTACATCTGTGCATTGTGACCAAACTGCTGCTTTGTCCACACTGTTCTGAAATGTTTGATTCTAGTGGTTCAGCCTCAAGAGTAGTTGGGATTATTGATTTCCATTTGTAGTTCACATTTTCAGGTTTTAATAAAATATTTTCAAATTTTTACTTTCAGGAAGCCAGAAACAAAAAACTTTGGTTTTTTTCTTTTTTCATCCTTAAAAAATACCACTGATGAGATAGAAAGCTTTGTTTACTAAACAATAGGAAAGGTGTGTCACCAAGTGTCATGGTTAGCTATGACTGGAATGCAAGCTGGACATTCAGTGAGACAAATATCATGCAATGCTAGTCTAAAAGAGACATCTTGAAAGAATTCTTTATGGATGTCAGTAACACTAGGCCATGACACTTCAGGACAACAGTAGACATCTGGCCAAAGACTAGTCTGTAACAACTCAAATATGGGGGTCTCACTATTTCAGTCTTTTATGTTCTATGGGAGCCATGTATTCTTCTTGTTCAAACTGATAACACATCATTGAAGTGTTTATATAAACAAAGTATGCTAAACTCATAGTCAATAACATAAAAATAGTTTAATCATAGTTATCTGCATCAACCAGTAAGGTGTGGATATAGCCACCTCTAATGAAACTTGACCTTACAGATCTCAATGGGTCTAAAGTGTCATCTGCTAATGCTTTCTTTCTTTTATGTTCAGATGTGAATGGTTATTTCTCTTTTGTCAGTTGTGTCTGACAAGAGCCCACCTATAGTGAATATAAGGTAATATATGTGGTGAGGTTTCACTTCAAGAATAATGTCTTGTCACCTATACAACTTCCAAGTCCACTGTCCCCCAATGCTCCCTCTTGATGACTGGCAGGTATGTTGCAATGATACTGGAAAGCTTCTAGGTCACAGTTACAGATATTGGATAAGCAGGAATCCAGGAGACTTAAGGCCACCCAAGTTGTGCAGAGTTTGTCACGTGAACAAACCTGTAACTGAAAATGTCTTAGAGAGTGTTTGGATATTAAAGCCTCAGCAGAAGCCTATGTAATTCCTCGCTTCGTATATAACATGTCAGTCATCTTTGAGGGAGTTAAAGTGAAGGAATTACAGTTTAAGTCCTCCTTAAGCACATTCAGACAAGGGAGTTCAGTTTTAACCTCTTTTATGCTTTGAAATTCTAAATAAGTTCATGTATGCAAAAAGAAAGGTGGAAACTCTTACTGTTATTATTTTAAAAGTAAGATACCCAATGCCCTCCAGATAACAAGGTAGGCTGTATATATACCTTCTTTTCTTTATGTTCTCCAAGACCCAATTCCTCAGTCTTATCCCTAGCCTGATAACAGCCTCCCTTTAATGCTGCCCATATCTCCTAAGACTCCCTCCCCATCAGTGTTGCTGTAGCCCAGCATCCACCATCAATGTTGCTGTAGCCCAGCATCCACCATCAATGTTGCTGTAGCCCAGCATCCA
>NW_021604619.1:6553643-6585225 GCF_004785775.1 Grammomys surdaster | reverse complement strand
GCTGTAGCCCAGCATCCACCATCAATGTTGCTGTAGCCCAGCATCCAGCAGATACCCTTTGCTCAACCACAGGCAATCTCTACCAGAAAAGCAGATCAGCTGTCACAGACTTTCTCCTCTCTCTCTCGTCCCCCAGAACCAACCCTTTATTCTCATCCCTAGCTTTACAATAGAATCCTGTAGGAGCCTTCATTGCTCCCTGCTCACATCTCCCGTGGAGCCCACAGATCTTTCCTCTTTTAACCATCCTCCATATATTGCTTTGTCTCAGATTCCAAATCCAGCAGGCACTTCATGCAATTCCAAGGCAAAGGGTGGTCTGCAGGCAAATCTGCACCTCTCCTACTATTCCTGAGAGACAATCCCCTAGTCTCATTCCTAGCTCTGTAGCTGTCTGGCTTTCTTTCCTGATCTCACCCCCAGTGGATCACAGAGACTTTCTACTCTAACTTTTCTTCTCTCAACTCATTCCAGTATCACAGCCTCCAGTACCTATGGGCATTCACTGTGAACACACCAGCAGAGAAGCCCAGGAAACAGGTAACACACAGCCAACATACTCTGAAAATCCAAAGAGAAAACAGTATTCAACGGGAAAGAAAGCATTCACTCAACGGAGATAAATCCAGAAACTTGTACCTAGATAGCTAATCACCCCAAGCCCAGGTGCCTAGACACCAGCATATAAACATATCCCATAATAGCCAGGGCAACTTATTTCCACTTGAACAGGCCCTGAATATTACAACATAGGTGGAGCATAATAAATAGACCTTAAAAACGACCACATAAAGATGGTAAAGGACTTTAAAGAGAAGAGGAATAAATTTCTTAAAGAAATCTAGGAAGACCCAAAAAGTAACTGAAAGAAACAAATAAAATTATTTAGAGAATGGAAATAGAATTAATGAACACACACATACACACACACCCTCACACACAGACAGACAGACAGACAGATACACACACACACACACACACACACATACACACACACACACACAAACACTACAACATGGAGAATAAAGCTGTTGCACACATGAAACCTTCACCTTTATACCATGGTTTCTTAGGTACTGGAAGGTGCTCTATAGCCTACCAAAACCAACCAACCAAATAGACAAACAAAAATCTTTAACACCAACTCAGCCATAAAACCTTTGATGTACAATCTGTTTGCCTACATAATAGGCTAAGGCAACTGTGTCACACAACTTATAGAGGTAGCCAGCAGATATTTGATTTGATTGAAGACCCATTCCACAAGAAGGAACTCATATTCCACACTTCTTGGGTAACCAAAATTTTATAGACTAAACAGCTCAGACACCTTGGGTAAAACCAGCCAGGGCTGGTCTAAAACCAAGCAAACAAACACTAAACAAAAACAACAAACAAAATAACCAGAACAAAAAATCAATAAAACTATTCCTAGTGATATTCTGTTATACTCATAGATCAGACATCAGCAGAGATGTTTAGTCTGACAGGAGATAGGAACAGATTCACAGATCTATAGCCAAAATTATGTTCAGAAAGTCTAAATGCAATATATCAATCAAATCCCTCTGTTCAAAGCTAGATACTCCTATGGAAGAGAAGGCAGAATGATTGTAAAAGTCAGAGGAAAAGGAGAACACTAGGAAGACAAGGCCCTCTCAGTCAACTACAAAAGATAGGAAAGAGTTCACAGAGACTAAAGCACCATGCATAGGACATACATACACGGTTCTACACGTCCTATGGATATACAATATAATGATTAGATTAGTATTTTTATGAAACTCCTGACCACAAGAATGAATGGGTTTCTGACCCTTGTGCCTACTCTTGGGATGCTTTTCCTCCTGTTGGGCTTCCAGGCCTCATAACCAGTTCCTGTATGCTGCCTGGTAGGTCGCTCAGTATCTGGGATCTCTGATGGGTCCAGGTCAGTTGACCTATGGGGTCTTCCTATGGGTTCACCCTCCCATTCAGCTGCTTCAATCCTTCCCCTAATTCAACTGAAGACATCTTCAACTTCAGTCTAATTGTTGGGTATAAGTATCTATATCTGTCTCAGTCAGCTGCTCGTAGGGCCTCTCAGAGGACAGCCATGCTAGGCTCCTATCCGTAAGCACATCACAGCATCAGTAATAATGTCAGGTCCTGGTGCCCCCCTTTACGCATGCAATGGATCCCAAAGTAGGGGTGGTCACTGGACTTCCTTTCTTTCAGTCTCATCTCCATTTTCGTCTCTGTAGTTCTTTTATAAAGAAACAGTTCTAGGTCAGAAATATTGACTGTGTTATATTTTGTAATACCCTTCCTTCCCTGGACACACTGTCTATATAGTGGAGGTAGACTCTTTGAGTTCTCTATCCTAACAGTTGGACATTTTGGCTAAGGTCACCCCATTGAGTCCTGAGCCACTCTACCCTCCAGGATTTCTGGTACTTTCTAGAGAGTCCCCACACCTTCCAACACCTGAGGCTGCATATTTCCATTCATTCTCCTGGCCTTCTGGGTTGTGGGTTTCTCTCCTGCCCCTGCCACCATACCTGATCATTTTTCCCCTCCCCCTCCCCTCTTCCACCAGTATACCTCCCCCCCCCGTACCTCCTGTGATTATTCTGTTCCCTCTTCAAAGTGGGATTGAAGCATCCTCACTTGGGCTTTCCTGCTTGATAAACTTGATACAATCTGTGGGTTTTATCTTAGGTATTCTCTACTTTTTGACTATTATCTGCTTATCAGTGAGGACATACCATGCATATCCTTGTGGTTCTGGGTTACCTCAATTAGGATAATATTTTCTAGTTCCATCCATTTGCCTGCAAAATTCACAATGTCCTCATTTTAATAGGTGAATAATATTGCATTGTGAAAATGAGCCACATTTTCTGTATCCATTCTTCTTTTGAGACACAGCTGGGTTATTTTCAGCTTCTGGCTGTTATAAATAAGGCTACATTGAACATACTGGAACAATTGATCATCTCATTAGATATAGAAAAGCATTGGAAAAACTGCAATACCCTTTCATGGTAAAAGTCTTGGAGATACCTGGAAATAATGGTACATAACTAAACATAATAAAAGCAATATATACAAAGCAACAGCCAACATCAAATTAAATGGAGACAAACTAGAAGCAATCCCACTAAAATCAAGAACAAATCAAACGTACTCATTCTCTTTCTATCTATGAAATATAGTACTTGAAGTCCTACTTAGAGCAATTAGACAACAAAAGTAGGTCCCAGGGATACACATTGAAAGCAAGAAGTCAGGCTATCACTATTTGTGGATGATATGATAGTATCATAAGGAACCCCCAACATTCCACCAAAGAATGCCTACAGCTGATAAACAACTTCAGCGAAGTGGCAGAATATAAAACGAACTCAAACAAATCAGCTGTCTTCTTTTATACAAATGATAAACTGGATGAAAAAGAAATTAGGACAACAACACCCTTCACAATAGCCACACTTAGTATAAAATATATTAATGTTGCAGGAGTTTTTGGCTGCATTGCTTTGAGCTCATGGCAGGCCACACTTCTAACCACCTTCCTAGACTCTCTTTGGATCATTGCATTAAAGACTCACACACATAAGCTTATCTTTAAGGTGCCTTACTGGCTTAGTGACTGGGTACTTCTAAGCTCCTAAGGATAGTGTGCCCTTCCCTTTGTTATTCCTGACTAAACATTCTTCCAAATCTACCTTTAACTTTCCTCCCCAAGTACCTTCTGTGATGCCCATTGGTCTTTGCTGCCTAAGATGCTTCCAGGTTGCCTTTCCGTAGACCACTTTCTCTTCCGCCTACATTCTGGATGATCTCTCCTGTAGGTCTGAGTCTGTTCTGTCTCTCTTCCCCATGTGTAGTGATTTCTCTGTATTTCTGTCTCTGTCTCTGTCTCTGTCTCTGTCTCTCTCTCTCTCTCTCTCTGTCTCTGTCTCTCTCTCTCTCTCCCTCCCTGTGCCTTCACCAGGACAACTCTAAGGGTCCTGCCCAGTCTCCCTTTCCCCAGCCATGGGCCACTGGCATCTTTACTGATAGATCAAAAACTAATTGGGGACAAGGACCTTCAATGTCACTATACACATATTCCTGATTAAATCAAAGCATTAGGACTACTTCCCTACACCTTGGTGTAACTCGTACCAAGCAAGTGAAAGATCTATATGACAAGAACTTCAAATCCCTGCAAAAAGAAAAGGAAGAAGTCCCCTGAAGATGGAAGATCTCCATGCTCATGGATCCATAGAATTAAGACAGTAACCATGGCCATCTTACCAAAAGCAACCTAAAGATTCAATGCAATCCCCATCAAAATTCCAATACAATTCTTCACAGACATGGAAAGAGCAATTATCAACTTCATATGGAAAAACAAAAATCCAGGATAGCCAAAACAATTCCAACAATAAAAGACAGGTGGGGGAATTCCTGACCTCAAGCTATAGTACAAAGAAATACTGATAAAGACATCACCTCATTTGTATAGAGACAAACAGGTTGATCAGTGGAATGGAATCAAAGACTCAGAAGTAAGGCCAGACACATGTAAACATTTGATTTTTGACAAAGAAGCCAAAAACATACAATGGAAAAAAGAAAGCATTTTCAATAAATAGTGCTGGTCAATAAATGGATAAATAGATGCTTATTTGTCACCTTGCACAAAGCTCAAGTCCAAGTTGGTCAAGAACCTCAATATAAAACCAGATACACTAAATCTAATAGAAGAGAAAGTGAGAAAAAGCCTCAAATTCATTGGCACAGGGGAAATTTTCTGAATACAACACCAATGACTCAGTTTCTAAGATCAAGAATTGACAAATGGGACCTCATAAAACTGAAAAGCTTCTATAAGGCAAAAGACACTGTCAACAAGACAAATCTGCACCTGGTTGAAAGGGAAAATATTTTCACTAACTCTATATTTGATGGAGGACTAATATCTAAAATATATAAAGAACTCAAGAAGCTAACCACCAGAAACCAAACAACCTAATGAAAAAATGGGGTACAAAGCTAAACAGAGAATTCACAACAGAGGAATCTCGAATGGCTGTGAAGCACTCAAAGAAATATGGGAATTCCTAAGTCAGTAAAATGCAAATCAAAAGGACCATGGGATTCTACCTTATACCAATCAGAATGGCTAAGATTTTAAAAAAAATCATGTGGCAGCATATACTTGCAAGGATATACTTTCTCTTTGTTGCTGTTGGGACTACAAACTGGTACAAACACTCTGGAAATCAATCTGGCAATTCAACAGAAAATTGGAAATAGTTCTACCTGAGGACTTAACTATATTGTGCCTGAGCATATACGCAAAAGACGCCCACCATACTACAGAGGCATATGTTCCACTATGATCATAGAAACTTTTTCTATTTGTGACACATAAAAAAAGTAGATCTAGAGCATAGGGTAGAAACTGGGAATAAAGGAAGGGGTAACTATATTCAGGATACAATATACGAGAAAATAATCTTTTCAATAAAAATATAAAATTCTCTATTTGACAACATCAGGTAGTATTTTTAATGTGTTGAAACATACTATCATAGTGATATACTGCTTGAACTTCTTATAATTACTACAACAACTATACTTGGCAAATCATTTGAGAATTACATTAATCTGATAACCATTTTCTAGAAGGTGATGGTTCAAATAAACAAACCAAACTGAAATGTGAAAGTTAAACAACTAGCTTTTAACAGGGTGAGTACAAATTTAAGCTTCTGTAATTTTTTCGTAACATTCAAAATAGATTTATTGTTATTAAAAAGAATAACAATGAAACAAATTTATGAAAGAATACTAATTCATATTTTTAAATTAGTTGATTTGTCCTCCAGTTGTATAAATTCTTCCTCTTACAATCTCTAATTAAAATTGTAGTAATCATTTTAGTGACATATTTAAAAATAGGATAGACTACAATAGTTGCAATTTTTTTACATTTATTTGAGTCTATACACACACACACATACACACACACATATATATGTATATATATACACATTGTGTAGAATATGTGTATGTATACATATATGTATATATACATATATCCTACACATTTATTCTATTTCTTTGTCTTAAAATTAAGAATTCTACTATTGTATTCATATAGGTAGAATTTAGGACAAGGAAAAGCAGTTGTTTTATACATATAAATGTACAAATATGTACACACTTCTCTCTGTCTCTGTCTCTCTGTCTCTCTGTCTCCCTGTCTCTCTCTCTCTAAATATATATATATATATATATTATATATGTATATATATTATATATATATATGTGTGTGTATGTATGTGTGTGTGTGTTTGTGTGTGTGTGTTTGTGTGTGTGTGTTTGTGTGTGTGTGTATTTATCTATGTATACATGCCTTGGCATTGCTCCTGGGCATTAAAACAGTATTACCTTTTCTGTAAGAATTATACAACACAGGTGACAGCAGATGCTGGCAAGAATTTGGAGAAAGAGGAATACTCCTCCATTGTTGGTGGGATTGTAAGCGGGTACAACCACTATGGATAGCAGTCTGGTGGTCCTTCAGAAAATTGAACACCATATTACCTGAGGACCTAGCTACACCACTCTTGGGCATATGCCCAAAAGATGCCCCAACATATAACAAGGACACATGCTCCACTATGTTCATAACAGCCTTATTTATGACAGCCAGGAGCTGGAAAGAACCCAGATGTCCTTCAACAGATGAATAGATACAGAATATGTGTTACATTTACACAATGGAGTATTACTCAACTATTAAAAAATGAATTCAAGAAATACTTAGGCAAATGGATGGAACTGGAAAATAACATCCTTAGTGAAGTAACCCAATCGCAAAAGAACACACATGGTATGCACTCACTAATAAGTGGATATTAGCCCAAAAGCTTGCAATACCTAAGTTTCAAGTCACAGATCACATGAAGCTCATGAAGAAGGAAGACCAAAGTGTGGGTGGTTTGGTCCTTCTTAGAAGGAGTAACAAAATACTCATGGGAGCAAATATGGAGACCAAGTGTGGAGCAGATACTGGAGGCGAGACTGTCTGGAAATGGCCTCACCTGGGGATCCATCCCGTGTGCAGTCACCAAATGCAGACACTATTGTGGATGCCAGGAAGTGCATGCCGACAGGAACCTGACATACTTGTCTCCTGAGAGGCTCTGCCAGTGCCTGATATAAGCAGGCAGATGCTCACAGCTAACCATTGAATTGATCACAGGATCCCCAATGGAGGAGTTAGAAAGAACACTGAAGGACCTGAAGGGGCTGGCAGCCCCATGGAGCTCCCATCGTCTGGGAAGGCAAAGAGAGGGTCCCATGGCTCCACCTGTATAGGTAGTTTAGGAAGAGGAGGACCTTTGTCTCTGGAAGACTAGATGCCCTAGTAATGGGGAATTTGAAAGCAGGGAGGCAGGAATGGGTGAGGAAACAACCTCATAGAAGTAGGAGGAGGTGGGATGGGATAAGGGGTGGGATAAAAATAAAGCCTGAAAGTGCTGGAAGAAGTGAGCTAGGTTTTAAGCAGAAGCAAGAGGGTAGTAGGCTTGATTATTGTTAGTATAACAGCTTTAATTACATTAACTGCTAACACCACTGCTTCTGCAATAGCTTCGACACAAGAAGTTAAGACAGCCACTTTTGTTAATCAACTAGCAAAAAAAAAGTTACTAATTTTTTTGGTATACAATAGGATTTATACTGGTGTTTGAAACTATGGATTGATGCTCTATATCCTATTCAAATTATCGGAAGGAGGTTCAGGGTTTAAGAGTTAGGAGCTATTTCGAGTGTCATGACATTGGAGTGGTGTTCTAAAATTTACAATGATAGTCATTATAATTAGAAAATAGTTTAAAGACACCTGTAGGGTATTTAGCATAATTCTAATACGTCTCTGGCTGATTTAATTTTGAGTAGTGAGATTATGAATTTAAAGAATGCTGCTCTGTTGAGCTTTGATGCTGATAAAATTATCCATGGGATGAGGTCAGTATTTCCATTTTGATCAAACCTCAAAAATGGCATATGTAGCTTGGTTATGCTAGTCCTTTTTGTCCTGAGAATACTTTTATTCCTGCCCATCATGTTACAGCTTGTCTCTAACGACAACAACATGTTGACATCCAAAGTACATGACTTGAAACTGAAAATAGACCCTCAGACAGAGTTATTAAATTAACAGGCTGGCAAGCCAAGGACGGGTAAGATTCTGCACAGAGCCTTTTCAATCTAAGACAGAAGTGTATTGCTTTGGATAATGCATATTCCACGATGGTTGAGGAAAACATTCTTGGCAGAACCACCTAAGACAGGCTCAGTCTGGTTTATGCAATAAAAAAAGATGTGGAGAGCTTTTGGTGCTGCCTGGCAGGAATCTGACAGACCAAGGACAAAGAAATGGACTCCAGGCAGGAATCTGACATTAGACTAGAACAAAGAAGTAATTTCAGGCAGAAATCTAAATCTTAAGCTAGAACAAAGAAGTAGACTTCAGACATGGAAATGACTTTGGTCTAGGACAGTGATGTAGGCTCAGATATTTTGGTCATCCTGATAAGCCCTTAGAAATAGTGATCACAGGGGTGATCATGGGACTCTGTGTATTGTTCTGCTTGTTCTTTGACTATCAGGGTTTATTGCTTTGCTTGTCCTTTGACTATTTACATCTATTTTATTGCTAGTTCTTCAACCTAGAACTGACCTTAATACTCAAATATAATTTAAATCATATAAAAGCAAAAAAGGAGGAGGAAGGATGGGATAGGGGATTAATTGGGGGAGGGGGATGGGGAAAGGGGATAACATCTGAAATGTAAATAAATAAAATATACAGTAAAAAAGAAGAAAAAGAATTATACAAGTACTCTAATGATGATTTATATTGAAGATTATGAGCTAGAAAATTAGGTTTAAGAAACTGGTTACAACTTTATTTGTGGAAAAACAAACTTCTCATGTGACTACAACAGAACAAGGAGGTGAACACATAAAAAATATTTATAAAATGCATATTAGACATTAAAAATTTTCTATAAAATATTCAAATCAAATTAATATGTACACAAAGTTAAAATATATTAAAGGGGAACCTGAGAGGTGATATACAGAGATTAACAATATCTTGTCTCATCTGCATTTGAGTTCAGAATTGATTACATATCTTGTATGTTGTAATTTCACCATTGTTTTAAAAATTGATAAATATGGCAAGAATGGAAGATAGTTTAATCTGGTGTTTAATTTCAGCACATTTATTTTATATATGGGTAATAGGAAATGAAATAAAATGCTTCATCAGTTGCCATAACCTATAATTTGGTTCACTTGTGGAGATTTTCCCTGTTCCTTAGGTAAGAAACAGAGAGGTCATCAGGGCTAAATAACTTGCACATATAAATTATGCACATACATGATAAATGACAGAGCTAAGACTTAGACTATGACCTTCAAAGTTCATGTAGTGAGTGATGGTCCTTTTCAAATCACTCAACCACTTTTGTGAACTGTTATTGATAGTGGTTTTCACCTTAATTGCATCTGGCTTGGAATTTTAAACTTCACTGGAAGAAAAGACTGACCAGAAATGCCCTTTACACTTCTGTGGAATGAGAGTTCTCACCATATGCACCATCTGCCCTTTCTCCTTCTTTCTTCTTTTCTCTTCTTTCCTTTCCTCTTTTCTTTTACTTTCTTTTTTCTTCTTGGACAGCAATCTCTCATTTGGTGGCTAGAACATATTATTAATGCTTATTTTATTTCTGTGACTATTGGAAAGGTGAAGGGCCTTTTTGTCCAAGTATTCAAAGTTTAATCTAAATTAGATAACGAATAAAAGCAGGCATTTCCCAAATGCATTAGAAAAACTATCCATGGCTAATGAAGACAGAGATATTCTTTCACTGAGCACTGAGCACAAGAATCTCTCTCACTGAAGCTGTCCATTCATCACATTCTTCTTTTTGACTCTAGCCGGTTTACATGAGAAGGATTGTCATAGTATCTATATATCCAGCAACTACATGCTGGATATACTGGGTATGCTAAAGTCTAGTATTTTAAGTAGTAATGATGCCAAAAATGGACCAGAATTCTTACAACATGAAGTAACTTAAATTCCATAAAACATACTGCTTGTATAACACAGTGAACTATGAATAAAAATAAAGTAAGTTTTGTTAAAAACTGTAATACTTTTGTGATTACTTTATTAACATAAATATTTCAGCATGAATTTTTAGATTCTTACTGAGTAGTTATCTATGTTTTGTCCAACCTATGAGATTAGGTTTTCTTCATGGCCTTATTAATATTTTTCAGGATAAACAATGTCCTCTCGATATGATTCTTCTTATTAAGGTTGTTCCAGAACTCTTCAATTTTACTTTGCTTTTGAAAGATGTTTGTTTATAGTCCTACTATAGTATAGTACTAGTTATAAAGTTATGAATACATTAGAAAATATTTCTTTTATTTGTAACACTGTATCTCTATGTTAACAGTCATAAAGGAGCAACTTATTTGGGAAATGAGCAAAAAACAAACATTACCTAGAATGGGTGATTGTGCGAAGAGGAATTTTGGAATATTCATATTTGTACAAGTTACAGTAAATCTTGAGTTGAATATTTTTGTTAGAAATGGTATTTTTTATTCCACAGTCACTTATTTGAATTGAGGTTTCTCATGGCTGTCTATAACCATTTTTGGTGAATACTCGTTACAATCAAAATTGCTATGAGATCTTATTATTTTGTTAAATAGAGTTAGTTTATTTGAATGTGAAATTTTCTTCTGCTAGTCGAAACTCAAATGAATTTGTTCAATAAAAATATTTGATAAGAACAAAAAAGAAAATATGGAAATAATTTATAATGGTGATTAGGTAATTACATATACATACTATATTTATGTATAGTATGTATGTATTATGGCACCAGGCAAGGGTCCTTTTTGGCATAGCCTGCTTTCCCAGGCTTCCAAAATGCCCAAGGGCTGTTATTCTCAATTTAGCTCCCTGTCTAGGCTCAAAAGTGCCAGTTTAATGGTCATTGTGGGCTGGATCCTCATCCTGCCTTTCTGAGTGCCCTATTTGAGGGTCCTCTGTCCTAGCCCCGACTTTTTTACCTTCAATTCCAGGTTGGTGTCTTCTAGTCTTCGGATTAGTCCCAATATTGGGAACTGTCGGGGCCTGTGAGGACCTGGACTGCTTGTTTGCTCAGGATCATGTTTTTCAGGGAACATTAGCCTACTAACCATTCAAATGTTCACAGGTCAGAACACTGAGTGTAGACACGGCCTCTTTCCTCTCTGCCACCTACCAACGCACATGTGACAAGTCAGTCATGTGATTCTAGGGGTAGAATTGTAAGGGAACTTCTATGTTCATATTAAAATTGAGACAGTATAGAGAATAGTCTCTTATACTAACACATGACACACAAACACAGACAGGAACACTCACACACACACACACACACACACACACACACACACACACAGAGCTTTACAAGGGGCCTGTTTTATCTCTGCTATAGAACCCACTAGAAAGTTTCAACAGACTATTTTTATTAAGATAATTTAAAACGAAGTAAATAATTTAAATTTACCAACAATGTCCAATGAGATTTCAAACATAATTTAAAACTGTACACTAAAATAAATAAGGCCAGATGAGCTCATCACAAAATTATACTAGATCTTCAAAGAAACACTAATATTGATATTACAGGAGATAGTTGGCAAAATAGAGAGGAAAGGACATTTCCAAATTCTTATTACTAAGCTAGTATTATTTCTTTAATACTCCAACTTACCAAAGAAAAAATGATAAGTCAATATCATTTGTGAACATAGACATAAAAATTCTCATTAAAATACATGAGAACCAAATTTAAGAACACATGTATAACATTATTCGCCATGATCAAGTTGGCCGCATTTCAGAGATCCAGAGTATCTTTAACCTATAATAATCAATAAACACATTTAAACTCATAAATATACTAAAGATGAAAAGCCACATGAACTTCTCATGATGCAAGAAAGACCTTTGACAGAACCAGGCAACCTGTCAAAATAAATGGTTTGGATAATCTTAAAATACAAGAGATATTTCTCAAGATAATAAAGATTATATACAAGTTCACAGAAAATACTATCCTAAATGGAAACAACTCAGAGCATTTCTACTAAAGTAAGGAACAAGATAAGGAAGTCCAATCTCCCTCCTCCTGTTAAATATCGTACATAGACCCTGCCCTAGAGCAATAAGACAAATGAAAGAAATAATGTGGATGCAAAGTGAAAAGGAAGTAGGCAAATATTTAGATTTTCACATGATATGACTCTCCATATAAACCACCAGAAAACTTGTAAAGCTGATACATATATTCAGAAAAGGGGCAAGAAACAAAATTAGCACAAAAATATATTTATTTAATTGGACATGCATAGTTAGTATCTACTGAGATCCATTAAAAGAGAATATATATATATATATGCATATATATTCACAAAGTTGATATTCATTGTTTAAATTTTGTGAGATTTCATATCTGTAACTTTCTTAAATCTTAGCATTTTGTTTCATTGTATTATTAAAATATGCAAAATTGTGCTCCAATATATAATGTACACATCTAGTGATAGTTAAACAATTCCTGATGCTCTACCTAAAATATTAAATGATATAAAAATTTATGCTACTCAAGAACATCTTCAGTGATCAAGAGATTAAAATTATTTAAATGTTTGTTTTGTTTGAAAACTAAAAAGCAAATATAAAGACAAATCACGTTTAAATTATCTAGCTTTTAAAAAACAATTTTCCACTTAATCCACTTAGTTTTAAGACTTTATGGAGTGGTTCAATATGGTTGAAAACCCTTTTTCTTACTAGATATGAAGAGAAAAATTTCAAAATTACTATATGCTTCCTCTGCTATACCAGTGTTCTCTTTTATTATTATTTATTTATCATTTTATTTGTTTACATTTCAAATGTTATCCCCCTTTCGGTCTCCCTTCCTTGAACCCTCCATCCCTTTACCTCTAAGAGGGTGCTCCCCTACCCACTCCTGCCTCACCCCTCTAGAATTCCCCTTCTCCAAGCATCAAGCCTCCACAGGCAAAGCGCCTCCCCTCCTGCTAAGGCCATATATGGGAGTACTCTGCTACATATGTATCTGGAGCCATGGATCCCACCAACACTTTGGTTGGTGACTTAGACCCTGGAGCCGTGAGGAGTTCTGTTAGTTGATACTGCTGTTCTTCCTATGGAATGGCAATTCCCTTCAGCTCCTTCAGCTTTTCCCCTAACTCTTCCACTGGGGTCTCCTGGCTCAGTCCAGTGTTGGCTCTGATTATCTGTATCTGTCTTAGGTGTTTACAGAGCCTCTCAGAGGATAGTCATACCAGGTTCCTGTCAGCAAACACATCTTGGGATCAGCAATAGTGTTGGGGTTGGTGTCTGTTGATGGAATATACCTTTCTGGGTCATTTTAACTAATAGTATTTAACATCTTGAGTACAGAATCAAAACCTGTGGATCTTACCCCATTGGGGGTTGCATATCAGACTCTTGCATGCTAGATATTTACACTGTGATTCATAACAGTAGCAAATTAGAGTTTTGAAGTAGCAACATTATGATTTGATAGTTGTGTGTAATTCCCACATGATGAGCTATATTAAATAATTTCAGCATTATGAAGTTTGAGAAGCACTGATCGAGAACATATGAGAAAAGTGTCTATGAGTATTTTAAAAACTGAAGCTTCAATCATATTCTCTTCAAAGAATTTGTGAATCTGTTATAACTGATATAATCCACAAGAGATTATAAAAAATAAAAAAAAATCTTGGAGTACGTAGACATTTGGAGTGACAAATAAAAGAGATTGACTTTAGAGAAATTCATCATGGGCTGTTTGTGCTGTATTTATAGAGTCTGTAAATCACTGGTGTAAAATCAAGTTATCACCAGCTGTGCTATTAGAACACAATTCACGAATTAGTTTGAATTTCCATGTTTCACTGATTGCCGCTGGGCATAGATGCACACTCCCTAATTGCTGTTTTATTTACTTATTATTTTTTTTATGGAAGGATAGTTGATTCAATCTTACATGGTACTATAGTTCCTTAGAAATTATTCCTGAGAAAGACAGAGGGTTTTTGTTTGTTTAGTTTGGCATCAGCAATACCATAGATTATCATTTGATACTTTTCATCTTCTTTTCATGACCAGAGTGTTCATAAAGAGGGAAGAATGTAAAACATAGAAAAGTATTAGCTTGGCTGATAAATAATATTTTGAATTTGCTTCCCATGCTCACATCAGCAAGGGACTATAACACATATGTATAAAACTAACATAGAACTGAGCATTTTGAACATGCTCATTTCCAAGGGATTGTCATTTCTTCTGTTGTATGTTTCTTTTTCTTTCTCTTTCTCTCTCTTTTTTCCTCCCCCCTCTCTCTCTCTCTCTCTCACACACACACACACACAGTTAGATAATATGCATACATATCCATATATATATTGTATATCATTATTACACATGCATATTCCAATATGTTTGGAACTATTTTATTTACAATTTGAAATGAGTATTTTATAATTCTTAATTATCCTTCATATCTGCTTGTGTCTTTCCTGAAACCTTAGACTTTTTCTAAGATCTGTAATTTTCATTTAGTTTTAATTTAAATAAAATGTCATGCTCATTATTTTTCTTGTGTTGGCCAAGGATCTAAATAATTGTTTCGAGTCACACCACACAGTTTATTTTGCAGGCACACATATTTTCTATTCTTTAATTGTAGTTAGATTGTCATTTATATAGATTGAAAGGAAGTAGTGAACTGGCTGGCTTTAATTGTAATATTAGCTTATTTTGACTACTTGGCTGTCTCAATTTGAAATTCCATTTTTTCCTTTCCTTACTTTTAAAGTTAACATTTGTTCTACTAGCACATTGGTTATCTGTATTTTATTAAACTTTAATTATTGCTCTGAAAAATTTATGTATTTCTTGTATAGAAAGCATGGGATATCTTATTGTATTATTTGTACAATATCTAGAGAAAGGAAGAATGGGTTTTCAGTTACACCCATGAAATATCACTTTTGATTTAATTACTATCAAGTGCTACATATGAATAGGAAAATTACACTTTGTATTTCTGTATTGCCTTCTAGATAAAGTTGTATTCAATACTTTCTGGTGTCTTTTCTCCTAAAAATTCTGTTTTCACAAATTTCTGATAATCTATTATGCAACGGTAAAACTATCCCTTTATTTCCAAAATGATTTTAAATGATTAGAAAAATGTCTGAAAAGATAGAAGGACCTGCTACAGAAGCATGATTATGCAAGATTGAGAAAGAGAAACCCCAGTGGTAAGAGAACTGACTCCTGAAAATTGTCTTCTGATTTGTATACATGCACCATGGCACATGTATGGCTGCACATAGAATAATGTACATTTTTAATATTTATAAACTGTATTGAAATTTCATAAATTTTGTCTTGTGTTATGCTTAATTCAAGATTTTATTTTAAAACATCTGTTTATCATCTATTAATTGGCAGTCAATATTTTCCATTCTTAATCAGGAAATGAATAGATCTTGAAAAATAATATATGAATTTAATTAACAATATGCATGTTTTATAAAATTTTATAAAATTATATTTTTACATTTTTTCTCGTAGATTTACAAGGACAAATGTTTTTCTTTGAATTTTTTATTCTTGAGTTGTTTTAGTCAAATTTAAAAGTTTTACAAACATAACTTCAAATAATCTAACCTTTCACCATTTTTAGTATTCAAACTTGTGTTATAACACTATCAAACTCCTAAATTAGTTCCCAAATATTAGAAATGTATTAATGTCATATGTTCATTTCCACATTGGTTTTACTTACACATCCTCATTAATAAAACTCAAACTTGTTCTCAATGTATTTCTAATTTCCAAAGTATTTGATACTTTTTATTATAATCTTATAAATTCTATTTTTCTAGTAGAACTCATTGTTTTAACAAACACATTCTCAAATTATTTTCCATATTTCTTAACAATTTTAGGTGAACCCTATTTATTATATATGATCTGTATATCTGTTCTAGCTTTTTTATTTTGTATATTTAGTCTCCTTTATGTTTTGGACAACTTTAGTTCTATTTTTATTTTATGTGAGAAGTTCTATATAAAAAGGGTTTTGTGTAATGCCATTTTCACAGGTGAATTATTTATTTGTTATTTATTTATATTTTCAAGAAGCTGCAAAAAAGAATAGCTTATGTTTACTGTAATTTTTAGTGTCTCTTTATTCCTAGAATATTATCAATTAACTGAGATAGTCCAACTAAAAGATTTATAATTGTATCTCTATTTATTTGAAGCTATAATTACATCATTCACATCTTTTCCTTTTCTCTCTCCAACCTTTCCCATGATCCTCTCCCCTTGTTCTTCCTCAAGTTCATGTCCTCTTTTCATTTAATTGTTGTTATGTATGTATCTGAATCCAGTAACGATATTTTCACAGTTCATTCAATTTTATCTCTATGTATATAATCTAAGGATTGATCACTGGTATTGGATAACCAACTGGGGACAGGGGGCTCTTCCTTGAGAAAGACCATTTAGCCCACTCAATGTTTCCTAATTTCTTGCTTGTAGTGTCTATCTTGTCTTGAGGCCACATAAGATCTTCCCCATCTGAGTTAACAAATCAAATGTTGTCATTGTTGTTCAGGCCTTCTTCTGGCAATCATGTTAATGAGACTTCATGGATGTAGCCTTCCTGATATTTCTAGCAGATATAACTTCACTACAAACTTGCTGTTTTTCTGAATCCGAAGCTTTCCTAATCCTTCAAGGACCTGCACTCAGGAAAAGCCACTGCCTTTACCTCACAGCAGAAAGAAATTTAGGATAAGCCACTCTGATACAGAGATGAAGTTTATCAAAAATAGAAAAGGAGGTACACAGGAAAAGAATGAAGCTGCATGGAAGACTGGGTGAATATTCACTTTTACACTTAGAACTTCTTAAATTTTATTTTATTTATTTTTAAGTGGTTATTTTATTTAATTACATTTCAAATAATGTCCCCTTTCCTGTGTCCCCCTCAGGAAACCCTCCCATTTATCTCTCCTCTTTTTTTGCCACTATGAGGGTTATCCCACCACCATCCCCCATCCCCTTACACTGAGGAATCAAGCCTCCATAGTACCAAGGGCCTCCCCTTCCATTGATGACAGATAAGGCCAATATCTGCTACATATGCAGCTGGAGCCATGGGTCCCTCCATGTGTATTCTCTGGTTGGTGGTTTAGTCTAATATTTCTACTCTATCTCTTTTCCCATGATTTTATTCTTAATATGTAAAAGTATGTGTTGGCTCCAAAGGTGATTATAATCTGATAAAGTGAAAACATAAGCCTTATACAGGGGGGTTAAAGCATGTCATTTACTGTAAGTATGCTTCTTACTAAGATTTGTAGAAAATTTCAAGCTTACCACTAGTACAGAAGAAAGGCCATATACACTTAGCCCTAAGTTTGATTCATTGTTATTTTACCAACATTTCTAGAAATGTCTCTATATATGAAGAATGTTTTCTCTGTTTACAAACTTCATGCCAAATGCCACTCTGTTAGAGTTATTAATTCTCAGATGACAGATATGTCAATAAGTCAGGAGTGTGGTGGTCCTCAGCTCTCTCATGACTCCATGGTTTATTTTCTGCCTGCCTTGTTTTCATTGCTATAAGAAGGAAAAGCTCTCCATGTCATGCTATTTCTAGGTGTCAGTGCATTCTGTTTATTCTCTCAGGGCTCATCCATTCTTATTCTGCATATCATTTGTGGTTACCTTAAGAAGACATTTGTATGAAATATAGGGCTCACTTCTTTTTTAAAGGGTAAATATAGGTTTAATATAGGGTAAATATAGGTTTAATATAGGGTAAATTTCCTTTTTTTTCTTCTTGATAATCTTTTTCTTTTTTTACTGGAAGCTATGCTGTCTTTAAAACCTAAACTTTCATTTTTTCTTTGATAAATACCATCAAACTTGTAAAAATATTATGCATATCTTTTTCCCCAATGTGGTATTTCTGCTGTACTTGTGGATAAACAAATGCCTCAAAAGAAGAGCTTCAGAAATGTTCATTTGCGTCAGTGAGCTTTCTCAATTGCTAAGTTCTTTGTTCCCACAGTATTGACTATCTTTGAAACCTAGGTGGTATTTTCAAAGCTATTTCATGGTTTTTCAAACTACTATGCATGTTATTTGTGAAATAAAGTAGTCCAAAGCCAGATGTTGAGCATCAATACAAAGTCCTAACTAGAAAACAAGTAACTCTTGGTATACGTTTAAATACTGAAAAAAAATATTTTTTAAAAAATTCAGAATTAGTCAAGTAAGTTCCCATAGTGTATCTCAATATATTCAATGGCCGTGTAAAAATATTTATAACATATAACCATAATTCCTTAAGTCATTCTTATAAATGTCCTTAGATATTTTCATAAATTTTATCTTAGCAGAATTTATGCTACATTACAAGTTTTAGAAGTGAAAAGCAGAATGTAATCACATAGTTCCAGATGCCAAGAGCTTCCTAGTACTCTTGACAATAGTCAATTTACTGCTCAATTTATACACTTCTAAGTGTTACTTTTAGAAGTAACAATTACAGAGGTAATGATGTCTTCATAGCACATTTACAGCATTACAAACAAATCTGGCAATAGAGACACTAGATATTTCTTAGCGTCTTAGAATGTTCTTTTATAAATATCTATTATGTCTGTGAGAAGTTTATTTTATCCATAAATAAATGTTTAGGACAATTTGTGTATGTACATATGCATATGTGTATTGTAAATGTGTTTCTGTGTACATGTGTGTGTTTGTGCAAACATGTGTTTAAAGGATTAATTTTGAATCTATTGGGAAAATTTAGTTTTGCATTTCTGTGAGTTTTTTTCCATATTCTAATACAAAACTATCCCAAGAAAAGTTAGTAGCTGAACAAAGGGATTATAAAAGCTAATGCTGGATAGATAGATAAAAATATATTGCCATATTTCCCGATCTGAACTCATGGAAAATTTTTGGATTCAGCATAGGAGAAAATTACTTCTTAAGTCTGATATTAGATGCAAAGGTTATGGAAATTTCCTCCCTGGATAGTTCTTTTCTCATTCAGCACCCAATTACCATTAACATAACAGCTGTGTCAGCTAGCCAGGCTGCTTCTGAGAGCAAACAGGAGTTACATAATCTTTCAGTCACTGTCATGCAAGATGAAGTGCTGTTTTCCAGCAAGACTGGTGTTCTACATAAAAACCAATTACATAGAGGTGCCATATTTATTGATAAAGAATGCAGAAACTTATCAAGAAGCAGCATACTTCAGGTTTATAGGTTACATTGTCTATAGGCTGACTATAGTGAAGGCTCCTTTAAAAATACACTCAAAAACATGGTGAACCAATTGGTGTATTGTCCCCTGAGTATGACTATCTGTCCCACTATCAGCATTTCTTAGTTGCCTGTGGGTCTTTGTCTACACTTAAGGATTCCTGAGTTTTCCTCTCCCCTGTCTACATTGTTATACCTAATGCTCTTTCCCTTGTAGGTGCTTGTTAAGTGAGACACGTTAGTGAAACTTTCTGGGTATTGAGTCTGAAACTCTGATATTTCTAGAAGACCAACTCCCTGTTTCTGTGTCCAATTTTCAAAGGGTTAGCCCTGGAAACATGAATGCATGCAGTCCTATAACTACTGTGTGTTAGTATTTATGTATTTAGGAATATATATGTAAAGAAAAAAAAAGCCATGGATTTGAAAGAAAGAAAGGAGTTTGGAGGGAAAAAAGGGAAGAGAAAAAATCTAATTTTAATCTCAATAAATAAAATGAATAATTAATAAAATGGCAATGATACCTGCCTGTTTTTTGTTTGTTTGTTTGTTTGTTTGTTTTGCCTATGGAGAATGTAGTACTTAAAAAGATCTATGTCGAGGGAAAGAGAGACTAATAAAACATGAAGATAGGGCATCGGGAAGCAGGGATCTAAAGATAATGCAGAAATACATTAAAATAACCAGAGGAAAAGCATCATTTTGTATGATCATTTATGTTAGTTTCTCTAGTTTGATATGATAAAACAGTGATCAAAAGCAAATTTGGATAGAGGAAGGGTATTTATTTTTTTATTTAAATTCTTTTAGGCTTATACTTTATAGTCCACCATGGATGACAGCCAAGTTAAAGATGGTCCATGCAAACAGGAGTGGAAGAATAGACCTTGGAGCAAAGCTACTCCCTGGCTTGCTTCTCTGCCTGGCTCAACCATCTTTCCTATACATCACATGCTCACTTCCTCAAAGATGGAACAGACATAGAATGCTGTGTCCTCCCAAATCAACTAGCAATTAGGAATTGTCCCACAGGTTAATGTTCTGAAAACAGTTTCTCATCTTCCCAAGTGACTTGAGTTTACATCAAGTTGAGAGAAACTAAAGAACACACAAGCAGAGGGGAAGGGGAGGGAAAATGGGGACAGGATCCAGTATGAGAAGAAACAGAAGTCCAAAGGGCTAGGAGAATGAATAGAAATATGTAGCTATTGGTGGAGAAGAACAGAGGGATCTACTAGAAAATCCCAGATGTCAGGGAAGCAAGAGGTTCCCAGGACCCAAAGGGGATGATATTGGCCAAAATTTCCAACAGTAGGTAGATAGATTCTCAACAGATTACTTCTAGTAGATAGGCACGACTCTCAGTTAAGAGAAAAGGCAACACACCTATCTCAAAGTTTCAACCCAGAATTGTTCCTGTCTAAAGGAAACACAGGGACAAAAAAAATGGAGCAGAAACAGAAGGAAAGGCCATCCAGAGACCACCCTACTTTGTGATCCATGCAATGCACAGACACCAAACTCCAAAACTATTGCTGATGTTAAGAAGTGCTTGCGGATAGGAGTCTGTTATAGCTGTCCTCTGAGAGGCTCTGCCAGCGACCAAGACAGATGCAGATACAGCCAACCATTGAACTGAACCTGGAACCCCAATGGATGAGTTAGGGGAAGGGCTGGATGAGCTGAAGGACATTGGAGCCCCATAGATAATAACAACAGTGTCAACTAACCAGACACTTCAAAACTTGCAGGGACTAAGCCACGAACCAAAGAGTATACATGGGCCAGTTAATGGCTCCCTCTACATATGTAGAATATGATTTCCTAATCTGGTATGAGTGGGAGCTTGGTCCTATGGAATCTTAATGCCCAGAGAAGGGGAATGCTAGAGGGGTGAGGCAGGAGTTGGTTGGTTGGCTGTGGGAGCAGCCTCTTAGAGCCAGAGGGAGTAGGAGGGGGTAGGACTTTTGTGGAGGGAAGGGGGACAACATTTGAAATATAAACTAACAAAATAATAAAAAATTAGTGTGGCTAATTTTTACTGTGCAAATTTTAACAATCTGGGGTCATGGAAGATCTTTTCATCTTCTGCTATCTTCTTCAATTTCTTTCATTAAAAACTTAAAATTTTGTGTCATACAAGCCTTTTACTTGCTTAGTTAGAGTTACCCAAGATATTTTTCATTGTTTATTGCTGTTGAGAAGTAAGAAGTGTGTTTTTTGTCTGTTTCATTCTCAGCCCTTTTGTCATTTGTATATTAGGATACTGTTTTTTTTTTTGTTTTTGTTTTTGTTTTTTTTGTCAGTTAATGTATCTAGTCAGTTCACTGAAAGTGTTCATTGGCTCTGGAAGTGCCCTGGCAGAATTTTCAGGGTTACTTATATATACTATCAAATCATCTGCAAATAATGATACTTTGACTTCTTCATTTACAGTTTGTATCCCCTTGGTCTCCTTCAGTTGTCTTATTGCTCTAGCTAGAACAGCAAGTATTATATTCAATAGATATAGATAAAATGGATGGCTTTGTCTTATTCCTGACTTTAGAAGGATTGCTTCAAGTTTCTCTTGATATAATTTGATATTGACTACATGGAGGCTATAAATTGCCTTTATTATGTTTATGTATGTCCTTTTTATCCCTAGTCTCTCCACGACTTTTATCATAAAGGCAATTATTATTATTATTATTATTATTATTATTAATGTTTTACATCCTGTCAAGAGTTTCCCCTGCCCTTCTCCTCATAGTTCCTTCTACCAATTTCTCCTACTTTCCCAAATCACTCTTGCCTTGTTAATTTTCAGAAAAGAGCAGATCACTCATTGATATAAACCAAACATGGCATATCAAGTAGCATTAAGACTAGGCAGTTTGGTGTGAATCTAACCAAGCAAGTGAAAGACATGTATGACAAGAACTTCAAGTCTCTGAAGAAAGAAATTGAAGAAGATCTCAGAAGATGGAAAGATCTCCCATGCTCATGGATTGGCAGGATTAATATAATAAAAATGGCCATCTTGCCAAAAGCAATCTACAGATTCAATGCAATCCCCATTAAAATCCCAACTCAATTCTTCACAGAGTTAGAAAAGGAAATTCTCAAATTCATATGGAATAACAAAAAACCCAGGATAGCGAAAACTATGCTCAACAATAAAAGAACTTCGGGAGGAATCACCATCCCTGACCTCAAGCTGTACTACAGAGCAATAGTGATAAAAACTACCTGGTATTGGTACAGAGACAGGCAGGAAGATCAATGGAATAGAATTGAAGACCCAGAAATGAACCCACACTCCTATGGTCACTTGATCTTTGACAAAGGAGCTAAAACTGTCCAGTGGAAAAAGGACAGCATTTTCAACAAATGGTGCTGGTTCAACTGGAGGACAACATGTAGAAGAATGAAAATTGATCCATTCTTATCCCCTTGTACAAAGCTCAAGTCTAAGTGGATAAAGGACCTCCACATAAAACCAGATACACTGAAACTAATAGAAGAGAAGGTGGGGAAGACCCTCGAATACTTTGGCACAGGGGAAAAGTTCCTGAACAGAACACCAATGGCATATGCTCTAAGATCAAGAATTGACAAATGGGACTTCATAAAATTGCAAAGTTTCTGTAAGGCAAAGGACACTGTCAATAGGACAAAACGACAACCAACAAATTGGAAAAAGATCTTTACCAATCCTTCATCTGATAGAGGGCTAATATCCAATGTATACAAAGAACTCAAGAAATTAGACTCCAGACAACCAAATTTCCCTATTAAAAAATGGGGTATAGAGCTTAACAAAGAATTTTCAATGGAAGAAACTTGAATGGCCAAGAAGCACCTAAAGAAATGTTCAGCATCCTTAGTCGTCAGGGAAATGCAAATCAAAACAACCCTGAGATTCCATCTCACACCAGTCAGAATGGCTAAGATCAAAAACTCAGGTGATAGTAGATGCTGGCGAGGGTATGGAGAAAGAGGAACACTCCTCCATTGTTGGGGTAAGGGGACAACATAGGAAATGTAAATAAAACATCCAATAAAAAAAAAGACTAGGCAGCTCCCCTTGTATTAAGGCTGGATAAGGAAACTCATTTTGAGGAAAAGGATCCCAAAAACAATCTAAAAAGTCAGAGACAGAACAGTCCCCCATAATTCTAGTTTATTTCCTGCCATCTGTTTTCCTTGTGTATGCTTCCTTATTTTTCTTCTAGAGATTTGAAGTGTGCTGTTAAGTTGATAGTCTGAGATCTATCCAATTTCTTTATATAGGCACATACTGGTATGAGCTTTCCTCTTAGCATTGGTTTAATTATGTCCCATAAGTTTGGATATGCTCTATATTCATTTTCAATGAATTCTAGAAAGTTTAAATCTCTGTGTTCATCCAGTAATCTTTCAGTACAGTTTTTCAGTTTCCATGAGTTTGTAGGCTTTCTGTTGTTTATGTTCTTGTTGAAATCCAACTTTACTCCACGGTCGTATGATAGAATGCAAGGATTACTTCAGTTTTCTTATCTACTAAGGTTTCCTTTGAGACTGAGTACGTGGTCAGTTCTGAAGAGAGTTCCACTGAAGTATTGACAGGGAGATATATTCTTTGGTGTTTAGTTTATAGCCAATGTGTTTGGGTCTATGCATATTTTCCATCAGCTACTGAATGATGCCTCTCTGATCACTATTGGTATTGGCACCAATCTATGAGTATAGCAGATTATTATTAGGAGTTAGGTATATTCTTCTGTGTTTGGGTGATTTTTTTCTATAGATAAATCTTAGGGTCATTTTATAACGTCTGAGGCTATGTGCCTAGTCTTACTACACCTTCTTATGCTGTCTTCAGGTGATATTACTGGGAGGAATGATCTTTTTTGACTAGAAATGGAGAAGCTGTGAATCTGGGAGAAAGGGTAGGGGTGGAAATTGGTAGAAGGCTGAGGTTAGGTGTAATTTATGAGAGAAGAATAAATAAAAAGAAAAAAATTAAGAATATAATAAGATATTGGATTTAAGAGCAATTAATCAGAGACTCAACAGGACAACCACAATTCTATGTTTGGCATAAAATGAGAATTGTTAACTGGTCTTATTTTTTAAAGTCCTAAAAATTATCAATGACCATCCACAGTTGTAGAGTTTGAATACTCCAACACTGAGCTTTCTGGATGAAACCTAACATGAATATTCTTGGAGTAACTTATTGCTTTCTGATTGAATTTGAACTTGCTCCCTGAAAGGGGATATATGAATGGCACTGTAAAGCTGGTAAAACACTGAATGGTTAAAGAAGTCACAGTATGTTTGGCAAAATAAACACAGAGTTAAACTCTCTTCTAAATATATGTCTTTATGTACATAGACTACTATAGCTCTTAATCATGGCCAGAAAAACTTCTTTCAGTAGTGAAGAATAGTCAAAATTTTGATATTGAATAAGTGACTACTTAGTTTTTGGCCCCAAAAGAGACATCCATCGCATGCTATTTGAATTAACATCTAATTGAATGTTTCATGACAATAAATATGCTAAAAGTCCAATAATAAATGACTGATTTATCTTTTTTTGCGTACAATCCTTAAACGTCACTTAATTTTCTTAGAAATCTACCAAATTTTACAAAACAACAATGGCAAAAAAACCCTAGTTCAAAACATAGACGGATAAAGCATGGGGGTATTTTACAAACAAAAAAAAATAACTGTTGAAGGCTGGATAGTAAAAAGCACCTTCAACATATGATTCAGGTGACTAAGGCTGGAGTATTATTAGTTCCATGTCAGTCTTTGCTACATGAATAGAACTTGTTTTAAGAGCATCAGCAGCAGAGGGCAAATGAATGATTAGCCAAACTACAGTCAAAAACAAAAAACAAAACAAAAGAAAATGATAAAAAATTTTATAAGCAGATAGCATTTATATATTGTGTTTGCTTATATTTTCTGATGACCATTTTGTAAGTTATAACAACATTGATTAAGATGACCAGACATGATTCTATGTGTATTATATTTTATTATGACTAAAATGGAAAGGGAAGAGAATTATATCTTTTTAGAATTTTCAATAGATTGTGTTCACAGCTTCAAATCCTAAGATGATATCATGAAGATGTAAAAATCACACATAAACATATTTTTTCAAACATATATACATGCAGCAAATGAAAAAGATGGTTGATTTTGCATTGGGTATTTATTTGTTCACTGCTAATTTTACTTTAAGTTGATATTTTATTTTATATTTAATTAGATATTAGGAGTTTATAGCAAACTACTTTATTTTATAACTTAATATGATACAGTATTTTACTTCTACTTCTTTATTGGCCTCAAGTATTTTGATTTGTTTACTTGACTTTTAAAGAAAGAACAAAGTGATAACACCCACGCTGGTGAGTCTGACCTCTGTTTTTACGCTTAACAATTCCAACATTAATCTCTTCTGGAAAATTCAAAGCACAAGTACAGAAGAAGTATTTTACCAGCTATATGGGTTTGCTCTCTATCAGTTTGATATACAAAATTTACCATCTTATATAGTCTACTCCTGACCAGAGACAAAAGAGAACAAGACATCCATATACTTCGAGGAAATACGATACTCAGACATTAAGGGTGAAATATTTGAATAGTGATCGTTTTAGAGGCTATGTATATCATACTTTCAGATTTAGATTATAGCTAGCACATTACTGTCAATGTATTTAATATTGTTTTTCAATCACACATAAATATAAAGTGCTTTCTGTAATTTTCTGGTGTGAAATTATGCTAGTATTTTACAATATTATTTTAGTATAACATCAGTGCGATCTTATAGACTTACTGTCTTAAAGAAACAGATTTTACTTTTCTACATGGAGTTCCAGACAGGAAGCACAAGGTATGATTTTTATATATGTAAAAATTTAATTGTATCATTAGAATTTGGGGAAGAATGTTACTACTACATATCACATTTCTTACCTATGAACAGTGTTTATCCTCTGAGGTCATTAAAACCTGCCATTAACACCTCTTAACTTTATTAAAATCAATGTTTTTGCCTTACTAAAATTATACCCTTCTCAGGAAAGAATGATTTGTTGGGATTCTTATAGAAGTTCACATACATCACTGCTTCTCAAAATAGCGAGACACATGTTCTACTATTCAGGATGTGCTTAATTTATTTCAAAATGACTGGCACTGGTAATTGACACAAATGAAAATAGTTTCTTCTTTAAATGTCCATGATCGATGGCTGAGGGGAAGTGTAGAAGAAAACAATCATCATTACCCTTAAAAAAATAAAATAAAATCAGCTGGAGCTCTTCTGATGGTGCAGGGGAGAAATTGCGCTTTCAATCAGTGTCTTGTGAAAGTAATTAGAAATCTGTTAGAGAAAGCAAATCAATGGAATCTGTATGTGATATCCAGAGCACCTGCTTCTCTGAGACTTTGCCTTCTTCACTTTTGCAGGAAATTGAGAAATTAAAAAAAAATACAATTTAACGATGAAAATAACCATTCCATTTTTAGTCTTAAAAAATGTCGAAGTAAAACTTGCTAAATTCAAAAATTGAGAGTTAATATTCAGCTCATCTCCACAATCCAGCTACCAATGATATTTACGGTACTAGACATATGGTTTATGTTAAGTAGTTAAAGTCAGAGGAAATGAGATAAAAAGAAGTAAACATAATCACTAAAATGAGGCCAGGTATTGTGAGTGGGTCTTCCATGAGCAGGTAGATGGATTAATTTTAGAACTGAAACTAGTAAACCCTTAGGAAGGAACAAGTTTATGTATTTGAATCATTTCTATGAAGAACACATGTAAAAAATAAGTATATATACTACCATGATGGTTGAAAATATAATAAGAATATGGTTTGTATCCCTCAAGGAATAACTTGCTAGTTCCAACATCCTTAATGAAAATATAATGAAATTCCCATATTCTTTTTCCTGAAAATTGTTCTGAGATTCAATGACTGATGAACAACTGTATGTGTTTTAATTTGAGTTGCCTCAGGGACCTCTCAGTTCATAATGATTTTAACACATAGTTAAAATTTAGGTAGACACAAGACAGATTTAAAATTCAAAGTAATTTTATCACTAAATTTAAACTAAATGTATTTTCTTCTTGAGTATATCAAAATATGAGATTTAATATTCCTGGGATAGCACATGTTATCTGAATTCATTCAATATATAAGTAAGGATAAAGATATTTATTTCTCCAAGTATTTATTATTTTGAATTGGAAATCTTTAAATATTTATTGACTAGATTCACAGAAGGTTAATGGTTTATTTATAATTGTTTTGTTCATACAGATTTTTGTAATGATGTAATACATAATAGAAATATGAAATACATTAAAAAGAAAGAGAATACATAAACAAATATGGTTAATATTTGCTAAGCATACCTCATCAAGTCATATTTATAACCATCTGTGACCTCCCCTTTTTCAGCTGAGTTTAACTCTTTCTGTTCCACTATTTCTTTTCATCCTTTATAGAAGTATGTTAAATACCACTAGTAGGTTTTCAAAAAAGCCATTTGGAAAACTAATAGTACATTTTCTCCCATACTCTGGATTATACATATGTCAATACTACAGACATACATTCTACAGGTATACTTCAAAAACACATCGATTTTTAACTTATTGTGCCTGTAACAGTTTGACAAATTATTATCGGGTTTTAACCAAAGGATACATCTAATATTAAATCAAACTATAATATAATAGAAATGATTTCTGAAATTTGGAAGCATAACCATACTTAATAAAGTATACAAAAGTTTTCTAAGTGCTTCATCTTCTCGCAGGTGTATAGCATTCTAATCTATCAATGTTGTGCTAGATGAAATACTTTCAATACTCCTGCGCTCCTGTCATTTCCTTGAAAAGTCTGCTGTTTACCTTAGGGTTCATAGAAGTGTATGGCATCTATAGATATTGACAAGAGGAGAGTGGCGTATCAAACACTGCACATTATACACAGGATTTCCAGTTGGTTTAATTCAGTCTGGATGCCTTGCTTCCTTTTATATTCCATCCACAATCCGACAACTGATCTTGCTTTCTCCATAGGCTTTTCTTCTATCAGTCCCTATAGATTGCTGATATATATTCATGACAAGAACATAATAGTTATGGTCATCAAAATAAAGTTGCTCTCACACCTAGTATATGCAGCACAACATCTTTGTGTATAGGGTTTTGTAGGAGGAGCTAAGGTGGGAGGAGTAAGGAGAGGAAGAGGAAAAGGAAGAGGAGGAGCTAGAGAGGACAGAGATGTAGGAGGGTGAAGAGCCACGCACGTATGGAGAGCAGTCGTGGGTTACAACTTATATTTAGGTTAGCTAACTGGGAAACAACTCTAATTGTATGGGCATATTATTATTGAGCATTACCAAACATATAAAGCCTTTGATTAATATTTAAGTATTAGAGTCTCATTTTCCTACCAGGACTGTGTGGATGGCAGGATGGTCTGGGCAATGTCCAGCCTTGTGGAGACAGCGTTGAAGATTGGAAGAGACATCTCCCATGCTGGTGTTCTTGTGAGTGGCAGGGCTGGTATTACTGGATGGCTATTTCTAGCTGCTGCTCACGTGGCCTCTGGCCATGGAACATGGCGGCTGAGCTAGGCGGAGCCGCCACAGCTTAGATAGTGGGCTTGACTACAGCCGTTTTAAGTAGTTACTTCTACAGAGTTTATGGTGGTCTGGTTTTATACAACAGAATTCTTTGTGTTTTGATACTTGCAACAAAGTAAGCTCAAATTTGCTTTCAAAATTTGAGCATGGCATTTTTACATCTGTAGAGCAGTCAGGCACTTGCTGTCACTCAAATACACAGGGTTTGTAAAGTACTTGATTTGATTCTAGAATCATACAACTTTATAAAACTCTAAAGAGAGGCATAATAATCTACGTTTATAAAAACTGAATAGGGATTTCACACAGAAAGGACAGAAAGCCAAATCACAAGCTGAAGAACTTGGTTGTTACCTTATCCAATACTGAAACCCTCTCTACTTGAAATTCTATTTTGCAAATGCTGAGTGTTAGCAGAGATACACAGGGTATTTCGTTGTGTAAGCATTTTGTAAATGCAGAACAAATCACCATGATTCATTGTGCTATCTATAAAGCATTTTGATTTTCGAATCTCTGAGGGAGTAAAAGGATTTACAAAGGCCTATAAAATGTTTTGAGTGTTCTACTGAACAAAATATTACTGTTCAACTTTAGGGAAATTTATGTCCAGTGGACACTGAATTGAATGTGAAAGTTTGAAAGGATCATAATGCTCATCTGCTTCTTTTGTTTGGTGAAGTGATTTAACATTTTTGAGCTTACTTTTCCTGATAAGTAAAGTAGGGAGAGAATATATTATGCACAGCTTTTTGATTCTCTCATAGAAGTGCTAGGTGAAGCCCTGAAGCTTATCTGAGTTGCAAACAAAAGAAAGCAAAGTAAAACAATAACAAAAAAAAAAATCCACAAAAATATATTTTCTGTCCTTAAAAGAAAATAACTGAAAATTTGAAGAGAAATATTCAAAATTCAGCAGTATTCTGAATGCATATTCTGTAATAATTACTTGCTTTTAGTAGAATGTAAATTATTCCCATTAGTCATATTGTAGGATAAGGAAGTTTTCTTTTAAATAAATGACAAACCTCTGTAAGCAAAAATACTGACATATCTGTGAATGTTATCATATGTAGCAAAAAGAAAAATTTGGGGTACTTTTGCAACTGTTTTATTTGACTTTTCATTATAACCACAAAAGTCTCCTTTGTTCTGACAAGCTTATTATGAGAATCTAACGTACTCTAAATGTCATGGCCTTAGAAAGCAGTGTTTCTTTGTAGTTGAACCTGGAATGAACCACTGTGTGCAGCATAACATCTCATCTTCAAATACCTAAAACAGCAATGATCCTCACAGGTGGGTGGGGCAGTTGGGTTTTGAAGATAAAAGCTGTTGTTTGACTGGGAGTTTGGTCCAAAATTTAGCTGTGTATTTATTTTAATTTATTTGTAGGTTGGTGGTACATATTCAGGTGATACCTATCAAGTCTATGAACATGAAAGAATGTGTACTATGTTTCAAGGTGAAGACTGACACGTGTTCTTTATTTTATTCACATTCTATCATCAGACTGAGCCTAATGATGGAAAATCCAGAAATAGTAGATATGGGAACCCTAAATACATGGCAAAAGGTGGAAATTCTTGTCTAGAAATTAAGAGGAGGAGGCACTGTTTCACTAGCTTCAGATGTGAAGCCCAAAATAATAAACAACATGCTGTTACTACAATATTACAATGAAAATTATAATTACTATCACTATTCTTCTTCTTAACAAGTAGCTATAAAATATATAATTGAGAGAAGCAATAACTAGTCCACAACTTATAAGCTATATTGCATCAAATACCACTGTTTTGATAGTGGTTATTTTGTCTGGGATGATGGTATGTCCCACCCATTTAACAATTACAGGCTGAATATTAAAAAAATAAATCACATTTTAAAAGATGTCTTAGGGAATTTTATGTCAACATATATATGAAAACAGGAGATAAAGTATTTCTATAATTATTTATAATCTATTCAACACTATATTTATCTTAGTTTTAGAAATAAATGAATTAATTGGTTATCTCTGATCAAGAAGTATCCTGTTACATTCATGTGAAATACCTTCTTAGATATACTTTTTCTTAAAGGCTGTACTATTCTTCTTATTATAAAAACAATATGTGGGCACAAAGTACAGCTTAAGAGCCAGTGAATGCTACATGACTAGTAATAGTTTGATAATTGTTTTAAACATTTACAAGGAGTCATCAGTACTGTCAACCTTGCAGGACTTGGAATCACTGAGGACACACACTTCTGCTTATGCCTGTGAAGTCATTTCAAAGAGGTTTTACTGAGGAGAAAAGAACCATCCTGAATTATCTGGTATGCCAAATGAAATTTCAAAGGAATAAAATCCAGAATCAATCCCTCCCTCCCTCCCTCCCTCCCTCCCTCCGTCCCTCCCGCCCTCTGCCCCTTCCTCCCTCCCTTCCTTGATGTTTT
>NW_021604619.1:6531048-6553543 GCF_004785775.1 Grammomys surdaster | reverse complement strand
TCTCTCTCTCTCTCTCTCTCTCTCTCTCATCTGCCAGTGGATATAATATGGGGCTTCTGTCCAGTCTTTTACCATTCAGTTAGTGAATAAAAGGCATATGACTTTTTTTATTTATACTAAGCCTTAATTAGCACTAGAACTGGGCAAGTAGCTACCCTCTGTGCTATTAGAATATATTTCTCCATCCATAAGCCCATTCTATAATTTGCTATGTTCCATCTGGGCAGCTGTTATGTATAATAGGCTAGCCCTCTTAGCCATATTTTTACACCTCATCTACCCTAGGATAGCTTCCTCCTCTCTCCACATTCTTCTTTCTTCTCCTCATGATTCTTCTCAGACCTCAAGTCTGGGAACCCTAGAACCTCACCTATCCCTCTTCTGTCCAGCTATAGACTGTAGACATTTTATTCACCAATCAGGAATAACTTGGTGGGAAACATCACATAGTATCACTAGGGTAGTGCATACTCTTTTGTCCCTGGGGGGCAACCAGGCTTTGGGGAATGGTATTTAGCACAATACAAGCAAAAGACCACAACTCAACTCCTGCCTGTGGATATAATGTGACCAGCTCCTGAGACCATAGTCAGACCTATTCTTACTAAGTTCATTTCCCCATTATGATGGACTGTGTCCTGAAAATATGAAGAAAGTTGGCATTCATTCTAACTTTTTATAAGGAATAAAGAATCTTGGTTCTTTATTTTTATTTTTATGCATCAATAAGAAAGAATAAATTTGGCTGATTAGATAAGTTTAAAATCTCTGTTTATTGGGAAGTTTCCTTGTTGGGAAGTGAAGATGATGCTTATCACTTATCTGTGCATATAAGCATAAATGTTTTAATACTGCTGGGGATTATTCTGGTTTAGTGAAAAAAGTATATGTAGGCCTTCTCTAATAACTATGATTTTACTAGCACTTGGTAGCTAGGTTCCCAGTACAAGGTATGGCTTCCCTTTGTTCAGCAGGTCTAAGAACCATTAGTTGCCTCAAGGTATGAAGTTGCTCTAAGGGAACCATGCTGACCATAATTTGGCTCATATGCTGCATAGCTGGATAGGACTACTGGATGCCTTCCTTCTGTTGAAGTTTGCATGTTGCCTTCTGCTGCAATAAAAACAGTCTTCAGAGAGGAATCCTTCAGGTCTGTTTTGTCTCAGTGGTCTCTGGATCCTGTTTTTTTACATGCATTAGGTCCTCAACATCTTACCTTTCACCTCTCAGAGCAATAAAGGGCATCTAGTCATTTGCTGTATGTTTTGAGAGTCTCTTGGAACACTCTGGTCAACAATTGGAAAAATGATCTTCTCTTATATGGATTTTTTCCAAGTGGTCTTTGGTTCTTGAAGAAACCATTGTCAGTACATATGACAAGTTTTATTAAAGTTATATATGCATATTTATGCATAGATTATGTTTATTATAATTTTTGGTAGTTAATAGTATTTTTCTAAATCCCTTTTTCCAGATATGCTTATTATTTTTAACCCCCACTTCTAAGCCCCTAACGACCCAGTCCTTTTTTTTTTGACCCAATCACTTGCTTCATCTTTACCATCATCTTTTTCATATTAAGATGTCATTTAAAGTAAAGCCATTCTCAATTCTTTAGATGAAATGACAATCATTTATCTCATGCAGTAACAAATGAAGTCTTTGGCTTCATTTGGATAACTGTTCACCTAACACTTCTTTTGCATTAAGCACTGCACATAATCTTTTAGACATTAATTCTCAGCATTAGACAACATAATATGATGATCATATCCATTGTTGATAACAGTCAGAAACACAGTTTTAGTATCTTCTTTAAAGTCACAAAGCTAAGAGGTATTTAGGATTAAAATTTAGGTTAACTAGTTAGTGCTGTTCTGATGTTTTAAATGTCTGCATGACATTTAAATGTCTAGAGTTATATGTAAGCAAGCTATAATGGAAACAGAAGCACGGGGTTGTTAAGTGAGTTCTTCATTAGCATGTGACACATCTTTTCATGGTAGTGGAATAGGTAAAACACGGCTAAGCAAGAGTCCTAAGTCCAGGTAAGATGTAAAACTACTTTGATAGCCTGTGAAATACACTTGTAAGCTCAAGTCAGATAAAATTACAGCTTAGAGGGATGAGTATGAAGTTCTATACCACTTTTAAATAAGGAACTACTGCCAAGTGATAGGTGCTGGGAAATGAAACCTCAATTTTCTTTAGGGGCATGATCTGTGTAAACTGACTCTACCTGATGGACAAACATCTGATATAATAGGTAAAACACAACTTGGAGTTGTTAGATTTAAAAAACTGCCAACAAACTTTCTGAGTAGAGATCACACCTTGGAGGAGCTGGTGTAGGAGTGGAGATGATCAGAATACACTATGTGAAAATTTCAATTTACAGACAAAATGAGGAAAAAATATGAAAGTACAGAACCATTACATATAGTGGTAAGATATTGTCTATAGCATGATAAGTACTTAATTTTTCTGCAATTGAATTTAATTTGATTTTTTAGCTAAATTCTGACATTTCCCAGATTTAGATGATTAAAGTTTTATGAAGTTATGTCTAAAATTATGGGTTGATCATTGGTTTTATATACGCAATTCCAATCCAAATTATTCATGAGGAATTGCCTTGTGTCCCAACATTTTTATACTACCCTAAAATTATTCCCTAATAATGGAGTCATACTCATGGTACTTTCTCTTATAGTTAACAAGAAATTATATATGATAATACACACATAGATATTTCTTAGTCTCTCTCTCTCATGCACATATATGATATTAGATTTTATGTGGCATTTAAATTGCATTATTAAAAATTTTCCATACTTAATAATTAGTTATATTCTGGAATTTCTTGTGGAATATATTTTTTTGAGTAGAGATGCCTAGTCATTTCCTCCCAAATCACTCATTTGACTAGAATGCTCAAATGAATTTATTTATCTTATGATGTCCTGATAGTTTATCACAAAGTATTAATCTTGTTTGTGGAGGTGAAGACTAGATATTAACCCTTCTCAGTTATTATTTATGTATATTTGCATTATGAAGTCAGAGAGTTCACACTATTCCTCATATCCATTATACTTCATGAGATATATGTCAGCATTTATTTCACATCATTTTTCAAAGCATGCCTACTGAGTTCAGGATACAGGTTAGCCACATATTTGTGTTCTTATAGTACAGCACTCAATTACAAACTTCATAGCAAGTACCAAAAACAACTGTTATAAGCAGTACCGAATTCCTGGTAATCTCACATTGTTGAGAATATTAGTTTATCTAAAATATATTTCTTTCACTTTCTAACTTCCCAAACCATTTCTACTATCTTGCCATATTTCAGTTTGTTCAAATGACAAGTTGTTTCTAGACCATGCCTTAGAAACCACTGCTATTCTAGACTCTCATTGTGACTTTTGGTGACTCAGTTGTAATGGAGATTCATTGGATTCAGTGTAAATGATAAGAATTTACAGAAAACTGAAGAGACGCCTCTAGAGTCTTGGTGATAGTTTTATACTTAAATTGTCTAGCATAATAGTTTCACATTGATAGACTTGTTAGGAGCCGCGTCCGCCATCGGAAGATGGCGCCGGTTTCCTGCTTCCTGGTTCTTCTTGCGAGCCTTGCTTGAATGTGCGCCTGCGCAAGGCGCGAAAACCAGTATGCTAATTTGGCAACATCATAAGAGCCAATGAGTGTGCGGCACATCTCCTAAAGCGCTATATAAGCCACTAGCTTTTGTGGCTTGGGGTCCCTCGCCTCACTACCATCTAAGAGAGCTGTAACACTAAAAGAGCTGTAATAAAAATGCTGCCAGAAGAATCCTGAAGCGTGGCGTTCTCCTTTTCGGCGAGGCGGCGCCCCGCAACTGGTGAACGAAACCCGGGAGACGAAGCCGAACGTCTCGGAGTTTTATCCAGTTTCGAGGGACCCTGTTAGCTCAACAGAGGATTCAGAACTGGCCGCGCGAGAGGTCTAGACGCTTTTCTGCAAGGTATGGTGGATCCTGTCTATTTTGCTATTGCTATCCCCGTTTGGGCCTTGGTAGTTCTTGTGCTCTGCTTCTGTCTTAACTGCCATACACAAGGGAAGGAGTGTACTTGCCCTCCGTGTATTCAGGAGCTGTAAGTCACAGGTAGATAACTGTGCAAGCTCGTTCCCTCTAAGCAGTATGGGTAACCACCAAATGAAGCCACTTCTTTCAGCAATGCAGGAGTTGTTGCATGAGCATGGTTTAAAGGTTCCCGAGAAAGTGTTGTCTAATTTTCTGCGAGATGTGGATAGAGTAGCTCCCTGGTTTGTATCCACGGGGTCCTTGTCAAAGGGCTCCTGGGGCAAGCTCGGCGGAGATTTGATTAATGAAAAGGAGAAGGGAAAGTTAAGACCAGGCACATGGCCGCTGTACAAAATGGTTAGAGCCTGTATAGAGGATGCAAAATGCCAAGATAAGGTAAGAGAGGGACAAAAAGCTTTGGCAGAACACCAGGATAGCCTATCAGAAGCAGAAAAGGAAAAGAGCGCTAAGAATAGAATGAAGAAAAAAGAAGAAATTAAAAAAGAAGTAGCTACAAAAGTGGAACAGAAAGGGCCTAAGAAAAAGTTGTACCCAGTGTTAACTGAGTTTCAGAATTTAAGAATTAATGACTCCGCCTCTGAGGAGATGTCCTCGGGGGACGAAGAAGATACAGAGGATACCGACACCTCATCCTCTGATAGTGTGTTAGATCTTGAGGAACAGGCAGAGTTAGATAAAGAAGCAGCTCATTATGAGTCTGAAAGATACTGGCTGGATTCCCCTTATGCACCGGGGTATGCCCCATCTGCCCCACCATTGGAGGAAGTAGTTAGAGTTAAAAAGAAAAAAACAAAAGAGAGACAGGAAAGACTGCCGTCCAATTCTCTTATTACAGCTAAGGAGAGAAAAAAGATAAGAGTAGCCTTTCCTGTATGGGAAGATGCTAACCAAACCAGGCAACATTCACAGCTAGATTTAAAACAATTAAAAGCGCTGGCCGAATCAGTACAGACTTATGGAATCAATGCCTCTTTTACTCAGGCATTAATAGAAAGACTTGTGGTCAGTGCCATGACACCAGATGACTGGTATAATACTGTTAAGGCTTGCCTGACTATGGGACAGTATCTAGATTGGAAATCTATTTTTCAAGAATTTTGTGCTTCACAGGCAAGACAAAATTTAGCTCAGGGGCATCCACAATGGAACTTTGACATGCTTACAGGGCAGGGACAATGGGCTATCAATCAAACGGCCTACCCTGTAGAAGTATATGAGCAAATTAATAAGGCAGCTGTAAAAGCATGGAAAAGCCTACCTAACAAAGGACAGGTTTCAGGAAACTTGACAAAAATTATCCAAGGGAACACTGAGCCATTCTCAGACTATGTGGCTAGGATGATGGAGGCGGCAGGAAGGATTTTTGGAGATCCTGAGACGGCCATGCCTCTCATAGAACAACTAATTTTTGAACAGTGTACTAGAGAGTGCAGAAATGCTATTACACCTTGGAAAGGAAAAGGACTAAATGCATGGATGAAGGCTTGTAGAGAAATAGGAGGACCTCTATCTAATGCTGGATTGGCAGCTGCTGTTTTAGCGGCTCAGAGGACCTCTAATGTTAAATGTTTCAGGTGTAGAAAGCTGGGACACATACAAGGACAATGTAGAGCACCTGGCACTACTAATAACAATCGTCCAAAGGTGCCTGGAATGTGTCCTAGGTGTAATAAAGGAAAACATTGGGCAAATGAGTGTAGATCAGTTAAAGACCTTACAAGGTCTTGGATATGAGTCTGCTCCTGATGTTAGTGCAAGAGTATTGCACTGGGAAGATTCTGAAGGCAGACGAGGGACAGTTGTTCCTTATGTCTTGCCACTTCCAGTTAATTTATGGGGAAGAGATATCATTAAACAACTGGAATTTAGGCTCACTAATGATTATTCTACACAGAGTCAAAAAATGATGAAAGAAATGGGGTGTGTCCCTGGAAAAGGATTGGGGAAGGCCTTACAAGGCAGGATCAGCCCTGTTTCTATTACAGAAAAACAAGACAGGAAAGGGCTGGGTTTTTTCCTAGGGGCCATTGAGGATGCATTGCCTATACCTTGGTTGTCAGAGGAACCTGTATGGGTTCCTCAATGGCCGTTAACCTCTGAAAAACTAGCAGCTGCAAAAGCTCTAGTTAAAGAGCAACTAAAACTAGGACATCTGGAGAGTTCTCAGTCACCATGGAATACGCCTATATTTGTGATTAAGAAAAAATCAGGTAAATGGAGGTTATTACATGATCTTAGAGCTATTAATAATCAGATGCAATTATTAGGATCAATTCAAAAGGGTCTGCCACTGCTGACAGCCTTGCCTAGACATTGGGAGATTATAATAGTAGATATTAAAGATTGTTTTTTCTCTATACCTTTACATCCTAAGGACAAAATTAGATTTGCTTTCACTCTCCCAAGTATTAATCATGAGGAACCAGACCACCGATATCAATGGAGGGTCCTGCCACAAGGCATGGCCAATAGTCCCACTATGTGTCAAATATATGTCTCTTCTGCTATTGAACCAGTTAGAAAACAGTTTCCTAAGGTTAGAATTTGTCATTTTATGGATGATATACTCTTGTGTACTAATAACAAAGAAGTTTTACACCAAGCGTTCTCTCTGTTAGTTTCTACCTTAAAACAGAAAGGACTATCTATAGCGCCTGAAAAGGTTCAGGAAGGAGAGATAGGAAATTTCTTGGGAGCGATAATTACTCCTGAGTATATTAAACCACAGAAGGTTACTATTAGAAGAGATAAATTAAAAACATTAAATGATTTTCAAAAGTTACTAGGGGATATCAATTGGATTCGTCCCTATTTGAAATTAACTACAACTGAACTTCAACCCTTATTTAAAATACTTGAGGGAGATTCTAACATTACTTCATTGAGAACTTTGACCCCTGAATCGTCTAAAGTATTGGATAAAATAGAGATGGCCATACAACATGCTCAACTAGATAGACTTAACCCCGAATTATCTTTCCAGTTATGTATTCTTCCCTCTCCTCAACAACCAACTGCAGTACTGTGGCAAGAGGGACCTTTGATATGGATTCACCCACATAGCTCTCCTGGAAAGACTTTAGGCTATTATCCTACCTTAGTTGCAGAATTGGCTTTAAAGGGACTTCAACTGTCCGTGATGCATTTTGGACAATATCCTAATACAATTGTATGTCCTTATACTATGTATCAAATTCAAGTTTTATGTGCATCTCAAGATGCTTGGGCAATTTTAAAATGCTCATTCCCTGGAAATATTGATAATCATTATCCTAAACATCCCTTGTTACAATTTACTCTTTCTAACTCATTTATATTTCCCAAAGTTACTAAGACACATCCTATTCATCAAGCATTGGATATTTATACCGATGGTTCTAAGACAGGCATTGGTTGTTATGTGGTTAATAATTTCCCTACTCGAATTCAGTTTGATTATACATCTCCCCAATTAGTAGAATGTGCTATTGTAGCGATAGTGTTGCAAAGATTTTCAGAGCCTATAAACATAATTTCAGATTCGCATTATGTTGTAGGAGCTGTTAAACAATTAGAAGTGGCTGATTTTATCCACCCTAAAAGCATGGTTGCTGAGATATTTAAAGATATTCAACACCATATTCACAATAGGTGTCACCCATTTTTTATTCAACACATGAGAGCACATTCATTGCTTCCTGGGCCTATGTCTCAGGCTAATGCTATTGCTGATAAAGCCACTAAAAACCTATATTGGGTAAGCTCGCCATTAGAAGGTGCAGTTGAATTCCATAAACTCTATCATGTACCAGCTAATACCCTAAGATTAAAGTTTCATTTAACTCGTGCAGAAGCGCGAGATATTGTTCTGAAATGTACCTCCTGTGCAGAATTCAGACCCTCTCCATCTATAGGGGTCAATCCCAGAGGTCTGCAACCTCTTCATATCTGGCAAATGGATGTTACACATTGCAATGCCTTTGGAAAACAAAAATTTATTCATGTATCTGTGGATACATGCTCTGGCATCATTCATGCCACCCCCCTTGCGGGAGAAAAAGTGTCACATGTTATTACTCACTGTCTTGAATCCTGGGCTGCTTGGGGCAAGCCCCTTCAGCTGAAGACTGATAATGCACCAGCTTATACATCTAAAACTTTTCAACAGTTTTGTCTGAGGCTTGGTGTCCGTCATATAACTGGCTTGCCATATAATCCTCAGGCACATGGGATTGTGGAATGTGCCAATGGCACGTTGAAAACTTATTTACAAAAACAAAAGGGAGGAATAGGCCCCAACATGGGACCTAAGACATCTATCTCCCTAGCCCTATTTACCTTAAATTTTTTAAATCTGGATTCTGATGGACAATCTGCTGCTGACAGACATGTGGCTCCAAGTCCTCAAAAAGAATATGTTAAATGGAAAGATATCTTAACTAACCAATGGAAGGGCCCGGATCCAGTTTTAGTGAGATCCCGGGGAGCTATCTGTGTTTTCCCACAGGATCAAGAAAATCCAATCTAGATACCAAGCAGACTGACCAGAACTGTGAAAGAGGACTCACCAACCCCTGAAGAAAATGCTAAAGATCCTGTTGATGATCTGCCTGCTTGAGAGAGCGATAAGTATACCATTGTGGGCTGTGGTAAGATCATGGCCAGTTCCCATCCCAGTACATTCCCACTCTAAAGTACTGCCAATGTTTACATCATCGAGCTGTCAGCTGGAGGCACCATGTGCCATACCTTTAAACAAAGAGACTGTCAAGTATAATGCATCAAAATTTAGATTAAATGATACCTTGTGTTTCACCATAACAAACAGGGCAGGGACCCCATGCGTTGTACTTCGCAATGCTACATTGGGACACTGGATTGATCCACTTGGAGATTCCCAAATAGGCACTGGTGTCCTGCTCGAGGTACTCAATAACATAGTGGCAGGACAATCTGAGGCCAGTGGAAATACATCTAATAAAAAACAGTCCCCTGTGAATATCACTACATTATTGCTAAAAAGTAAGGTAACCATACTTGAACGATCATATTGGCAAACCAATAATGCCACTAATGTCAGAGTGTGGCCATGGTGCCCTCCAGATCAGTCATTTCCACCAGTGTTTACGCACTGCCAATCTAAAAGGATGCCTAAGGTAGAAGTATCTCGAGGCTTCACCTTATCGCCACCTCTAAAAAGGATGGCTATGACAGGAAATAAAACAGGGAAGGTAAACGAATGGCCACTTTATCAATGGGTGTTGACAAATTTAGCGGGGGCTGCTACCAGTTTATCAGCCTTTGCAACTCTAGGTGAGTCACAACATGACATTTGGAATGTATCAGCAACCAGAACTGATACTACACCAGTGATATTGAATGATATTAAATATAATAACTTGTTAGCAAATTATTCAGCCAAAAGGGCAGCAGTTTGTGTTTCGGCTCCCTTCTTTTTTATTTTAGCAGAATTTAAAAATAAAAGTAGCATATTAGACTGTGCGAATGTCATCTGCCATTTGACAGAATGCTGGAATGGGTCCGCATCTTTAGCACTGCTGGTGCGGGTTCCGACCTTTGTCCCTATACCGGTGGATGCCGATCCCGATAAATTTCCAATAATCTCCTTAATTAGAGAAAAGAGAGATTTTGGCATCACGGCGGCCATTGTGACGGCCGTTGCAATGTCGGCTGCTGCAGCGGTGACTGCGGGTATTGCCCTAGCCAATCAAGTTCAAGCAGCAGAAACAATAAATAATATAGTGAATGCCTCGGCAGATGCTATGGTAAAACAGCATAAAATGAATAGCCATTTGATTTCTGGGATACTGCTTGCTAATCAGCGAATAGATCTATTACAAAGCAAAATGGAAGAAACTGCTGATATTCTTCCAGTAAGCTGTGTAAGTCATACTAAACACATGTGTATCACACCCTTGAAATATAACAATGAGTCTTTTACAGAAAGTACTAAATTATCTAATTTTTTACAAGGAAATTGGTCACAACAGGCTGAGGAGCTACAAGAAGAACTCCTGCTCACGATTGCTGTTTTGAATGGGACCAGAATAAACCCGATTGATGTTGAAGACTTCACTTCCTGGCTCACGTCCGCCTTCTCCCTTTTTAAGGAGTGGGTGGGGGTAGGAATGTTTGGCTGTATGATCTTTGGGGGAGTGCTGATCACACTCTGGTTGCTCTGCAAATTTAAAAAACAACATCGTAGAGATAAAGTACTTATCACTCAAGCACTGCTTGCCTTAGAGCAGGGAACATCCCCTCAAGCTTGGTTGAATATGCTTAAACAATGAGACACTATCATTCAATGGGATACCCTGAGGGCTCCTGTTCCCATTGCACCAGGAATCCTGAGTGGTAGTCCTCCACACTTCCCGGGCTCGGGTTCCCATTGCACGGGAGAAAAGTGTGGAGGGTCTCACAACTGTTTAACTGCCTTGAACGCCTTACTGCTAGAACAGTGGGCTTGATCGGCGAAATAACAGTTGGAAAATTGTTGCAGCAATTTAATAAAAAAGGGGCAGATGTTAGGACCCGCGTCCGCCATCGGAAGATGGCGCTGGTTTCCTGCTTCCTGGTTCTTCTTGCGAGCCTTGCTTGAATGTGCGCCTGCGCCTGCGCAAGGCGCGAAAACCAGTATGCTAATTTGGCAACATCATAAGAGCCAATGAGTGTGCGGCACATCTCCTAAAGCGCTATATAAGCCACTAGCTTTTGTGGCTTGGGGTCCCTCGCCTCACTACCATCTAAGAGAGCTGTAACACTAAAAGAGCTGTAATAAAAATGCTGCCAGAAGAATCCTGAAGCGTGGCGTTCTCCTTTTCGGCGAGGCGGCGCCCCGCATAGACTGTTTAAGCATAAGCGTGAATTCCCTTTGATCAGCCATGTTTTATATGAGAAGCATATTTCAGTGTGTCCTTACTGTTATGAATGCATCCATTTTTGTTTCTTGTCACTATCCAGAGAGATTAAGAACAATCAAGCTACCTTACCATAGTAGTTCACCCCTTTCTATTTACTATGTTTTTTAAAAAAGAAGTAGGCACTCTTACATTGACGATGACACAACTAAATGTATTCCTTTATCTTTTCACAGATCTAGGTAGCAAGTGTCCTATATATTAAAAGATGTTTTAAGGCCTTTCATATTTTCTTAAATAATATCACTTAAGCAGTGTCTGTCTGACCCTTTAATTTCTGTGACATATTAGAGTTAGCAAAGTTTTATAAAATAGGATTGTTATGATAGAAGCTTTAGTTGTATCTGAATGCAAACTTAAGCAGATAAAGCAGAATTGTGTCTGTGTGTGTTTAAGAGAAATCAGCTGTATGTCACATGTGTATAAAATTCATTGAAAATGCACAGACATATTTGGTGATGTGCAAACCAAGTTGAAAGCTAAGCTTTCAGAAAAATGCCTAAAAATAATTCTATAAAATTGTTGCAGTGAAATGAATGAATAATACAAAATTGTGATCTACTGTGTCACTATTTTTTAAAAGAACAAATCTTCCTCCTCTGTGGCTGTAACTGAACTTTGTATTCATCAGTAGTGTGATATTTGGATACCCTTTGCTTTAAACAACAGCAAAAGGGAATCCACGGGGAGTTGCTTTCATCCAGCTGCATTCTTCTCAATATAAGTTGCAGAGCTGCAGGAGAGATTATGATTGAAGTTTCTGAACTCATTTGGATAAATCAGCTTCCACTTTTAGAGACTCTTCACTGTGCTCTGTGGACTCTTCCCTAGGAACGGGCAAGCATATTTTTTTTTAATTTTTTTATTATTATTATTATTATTATTTGCATTTTAAAATATAGAATCTCCTGATATTTGCTGAAATTTCAATCGGAAGTGTGTTTGATCTTGGCAGCTAATTATTAAAAGACATTTATATTGTTAGAAGACTTTTAGTTCTCTCGTAACAAAATTACTTAGATATTTTGATTCAGAATTCTTGATTTTATAAATTATTGATTAAGAAATACTTTGAATTAGACACACAACCACAAATCATTGCATGTCATTTTATCATGTGTACATATGTGATTTAATAGACAAATCTAGATGGGATATCATTTAATAACATACAGACAAAATGTGACTATTTAATAATAACATAGAATATAATTAATGGATATGCAATGACACATACGACATAAATATTGCAATGTGCTAATTGTCACTAACTTAGATACCTGAAAAATTCAGTGGAGGGATACAAAAAATAAATACTAACATTTTCCAGGAATATATATGTCTGTGGTTACAAAGGTGACTTTTTCAAAAAGAAAGGCTCTGTCAATGGAATACTTAAAATATGTTTAAAGTAAATATGTAAGCTTAATTTTAACATCTGGTTTATTTTCTTTTAAAATAGTGGATACACAAACTACATATGATTATTTTCTGAATTGTTTCAGTTGCATTTCTTAATCCTAACATCAGAAGTGAAACTACCACTGTGGTTGCCACAAAGAACAGTTAGTCCCCTGGGTAAAATAGAAACGTGATAAATGAGAGTCAAATGTAGTGAAGAGAAGCTTGTTACAGATTATTAACTCACAAATCACAAACAAAATGTACTACTTTATGGACTATTGTAACGTATTTTATGGAGCTGCATAACCTTGGGTCAATCATCTTTCCATTTCCTTGAAAGGTGTTATTTTACATGTCTGAGTTGCATCTTTCTTTCATTGAGTCCTTTAAAATCTCTGCCATTGGTCTGGACCTGCTATTTGACCTTTGCTTTCACTGAAGCAGGAGCTTTGTCTTCCTATATACACTCAATTAAACTCTTTGTTCCCTTTCTCCTTTCCATTATTGTCATCAATAACATGGGAAACTCCCATCTTCATTTCCACAGGTAATTGAATTGGTGAATTATTTTCACATTAATCGAGGTGTTTTTTTTTTATGATCATTCTCATCAATGCAACTCCCAACCTAAATGCCTTTTATGTTTTCCCCAATGTTAAATTGAACATGATTTCTTAGACTCCTGAGAGTGGGAGACTGGAAAAGCACCATTGCTTCCCATGAGGACAGTGAAGTTTAACACACTTTATTTTGCCAATAAAATCCCATTCCTTTCTTTTATACCCTCTTAAGAACCTGGAATTAATGAATGGAAAGAAGTTGTGGACTACTAATCACTGGACAGGGTTTGACTATTGTCCTACTAAACAATCAGCAGCTGTGACTATCTTACCTCGATCACCATGAGTTTGGGCCCACAATCTTTTCATCATGGAAGTAGGAGAAAGAACTCATATGGAGGCTTTCTTTCCCAAGATTTATAGAGTGTTAATAGCTATTGGGAGGAAAGACTTTTAAGGGCAATTCTCTTAGACATCTCTATAGACAATGAACAGTAATTACATAGGGTAAAGGCTTCTGCAAGCACATCCATCCTACAGATTCATATGCTCAGCCGAGAGATATTTTTTTCTTTAGTACTTTGGTTGCCAATATGTGGCCCATGCTCTTATATATAACCAATTACTCCTACAAGAAATGTTAACTAAGCTCATTGTTTAAGCTCTGCTTGGGTAGAATTGTTTCTTCTGTCTGTCATAGGTGCTTTATTTGATGTGAATAATCTTGCTTTTTTTTTCTTCTCAAAAAAATTTATATAACTCTTGGCACTTAAATATAGGCCACCAGAGAAACAAAGCTGCTGTGTGTGAGGAAAGATACACTGAAGCTAAACATTGAACAATAAGATTTGAACAGAAAATCCTGAAATGGCCCTCCACCATGTTTTATGTAAGAATGTGTCTTCCTCCTGGTACAATAACTCTTTCATTATCCATATATAAGCGCAGAATATGTTGGGTTGTCCTGTCTGATGCCAGAAGGCATATAATACCGGAATGGCTACTTTCCTCTGTGTGGTACAAAGTGACAATGTTCCATCATGTGTGGAGTTTGAAATTTAAGTATGAGGATACCCCCAAATGAATGATAGACTAGAAAATACATTATGATTCCTGGGTGAAATTTAGGAGATTGAATTATAGTGGGCTGTAATACCAGCCACGTGACCTTTGTGACCAACATAGAGCTGTCCACAAAGAAAGAGTTCACCATTGTAAGAGAGAACTCACAATTAGCAAAACTTATGGATGTCCTTTATAAGAACTTTGGAATTGGGAGGTGAGAAAGAAAGAGAATTATTTGGAAGTGTTGATTTTCTTTCTTTTTTTTCTTTTTTTGCAGCTAAGTGGTGAAGGATATATGAAAATAAGTACAAAGATGACCTATGACAGTAATCACATCTGGAAATATAGATAGTGTGTGGAATTAATTGGACAGTGTAGAGGAAGAACTGGACAGCAGATTCCCCTTAGGCCTGCCTTTTAATAGAGAAGAAAGAAGAATCTATGGCACAACATGCATATAGGGTCTTTGATTATCAGATAGTTGTTTAGTTTTGAACAGTGTAAATTGTAAAAGGTTTTTCAAGATGAAATAAGAGAATCTCTTATAGGGTGCTGACTAGGCTTTGGGAAATGTGCAGCAGATAGGATCAATGTCATTACTGTGGAAGCACAGAAAATAAGTAATTCATCTATCTATTCCCCCTTAATATAACGTGGGGTTCCTTAATCTGAGACAACAGGAAAGAGATATGTTCATAACGAACTCAGTCTTAAGAGCCCTTAGGACACCTTGGTTATCACCATCAGCTGAAGTCTTCATGAATATCCAGTATTAGAAGACCATCGTAGAACATGGGTAAGCATTCATAAAATTAAGTAGGTATGAATAAGGCAGTATTTGATGCTCAGCTTATGAAGCCAGAGCAGTATGTGCTTGGATGAAAGCTAAGAAAGTGGTTGATTCATCAAGCACTTTGGGATTGTTATGGAGCCTCAATGTTTTTTGCTGAGTCCTATAGAAGGATATGATGTTCATTAGATAGAAAGGGCTTTGACAGATCTGAATGATTTAGACTCACATGTAAATGAGGTTGAGAATTTGCTTAAGCAATCAAAAATGAGTGAGGAAAAAGTAAGAGAAAAAGAGTCACAAAACCAAACGTGGCATCGTTCTTATCCAGCCAGTTTCTAAGGGATAAAGATAGACACATAATGGAATACATACTTATGGACATCTGGAAGATTTTGAAACCTGAGCAGAAGTTTAGTGAAAATGTGCAGAACAGTGCAAGACAAAAATACTAGGCTTCTTGCAGAATAGTTATTTCCTCCAAGTAAGGAACCTGCATTTGTCTCCCACAGGAGTGCATGATGAGAATGATATATAATCATTAAGCCAAGAGAACTTGCCTCATACAAGGTGTGGCCAATGAAGAGGCAGCAATGAATTACATCTAGGCATTGCACTAGGGAGACTGTGTCACATTGTATATGTGTGCATACCTATAGTCTCTTTCTTCCTTGTTTCTAGGATGAACATAAAATTGAGTGACAGCCCCAGTCCTACCAAGTAATCTAGTGTTAGAGAGATGCATCACAGCTCAGTCGGGACATCCCAGGGTGAGAAGATAGGATGTCTCATGAAGAATGGCTGAGGAGTGTGCCTCATAACCACGCCGCTCCATTCAATATCGATCTTTTGAGAAAACAATACAAGTAATGAAAGTTTTTCTTTGATTTTAACTGAAGTTTCTCTTCAATAACTTTCAAATTCAGCTTCTGACTCCTAAGAGCAACTGCTACTTTCTTGGAATGAATAACAGTAGAACTTCAAAGAATAGAACTGCCTAAACTATTTTATTTCCTACTTGTTGTGATGATAATCTCTTTGATATTTACAAAATTAGAAAAACATCTGAATAACATGCAGGCACCTAAAGGAGAGAGTTAACTTGTGCAGAACAAAGACTGCAATATGCATATGTGGACCAAATTCATCCTACATTGATTGTATTTTGGTCATTTTGTCTTCAATTCCTTCTGCTACTGGGATCATTATGAAATAGAATTTTGTAGCTCATAAACAAAGTAAAAAATTGAAGGCATATACAGAAATGATTATTTATGATTAATTATAAAAGGCAGAATATGTAGATGGAAGGTTACAAGTAAGACCAAGTAAGGAAGGTGATCAAAACTCTGTAAACATCTCTTCAAAAGTCAGCATTGTGTAGCTCTCCAAAACTGATGCTGGAGGTATTAGGTAGGGAGAATAAAACAAATATGGTCTTCCAAAGAATTACATCAGTCAAGTTATACTTGGAATGAGAATTTACATTTTTATTTAATGTATGGTTAGGCAGTTTTGTTCTTTGAAGTTCTACTGTTATTCATTAAAGTTTTTTTTTTTTTTTAAGGGCCTGGCCATGGCAAGTTTGGCTATGCTCCAGCAAATACATGAGCAAGAAAATTGGGCATTTTTCTATTTTTCTTTTCCTCCTCCTCCTCCACCACCACTACTACTACTACTTCTTCTTTTCCTTTTCCTTCTTCTTCTTCTTCTTCTTTTTCTTCTTCTTCTTCTTCTTCTTTTCCTCCTCCTCCTCCTCCTCCTCCTCCTCCTCCTCCTTCTCCTCCTCTTCCTCCTTCTTCTTCTTCCTGTTTTTTTTCATGGGGAAGAGAAGTCAAAAGGGTGGGAGTAAACGTGAAAGACTGGTAATTGGATGTGATCCCAGCCACTATTCATTAAAATTTGGCTAACAAAAGAATTCTCAGTGAAATCGCATGATGTTTGTAAAACAAAGACTGCCCTGGACAGATGATGCTAGCTTATTTAACAATCCCGTGGACCTTCCTTCTCAGCAGTTATGTCTCCCAACACAGTAAATCTTATGGACTTACATACTGATATATGCATATCATTTCAGTTTAACATGGGTACTCTTCCAAGAGGTAGGGATTATTAAAAACTTAAGCAAAACACAGGTCAATATAAATGTATTCTGGTTAGTATTTTCATTGACCTCATGTAACTGTATTCAGTAAAACTTTTATGGATAGCAAACCATGCATTCAGTCTTTTGTGATGTGAGCATGAACTTTTACTCCTGCTCCTGCTGAGTTATGGGGTGATAGACATGTGCTATAATATGCAGTGCTGGGATTCAATCTAGGGCTTTCCATACTACTCAAATACAGTACTAGATGAAGGAAGTATCCACATCTCTACATTTCTTTGGTAAATAACAGCATCATGGTTAACACCACAATGTGTAAGCATGTTTTTATTATAATAAGTGCATCTTTTACACAATGTACTAAGACTAGTGTGTGATACTATCCAGTTAAAAATAACATGGCCTTACAAAGAATTACATCAGGCAAGTTAAACTTGGAGTGAGAATTTACATTTTTATTTAATGTATGGCCTAGAAAACTTCAATTAAAATTCTTCCATTTATATTTTGGAGGTTTCTCATTGGGTAAGTGACATGAAATCACTGAAGGTGAAATGAAGTAGTAAATTTCCACTAGGAACTGTAATAATCCAACAGGAAGATAGCTGCCAGTTTCAATAATGTGCTTCTGTATTACTTAGTGAGTCTATGTGTTTTATAGACTGATAGCTGCTTGGTAACTTTGTAATATTAGCTAATATTTACTTTTTAAACAGCAAAGATAAAAGTTAAAATAATCACCCTAATATCTTATGGATATTTAGGAGATATAAGACTGAAGATCAGCAAAATACTATTCTTATAGTAAGTTAAATCCAACAAGGGTAAAATGAAAAGTAAATGAAAAAACTCAATGCCAGTTTTACTGTATAATATTGAAACTTTTAAGAATCATCCAAATTATGGTTATAATTATATTAATTTCTCCAACAGTTTTGAAACAAAAAATACTATTTAGTCTTTTGCAAATGTAATTACACATTTTTTTTCAAGAAGACCTTACATAGTTTCTAATCTTTTCCAAATGTATGTAGGAGCCAAATATACTAATTATAAGATTCAAAAACCATATTTGATTATAATCTGTTCTGAGCTATCCTAGAAACAAATATTATGTATTATTTCTTCTTAATTTTAAAATGCTACAGAAAATATTCAGTTTTAATTAATCTATAATTCTTAAAATACTGTTGTGGAATTATTCAAGATAGACATGTATTATTTACTGTCTAAACATATATATATATATATATATATATACATACATACACACACACACACACATATGTGTGTGTATGTGTGTTTCACTTTATCTTATTTTATGATGATAACCTGCTTTTTCTACACAAAGTAGAGTAAGAATCTGCAAAAGAATTAAAGTTGTACTATCTATGTTAAACTTCATAATTAGAATGCATATTGTACACAAACACTTAATTTTCTTTGGATGAAATGATCTTTCCTTATTGTGAAGTATTTTCTAATGTGGAGCACTTGCTGGAGATGCTATGTAATTTATACAGATAAAGCAGATTAGATGCACACCAAACGTAATCGAAATGACTAAAAACACTAACACTAACTAGTTTTCATTATTAGTAAGGTGTAACAGAATGATTTTTTGTGTTGAGATTTATCTTTGCTCTGTTCTCTTTGGATAGTTAACAATATAAGAATCTTGATGCAGGAAGATAATGGAAATCCTAATAATAACAATTAATTTGACACAAGAAATTGTAGTTTTAGGGCTACTTAAGAGCAACAGTTGATCCAGAATACTTGCTGATTATTTTACATAAAAGCAATATTTTTTTTCAAATTGAGTGGTTATTGTCATTATCCTTTATGTGGGATCACAAATCTTCAAAGCGTCAACCTAGTCTGTCACAGTTGATTGCACAGTGTTAATGCAGTAAAGACTTACATTCACATACGAAAAAGTCTCCGGAGGAACACACAGACAGAATTGGGTTGATTAATATTTCACAAAGCCATTATCCAGTAGTTCTGAGAGTTTCTTATTGACAATATCAAGAGCTTTGAGGAGGTATCTTGAATAATAAATGTGCAAATACAGATATAGAAAGGCCTTTGAAGGATAATGCCTTTTAATTTAATAGACAGGTTACAGGAAAACAGCATGCCGGGTAGTCCAACTCCATGCCAGCTCTGAGTCATGATGTTTGGTTGTAAGTTATTCAGAATTTTCTGAGGTTGATCCAAACACCTCAGCACCTGAACTTCTATTCTGAATTCATTTACATAAATGACAACTAAGGAGTTATTGAATTATAATGTTCATAGTGAACAGTTATGTGATTTTCTTAACAGAACAAAACTTGTTTGAATGACGCAGACATATGATACAAGGTCAGATGAATTAAAAAAAGAAGTCAAACAACCACAAAACATATATTAATTGCAAATTACTCCAGCCCTGGAAAGAAAGATCTTATTTCTTTTAAATTTTTTAAATCATCTATTTAATCAACCAACTGTCAATTCAAACAAGTGCAGGGAATGTTTTAGAAAATGAATATTTTTTTTAAATCAATGAATAAATCAAAGGTGACTATCCAACAAACATAAATGGAGAATTCCAAAATGTTGTCTATGCTTTGCAAGCAGAAATGATGAGTTATCATTGTAGACATAGTCTGTGGTTTTATTTGAAGTAAGTTACCAGAAATACATACAGTTAGAACCCAACGCTGGTTGTATTTTAACAGGAAATGTTCCTTAACAGATGAATATTTTGAAAACTATAATAAATTATAGAAAGCTGAAATATTTCAAAGAGCTGAGTTCATGACTGATATAGTTCAGAGATATATGGATATGTAAAATAAACATATTCAGTTATGCATATTTAGCAATAACCATTCAAAGATTTTCTTAATAATATCAGGAAGCAATGCATTCATGAAATAGTTATTAGTATAACAGATATTATTGATATATCTGAAGAAACTTTATCCAATAAATATATGCCTATTATGTGTCTATGTCTTTCTGATAAATGTCTTTATCTAAAATGTTGAGTATAATTTTAAAACTGGATAAACTAGTAATCAAACTATGGATGTTGAAACAATTTTCATAAACAATTCAATAAACTAGATGTTGAATGACCAACAAAATTTAACAAGAAGAATGTTAAATTATTTTCAGTTAATAGAATTAAAATTATAATACACTAAGATAGCATCTCATTCCAATTAAAATAGATACTGTCAACACAACAATTCTAAACAGTGAGGACACAGAGGAAAATGAGTGTTTGTATCAGTGAAATGAAGCTTGAAACTACTTTGGAAAACAGTGGACAGTAGCAAGTGATTCAACAGTTTCCCCACTGACTGAACAAGTATCAAAAGAGAACTAGTATGTCAGGGAGATATTTAAACTATTGTGTATATTGCATCTTTATTCCAAATACCCAAGGTTTTAAATAATCAAGATATAGTTACAGGATACTGCATAATTATATACATAGTATGCATGCACCATGAGATGTTATTCATCTAGCTGAAAGGAATCACTGTCATTTCTGACGATAGACAGCACGCTAGGAAATATGCTAAATGAAATGATCTAGAATCAAAAGACAAATATGAAGCATTCTTAATCATTTGTAGATACCATGAAATGATCATTCAACGAAGATGATACAACAATGTCTGTTGAATACTAAAGAGTATGAAAAAAGACAAGATGGAGAAAACCTACATATTGGTCCAAGCATGAGTAGATATGAGAAAACAGTGATGATGTCTCAGGACATTAGGACTAGAATGGGACAAGAATGGGCTACTAAGATTAGGATATATTTTAGGATTTCTAGATAAAATGAAGGCTTCTAATATAGAAATATTAAATTAATTAAGATCTAGTAATCCTGACTACTCTGATTTGATCTAACACTATCATACTGTATCCTTTATGGGTGGTATTTGTGAATTATGTGACAATTAATTGCATGTGACCACAGGAGTCAAAAAACTCCATCAGTATAAGAGAAGGAAAGTCCTTAGTATTGGATCTGTAAAAAAATAACTTTAAAAATAGAACTGGGAGCAGGGATCAAAAGTAAACATTGCATGCTGATTACAAAACTTATGTAATATTGTAAAATGTGTACACAAAACTGGTTGGGAAGTATTTCTGTTTATTAATGAAGTATCAATGATTTCTACAGGCAAATTTTTTTTTCATTCAAATGTAATCCCAAGAAGAGCACTGATACATAAATATTCAAGCACATAAATCAATTCTAGGTGAAGCAGAAGGAATAGGTAGAACTAATATGACTTAAAACTGTCCGCTGTTCACCTCCCCATTCTTCCTCCAATAGATTCATTTTCTGATGACCTTTCTATGGTAAGACACATGCCAATCACTAAATAGGCCAGGGACTATGTGCTCTGAAAACAAGTGGAGAATCAGAGTGCTCACATTCTTCTTACATTAGCCAGACATGTTAACAACATTCACAATGCTCAGTGAAGACAGGAGAAAATCAGCGGTGGTATAAAGGTGCCTCCTCACATGGTAAAAGTAACAGAAATGACAATATTTTAAAGAAAGCATTTTTTAAAGCAGTTTTCCAAAAATGTTCTAGAATTTAAATGAAGGGTACAGTGGAAGTCTACTTATTCATATAAGTACATTTATCATCTTCCACAGCAGTGGATATTTCTGTTTCAGATTGTCTCCTCCATCTACTGTATCCAGTTACCTGTAATAAGCCTTGATTGTTTTAGAACGATACCTTATGAGATCTGTCATTGTCATTCTTTCTATCTACGTAGTTGTAATTATTTTTATACCTCCTAAAATGTTTATGGATAACAATGAATTTTAATAAGTCCTTAAATTTTTTCCTTACTGGCATGCCATTTTAGCATACCTCCATTGTTTATTGCTTATGAAAGCTAAAATACATAAATACTATCATAAATATGATTTTACGTAGGACTAAAGTACATGGTAGAGAGATGTATGAGATTAGATGTGTGCTTTCCTAGATTAATACAACATTGTCTATTAAGAACTATTTATCCTACCTCCAAATTTTTAGCAATTACTTTTCTTTACTGTCCGATGAATAATAGTTATTATTAAAAAAGAAATCCTATATATTTATAGCAGTGTGGATCAAACAAAGGAGCAAATACAAAATAAAATATGCACTGTTTGAACTTGCTCACATGTGGAATCTGAAAAGACTGATTTCACTAAAGTTACACTTAAATTGTGATTTTCAGATACCAGAGATAGTGAGATAATGAATGGAGAAAGGCTGACTGAAGTGTAGCTACCCCTAGAGGAGACAGATTCTGTATACTTTTCTGTATACTGTGAGCTATGGGTAGTGATAATGCATTCTAAAATTTAGAGAGTTAGGATATAATATTTTGAGAGTTTACACCACAACAAATGAAATGGTTCTGTGATCATTTGATTAACTGATTTGAACACTATATAATATATAAATTCATTAGTCTGTTCCCTTCTTCTTCTTCTTCTTCTTCTTCTTCTTCTTCTTCTTCTTCTTCT
>NW_021604619.1:6530867-6531038 GCF_004785775.1 Grammomys surdaster | reverse complement strand
CTTCTTCTTCTTCTTCTTCTTCTTCTTCTTCTTCTTCTTCTTCTTCTTCTCCTTCCTTCTTCCTTCTTCCTTCTTCCTTCTCCTCCTCCTCCTCCTCCTCCTCCTCCTCCTCCTCCTCCTCCTCCTTCTTCTTCTTCTTCTTCTTCTTCTTCTTCTTCTTCTTCTTCTTCT
>NW_021604619.1:6510107-6530857 GCF_004785775.1 Grammomys surdaster | reverse complement strand
CTTCTTCTTCTTCTTCTTCTTCTTCTTCTTCTTCTTCTTCTTCTTCTTCGTATCCAACAAGTCAGGTCAACTAAAATAGGTGTTTATAAAGAGCTGTGATGAAAATTTAAAATCTATGGTGAGAATCACATTGGGTTGATAGCACAAGAGGAAACAGACTCCAGATGATTGTTTTCACTTGGTTGACAGCTTACAAATTTGATGTTGTCTGTCCACCTACATATGTAACATTTATACACAGGTATCAGCTAATCTTTAAAATCTCTATTCATAGAGTAGAATTTAGGGATCTTAAGGGCATTCAATGCAGGAAGTCATTAATGTTCTCTATTCACTCCTTATGTGCAGAAATGATCATTTAATTCTTTGATCTAAAATCACTATGTAAAATCTATCTAAAAACTATGTAAAATACATAGTTTTAAAGGTATTTCCAAAAGAGTACCAAAATACAGCTCTAAGTTTAAGTTTTATTTACAAGGAGAAGTTTTGCTAAAGCTAAGAATTTATACTGACCCCCTTGTTTTTGTTTGATAAAGAAAAATATTGGTTTAAACAATGAGAAGGTAACTTATTAATATACCTCACTGCAATAAGTAGATCACACGTTGCCATCATCTCCACAGGATGCATTTTGGTGATTAGAAAAGTCACTTAAACCCTGTCTAATTTTCACACTTTTAAATATGAACACTGATAATATGCACATCATTTATAGAAGTTTTCTTAAGAAGAGCCCTAACACAGATGTCCAATGTAAATCATGGTAATAACTTCAGAGACATCCTAGCTAACACTGCTAATGCACACCTTTTTTTCAAAGCTTACATATCGTAAGAATTTTATAATGTTAACTTAAATTAAAATTATGGAAATTAAAAGTGAATTGTATAAAAACACAATTAATAAGAAATATCATGTAAAATTAATCAAATTCCAGGGATACATTAAAAAAGTAATAAATATGTAGATGAAGGCACAATGACTCCTATATTGACACTGAAAAAGAAAAATACAATTCAATAAAAATTGAATTTTTATTCAATTAAAAATAAAAATACATCTTTATAGGAAAACACAAGTCTAGACTAATGTATAAATATGTGAAATGACATGTTGGCTGATTTATTACAAATCATCCATAAATTTGTAGAAACTTTAAGTCTGAGTTGATGAAATTAATAAGAGTAAAATAACATCTGTTTTAGGGCAATATAAAGCTGTATGTAATGAGTTCCTTTGCAATAAAAAAGCTTGATACTATTTACTGAGAGGTTTCAAATACTTTTGAATGAAGAAATCATCTTGCCATAATTAAAATTTTAATCAAATGAGAATATAGTTATTTAAATAGCTAATTTGCATTCCATATATAATCTGGTAATACAGGCTGCACCTGTATGTTTGAGAGACTTTTAAAATGAATTGTTAGATACGTCTCCAAAAGTACAAAATAAAAATATACAATATCATAAATTTATTGGCAGCCAAATAATCTATGTGTAAAGTAATTTATTCTACTTTTAAGTAGTATGGCCTCTTATGTTTTCAATTTCATACACTAGTGATTTATGACTTCTATAGACACATACATTTTCCATTTGGACTGTTTTTAAAACTGCATATTTTATGGGTTTCTTAAAAATAGTATAACAAAGATTTTACCTTCAAGATTTCAAGAAACTTTCTCAAATGCAAAATAACATTGTCCTTGAGAATTTAGTGTATTTTTTTTTTAATTTTTGAGGGGATACAGATACTTTCCTGGGCTCTGTTCTGGAGTATAAAAGAATAAAACTTCCATGTTGAAGTGTTTGGTAATTTCCACCATCATCTTTTAAAGACATTTAAGCACATTATAAAAGACGAAGGGAGACATAAAAGTACAATAATCACTATGTGTATTCTTAGCTGAAATGAATGTAATAGCGGCATGGCCATATAATTACTTTGAAATATTCTCTTCTGAATAGATTTTACAAGAATTACTGAGAGAAATGACTTGTATCTTAGGATAATACCATCAGCGGGCTATTCTCTAAGATGGTTTTGCGTTTGATTCACTCTTAGGAACAGATACTTGTGGGCTTTCAGTAATTATCCTCTTATCAAGAGATGAAACAGCACACTGCACAGAAAATTTAAGCCGAGTTTATTCTAAGAATATTTCAAAGTGGAATCTAATTACTAATACAACTAGAAAAAAGTGGTGTTTCCTTTATTACTAAAAGCCATAAGTCATAAATAAAAACACAGATGATAATAGAGAATACACTTGCATGTTTAAGGCACTGTATGTTTGAAAATGCAGAGTAATGTTCTCTCATGAGATATAGGAGACTTGGATATCAGGTTACAAATGAAATACATACAAAGAACTTTATCCTTCCTCTATGAACTAAGAAACTATAAGCGATCCTTTCCTCAAACTCAGTACCCAGGAATGACCCAGAGCTTACGATTTCCTGCTCCATGGTTCTCAACCTTCATCATACTGTGACCCTTTAATATAGTTCCTCATGTTGTGGCAATCATCAACCATAAAATTAATTTTGTCGCTATTCCATAACTGTAGTTTTGCTACTGTTATAAATTACAATTGTAATATCTGATATTCAGGATATCTGAGATGTAACCCCTTTAAAAAGGTCCTTTGACCCCCAAAGGCGTCCTGACCCAGAATGAAAACCACAGCTCTGAACCTTTATTCCATCAACTGATTTTGTACAATTTGTCATGACAATATGTTACAATTTTTACTATCTCTAGCTTCATAACGAGTACCCTACCTTCTGTCTTCATCCAACCTCCACCCACTCCTCACCCTGGAGGGCCTTGCCTGTTCTCTTGCCTCTACTTCTGTTTCTATTCGATTTCTCCTTATTGTGACATTTCACGTGTGCAGGATTTCACTAGTTTCGATTTTGTCTATGCAATCATACACAGAATAAAATCTAATATTTGACTTGGTTACAAATAGTTTCCTGAGTTGGTGTGCCCCTACATTCTCAGTGTTTTCCTTTTTCCTTCTATTACTTTTTCTTATGCTTTGTCTCATATGCTCTTAGTGCTTCTTTTAATTTCACAATTCTCATTTCCTTCCCCCTCCAATATATATTTTTATATTTTTTTATATATCTGTATATATTTTTATATATATATACTTATACTTTCAATGAAAGAATGAAAAATATTCTTTCAATGGTCACTTAACTACCAATAATCATTTTTTTTTACATCTGAAACCATTAAAGTTTGTTTGTACTATTTGGGATTTTTTTCCAATAAGTGTCATCATTCCATATCAGGTCACATAAAGCATGCCATGTAGATCATCTCCTCCTAGATAGGTATCTGACTGAACTCTATCTATATTAATAAATCCCTGATAATACCACACTATTACCAATTACATACTTGATATTCCAAGGTGGTTTTAAGAACTGTCACCTTGAATAGGAATACAATCATCTCCGCAAACATACATGTGAAGACTTAGCAGTGTGTGACTAACATGTGATATCTATTGTGAAAAAGAAATATATAAAATATAGGCCTAGTTTTTAGTAATTAGACACAGATACACAGAGATAGTTCTTATCATCTCAATTACAGCTAATATTTAGTTGTACAAAGTGCCCAAATTAGTTGTAATAATTCATAATTTGTAGATTTTATAACTCACATGCTTAGTTGTCTTGTTATTCCAAGCAGTTGCAATTTTTATTTATTAAGAAAGGTAATTTTTCTCAACACAGAAAGAAGGCTCCTCCATTATTTTCATGTTGATTATTTATATTTCTGGGACCATGCATTTATTATATGTATTTATTGTATGTATCTATTACACACATTTATTACATGGGTATGTATATATAATGTGGAATATTCTATGTATATTCACTCAGAACTAATTTGTTAATTCTAAAGTACAGTATTGAATGAAGAGGCTATTCAGAGAAGACTTCAATGTGGATATGAATGTAGACAAAATATAATGATATGTATACATGAAAATGTCATAATGAAACCCATTGTTTTGGATGATAGCTAAAAATAATTTATAGAAAGTACTATACAGATATTTGTTACTTATGTAATATCTAAAAATTTTTCTCACATAATAGTATTATTGTTTTCTATTTTGAAAAAAATTACTATTTTTTTCTGATTTTAAATATAGTTTTGAGAATCAACCAATGTTTACATCATTTTATATTTATATGTTTTATGTAAACATAGAATACAAGAAATCAAAATATTTATATACTTATAAGTGTCTACAATGTTGACATTTTTATGTTGCTGTTTTAAATTAGTATCAATTGTTTACAAGTATAGTTTTAAATTTCTTTAAAAGCAAGACAAATTAATAAAAATACAATTATCATATTTTTCAGTAAATCAGGTACATAAGTTTTGGGCTCTAAAATTATTAAAATCAATACGTCTACGTTTTCTGTTTTATATGGCATTTACATATAGTTCTTATTTTCTTAATACAATAATTTTTAAATGTTACATTTATTATAATTATTTACCTCTGACATGAGCTACTTCATAGTGTATTCTGGACCAACTATGCAGTTGCTTTCATATATTGCATGGTTTATGGAGCTGCAGCTGTCAATCTCTTGTTAGACTCAGTAAAGAGCAGTAAAAGGACACTGTGAGACTAGAAGTGAGAGTTTCCAAGAAGGACTAAGGTCAGTGTCAGGTCAGGCCTCACAGGGCAACGGAATGAGATACATCATCACTTCATTCATCCTTTCCTTATAAGTTATGTGGCTTTGGTACAGGTTAGCCTGTTAATACTAGACATTTGTTCCACTGCTAAATCAGTTTTCCATGGGAAAGAATTAGCAACACATAGACTGTAAAGTTTCTGAAGAAACAACAGAACAAAGCAAGGCTACTTAAGCCTAAAGAATATTTGACAACGTTGGAGGGTGAGCCTCATTTATTAGCAAGGCTTGTTGTTAGTGGGGTTCTAGAGATACAAGCTGGCTGAAAATGCAACAGTGTTTTAATTTTTCTGGTTCACACCAAGGTAGAGGGGAGATCGGCAGCAAGTAAGAAGGCCAAATATAAATACGTGTGTGTGTGTGTGTGTGTGTGCGTGTGCGTGTGTGCGTGTGTGCGCGCGTGCGTGTGTGTATAAGTCCATGGCTTAAAGGTGTCTTGCCTTGTGTCTGATTTTCGCTGGTTTTGACATTCATGGTACAAAAAGATGAACAAAAGTCTACTTTCCTTAATGATCTAATGCTCATCTGCGTATCCAGATTAAAGCCCCAATTCCAATGGCAAGTATTAGGGGTGATAGCTAACAAGAGATCAAGAGAAATGTCTCAGAATAAGTCACAGCAGCTGGACTGAGATTTACAAAGGACTGGAGGAGCTCAGCTGAGGACTGTGATCCATCAGATAGGCAAGCGTGTGGAACCGCATGTTCTTGATTACTGATTGACAATGAAGAACCCAACCCACTGGGTGTGCTTCTATCCACGAGAATGTGGGCAAGGTTCGGATAAGACCCATCTCTGAGCCAAAGAGAGGAGACACAATGTTAAGCATTTCTCTGTGTTCTTTGTTTCAGTTCCTGCTTGTGGATCTCTGTGTTGAGCCAAGGCTTCCCTCAATAACCTGTAACCTGACAACGAATAAATAAACAAACAAATCAATAAACAAGTAAATGAACACTTTAATTCCCATACTGCTTCTGCTCTTAATGTTTATCACAGCAACCAAGATCACAATATAACTTTTTCTGTCGTTAACTGCTCACTAAGAATCACAAATGTTAAGGCAAAGTCTGTCCACCAAGCTGACCTTTTTAGTTTTTGCACCTTCAAATTTTGTTTTACTGTTTTATGTATTTTTTATTTATTCTCTTTTCTGTCACAAGACATATTGCCTAACAAGAATACAGGCTTCACTAGAACAGAGACTTTTGACTCTACACTATTTAGTTCAGCAATTGGAAATTTCTAGTGAATAACAAGCCTTCTACAGCTACAGATGTTAAATTTTTTACCTTGACTTTTTACCCTTTGAATACAATAAGGCATGCTGTCCAGGCTTAATATGGAAATGGTTTGGGAGATACATCATGGCCACTGATCACAGCAGACCAATTCTCTTTAGCATTTCATGACCTAGATACAATCCAAACCCTAGAAATTAAAAAAACACAATATGCTAGGTATCAATTCCACTTGTATCAATAAGAGTAATAGTGTCTCTAAATAATGTAATTTAAAAGAAACCTTATACTAGATAAAAATTGTTTCCACAAATTGAATTGTTCAAGTAAACTACAGTAAAGATTTATGTCTCAAAAGTTTATACATATGTAAATATTGATTATTGTCTTTTTAAAAAAATGTGAAATGAAGAAAATTGTGACTTATAATGCACACACTACAACATGTTTAACATATTTACATGATGGCACAAATCATTTGCATGGTGATGCTGTCTCATTGGAAGATGATGTGACTAATTCTGTAGAGCCTTGATGCTCCAGGAAAGACAGATGCCTTGGGGTAGGGTGGGTGCACTCTCTTAGAGGTGAAGAGGGTGGGAATGGGGTAAAGAACTCTAGGAGGGGATACCAGGAGGTGGGCACAACATTTGTGTTGTAAATAAATAAAGTAATTAATTTAAAAATGCAATAACCTTCTTTCATATTCATGTTATTTTGAAATATATATATGTATGAATACACATAGAAATACATTAAAGAAATTCAATATCATATTGGTACCAAAGGCATTCTTTTAATATTTATGAAGCACAATATTTTAAGTTATTGTAAGATTAAATATCACCAGTTTCCAACTGGCATTTTGAACTCAAAGAGAACAAGCAAAACAGTGTATTCACTGGATCCAATGTCTAAAAAAAAATCTACTTTATATGCAATGTGCTTCTGACTCTTTTCTCAGGCAGCACCTCTTTATTTGAAAAAGAAAGGTGTAGATAAAAGATATTATCGGATTTTCAGGCTGCCAAAGAGACTTACTACAGCAAGTAAGCCATAAACTCGCTATTGCATGCTAGCAATTCAAGTATTACTTTGAATTACAACATTTTCAAAAACTGACAAAAATCTAATGCTACTACTTTGAACTGGAGTCATTCTAGTAATTCTCCAAATACCTTCTCGAGGGCAGTTGATGTAGTGTAGTAACCAAGGACATAATGTTTCCTCAATAGTGTTCAGGCACTAAAATATGAATTATAGAATGTGATTACCCATCTCACCTTGCCTGAAGTAATGATGTTCTGGTTTTTACAGGGCTATCAAAACCTGCTGTGTTCAAATTGAGCATGATTTCTGCTATTGTCAAGAACAGAGTCATAAGGCCTCGATTAAAATCGTGCTTTTATCATATCTGAAAATATTTGAAGCTAATTTAGTATTATTGTTCACTGACTATTTATATTTGGTAGTACACTTAGCATTCAAATTTTCAAAATATTATGTAACTCAATAAAATTGGTGATATAAGTCAAGTAAGAAAAACCTTGTAATAACTAAATAAACTAAGTAATAGAAAGTGATAGAATCTCAGATATTTAGGTCATCCTGATAAGCCCTTAAAAACAGTGATTACTGGAGTGTTCACAGAACTTTGTTTATTGCCTTGCTTGTTCTTTGACTATTTGTTTTTATTGTCATGCTTGTTCCTTGACTATTCACATCTATTGTATTGTTAGTTCTTCAACCTAGAACTGACCTTAATACTTGCATGTATTTAAAATGGTATAAAAGCAAAAAGGAGGAGGGGTTTGGGATAGGGAGTTTCTAGGTAGGGGAAATTGGGAAAGGGGATGACATCTGAAATGTAAATAAATAAAATATCCAATAAAAAAGAAATTGATAGAATAAAAAACTTAGATTTTAAAAGACTCATATGAAATATAAATAAGAAATATAACAAAAATCTGCATCCTCCAGTGTATGGCTTGTAATTTCATATATATGAAGTTTGTACCAGAAAATTAAGAGTTGCATACAGTATCATATAATAATTTAGAAGAAAGATTTGTAAGACGTCTGATTTGAAAGTAATCTATTTCAAGTCAATTTTTGCACATGTAATTAGCAGAGCATTTCATTCTTGTCTCAGCTTGCCTTTGACAGTCCTCTTTATTTATTATTTTGTAATATTCATTAGAAATTTTATTATTTTTTCTGTGATATGAACATAACATTTAAAGGCCCTTAAAATATTCCCAGTAAAGCAAAAGACATGTTCTTTCAATACAAACAAGATACACCTCACATTTGTGACTGAGAACACTGATTTCTCTTCATACTTCCTACAAAAGTTATTATAAAATACTGCTGGATAGACTGAGCATACATCAATAAAAAAAAGTTGTTTGACCTAAAAACTGTTCATAAGTTTGGGGATGATAAAGGACATATCTGGGGAAAGAGAAATGTACATGAGAGATATATTGAAAATCTTCATCTTTCTTTCTCTTCCAAAAGAATGTAGGAATAGTGAGCTGAAATATAGGAAAATATTGTCAACTTTATATTCCTTCTGAAAAAGTAATATTTCACTCATGAAAAAGTTGTTTAAAATGAGACATATAGACAAGTAAAAATAAATAAATAAATAAATAAATAAATAAATAAATAAATCCCAGATCTCAAAAAAAAAAAAAAGCAAAAAGCAAAAACAAGGAAAAGGACAGTGCTGCCATTCTGAGGGGAGCACTGGAGAAAGTTCAAGAGAAAAGGGTCTCTTTAATAAAGACAATACAAATGTGAATTAAAACTAAAAAAAAAAAAAAAGAAAGAAACGGTTGTTTAAAGGAATCAATAGTAACAAGTTCTGTGCCTTTGAAACTAGCTAATTAATCAGGAAGATATAGCATTTGTACAAACTATTCTGTTTAATTTTGAGGCTTCTTATTTAACCAAATAATCTAACATGAGTTAAAATAATCTAGACTGAATAATGCAGGTTAAAATATATCCACATTCTCACCTCTAGCATGAATGACTAGTGCCTTAGACAACATTCTAAAAAGTTAGATATCTTGTAAGTGCAACAGTTATAATGAATTATGCTGAACATCCTTCAGTGCAGTTGTAAGTCTATCAAATGGAACACAGGAGAAAATTTTATAACAGAAGCATACGAAACAATCATTGTTTGATGTAAAAGTGGGTACTTGTGTTATAACAAATACCAAAACTATAGGAAAGTTACTTTAGAATTAGAAACTATGTCTTAACCTATTTTCATTACAAAGTGTGTAGGGGCATATTAAATTATCATATATATATATGATATATATATATATATATCACATATATAGTATATATACATAATATTATTTATATATGAATATAAATAGATACAATATATTTTGCTCTTATAGTTATTATTATTACTACTACTTCACTCCTCTTCTTGTGGTTACTACACTAAAAGAAGGAAAATTTTACTATCCATATATTTTAAGTAATCCTATTTTAATGTACACTTATTATGAGACATTTTACTGAAGGGTGTGCTAATCAGTTAAGTTAGTAAATGTAATCACAACAATTTTGTCCCAAGACAATATTGACCTTATTTTAGATAAAGTTTTCAGAAAGGAAAAGGAAAGGAAGGAACATTCCCAAAATTTTTAATAATTGGTAAGCACAGCGCTTACAAATTAGGCACAGTGCTTCATCCATTCAGCACGAAAGCCTTGGATCAGTTGATAGGTTCAAGATTATTTGGAAAATTAGAGAGCAAAGGAAGATTCAAAGCAACTAGCATTGAAAGATGCTCTTGAAATTTTAAACATGAAATCATTGTACCACTACACATTTAAACTTGACCACAAAACTCCCCTTACCATGGTCAACTTTTTTCAAGACTTAGAATGACTGTGGAATTTGAATGGGTAACATTATTCTTCTTGAAGTTTCTCCTATTTCTGGCACCTTTACATACTTGAGGCCTTTACAAGAACATCTTAAAGTTCACTAATTTTCATGAAAGAATCCATCAAAACTGTACAACTTATAATATTTCATTAAGCACAGTGCTTCATACATGTAATTATAGCAACTGGTATGAAAATGTAGAAGGACCAGTAAGTAGTTCAAAGTCAGCCCTATCTATGTAGAAACTGAAATCATTCTGTGGTAAATGAGACTTTAGCTTAAAATTATTATTATTTCTTAAAGGAAAGAATGCTGAATAAAATCAACTAAATAGAGGAGTACTTTCCAAAGTCCAGGAAATATTCAATGGCATATAATTATTGACCTATTTTCAAGGCATCCTGACACATTATGCTCTTTACTTGACCATGACAAATTGTATGAAATATTGTTGATAACATCTCCTATTTGAGACTTATTTCTGTTGGGGTCTATACCACTCATCATTTATGAATGCCCACATATGTGATGGATTTCAGCTTTTGAGTTAGATGGAATTTTATTACTCAATTCTTTACTATTCATCCTAATGTTAATAATGCTAGAATGAACAATTTTTATCTGAAATATGATGTGATATGTAAATTTCCATAGTAGAGGTCCAGAGAACATACATTTTACCATTTCCACAAACCTGTTCATATCTATAACAAATAATATTATAAGTCAAAAGAGTTATAAATAAATGCAGTTTTGGTTTTCTTGTTAAAATATATACTATAATATTCATTCTTTTCTCGATGTGTCTCTGTTACTGTCTTAGACCTTGTCTAATCCATATTCATGTGGGTATTTAAAAAATCTCTTCCATAGAGCATGTATATATTTTTTCAGGGTTTCTGAGAATTGAAGATTCATGCATGTCATACCTGTATATCCAATACTGATACCAGGAATTAGAGGCAACTGAAAATTTGTTTAATGTAAGACCATTCTAAATCTTTTTATCTACCTAATTTATAATACGTATTATATGGTTTATTTCATATACATTATTTATTAGTATGATTACTATGATGCAGACTGTGGCATGAACTCATTTCTGCTCTTACATTATAATGTTACACCTACTGATTGACAAATGGTTTTACTCTTCTTTCAATGCCATCCTCAGTTTCTGGTAGAAACTATTTTATTCCATTTGAAATTTATTAACCAATAATTTCATATTATCTACTTTATTTTTGTGTATACATGTTATGCATGTGTATGTACAGATAGAGATGTAAACAAAACTCTACACAAACCCTTGCTTATCATACAGACTAGTAAATATGATAGAAACAAACATTATTAACTCATAATGCTATTGTATTTTATTAAAACACCATTGATACTCTTTTTTTCGTGCAGGTAAAGTACACAGAAGGTTGGCTATGAAGTTCATCTATCCTGTTGTAAGACTAACAGAAGTTGTTGAACAGACAAGGAAAGTTTGCCTCTATCTGGTATGATACTTCACAATGTTCTAATATTCGAAATATTCTGAAATAAACCTGATGAACATTTTGTAATATCATATATCTCACTTTTACACTAACATGTAAAAGGTGGAGAAACAAAGTCACCACATTTGGTTAGAACCCTAATTATAAAGTGTTCCTCTCCTGTGAACTTGTCTTTATTTGGCATACTGAGATTTTATTAACAGCCCGGGACCATGCAGTGTAGTTAGACTAGAGAGAGATAAGAAATATACTTTCCTCCACTCTGTGTATGCAGGTGAATATGAAAGAACAAACAAACAAACAAACAAACAAAGAAAAAGAATCTGCATGTTGTTTTGAAACTAGAATTCGCATGCAGCTCAATTCAGGACACTACAAAAAAAAGTAAAAATTCTTAACTACTTATTCTCTTGAAAATATACTTTTATGTTCCTTGGAAATTTTTCTGTGATCCAAAGGTACATTTGAAAGTACTCTATGGAGGAGCAGCAGTTACAAGAGTTGAGGCAAGTAGAGACAAAGCCCGAATTTAACCGAGAGCAGCTATTACAGAAAATATGGGGCTAAGGTCATTGTTGAGACTAGACATTTAAAAATATTCCTATGTTATATTTTCTTCTTTGTCCAGGTGGGGAAACAGTTCTTTCTTGTTTCAATAGCAGAAGGAATGAGAAAGACTGAAAAATGTCTAATGACGAAATTATTTTTCTACAAATTACATTATCTCTGTTACAGTTACTTCTTAGTGCCATGGGGAGGGAATTAGTATGTGAGGATAGTGAACTGGAAGCCTTGACACAAATAGAGAAGACCAGAGATAAGTCCTGGGATACTTTCTGAATCATCTTCTATTCTCTGTGCTCGCGACTACAAGTGACAAAGAGAAGCATTTACTGAGATCCTGTGATTGAAATTTCTGTAATCAAAAGGCCTTGCCTTCTTGCTCTCTTATCCCTTCTCATCATACCGTGGACTGGGCATGCACAGTAGGAAAGTCCAAATGGTCATCAGAGCACTCCACATCGAAGGAGTCCAACTCCCAGGGGCTCCCAGGAGGTCCCAGGGGCTGTTTCAATGGAATTCGTGTGATACCTGTAAAAGTAGGCTATGTAAGCAAATACTACTTATTGGTCATGGCTACATTTCACATATAATTATTAATCATGGTACAGGCAATTTAGGAGATATAACATGCAAATAATATGAAATTAGATATTTTCAATGCAAATTGTTTACCCCACTTGACACTTCAATAAATAATCTCTGAAGGATATTCCCACTTGATACCCAGAAGCAGGGGGGTCTATACATTATCTTTCCTAATAACTTCAACTTACTAACCACAAAGTGTTAATAAATAAAACAGACAATTGTTTATGGTATATAGATTTTGCCAAGATTGAATATATCTAGAGAAAAATGTACTTTAATGGAGCCTCATCTAATGACTATAATCTTTAAGTAACTAAGATCTTAATCCAAAATATTGGGCATTTATATGTAGCTAGTCCCCAAATCAAGAGCAAACTAATTGAAGGAGCCTCTGTGGCTGTAAGAAGTACTCTGAATGCATCTTATTAATTCCAGTAATGAGACCTCAAGAAATCAAAATCTCTAATCACAAATTATTACTATATGGATGGTAGTAGAAAACAATTGAGATTCTTCTACGAATTGTTACCATATTTTCTATCATTTGTCCTTTACACACACACACACACACACACACACACACACATACACACACACACACACACACATATGGTACAACTTTGGACTCTAAAAGCAGAGCAATGAACAAAAGATACTTCAAAATTTCTGAATTTTAGTTGTGTACTGGCTGGATTTGTGTGTCAACTTGATACAAGTTAGATTCATTACAGAGGAAGGAACCTCAGTTGAGAAAATGCCTCTATAAGATCCACTTGTAAGTCATTTTCTCAGTTAGTGAACAAAGTGACAGGGCCCAGATCATTGTTGATGCTGCCAGCTCTGTGTTGATGGTGCTGACTTCCATAAGAAAGCAGGCTGAGCAAGTCATGAGAAATAAACCAGTAAGCAGCACCCTTCCATGGCTTCTGTGTCAGTGACAGCTTCTAGGTTCCAGCATGCTTGTGTTCCTGTACCTATTTCTTCCAACGATGGAATATGATCTGGAAATGTAAGCCAAATAAACATTTTTTCTCTCCAAGTTGATTTTGGTCATTATGCAGCAATAAAACACTAAGTACAACAACGTAGTAGCTAATAATATAAAAGATAAATCCGTAATCTACACAGCACATTCAAAGTATTATCTATTATATTAAGCAATGAAGCAACTAGGAACTAAAAAAAGCAATCAATAAAATATGAAAATATGTTTCTTACATCTGAATTATATCTTAATATTTATTTTGTGTATCTGTTCTGTACTAAAATTTTCTGTTGCCAATATTCATTTTTAATATGTAACTTTTTATGTAAATGAACAACTTGGATGGCTTAGAGTTTAGAAATTTCTTTAAACTGGGGTGCTGTATTTGTTTATGTACAAGCCTTATTTAAAATAATTGCATAACATTACAAAACTAGACAAAAATAACAGCAATTAAAAATTGCTTTCTATTTAAATTCAAATCCAAAATACCTTCACTCTATTGCTAATTTATTTAATGTGCACTGGTAAAAAATGTAAAAAAAAAATTAGAAAAGTACTAAAATTCAGGACAAAATTTGTTTTGAATAAATAAATATTTTCTAATCTTATTTTCTAATCTTATTTCTGCATCGTCAACCATTTATTTTAATTTTTAAATCTTATGATTCCTTGTTCATCTGTTCTGCCACACAGTTTGAAACACATTTTACAATTTTTTTCTCAAATTTTTATCCATGAACCCAGAATTTCTTTTGTGATTATCCTACAGAAACTTTAGCTTGCATGTCATCTTAAAAAAAATCCATCTAATAAAAATATCAATATGAATAGAAAAATTCATAGCAATATCAAGCAAATGCTAATATTAAAGGCATATCTGTATACCATCAATACCTGGGAGAATTTGTACTACATTCTAGGTGAATCTTTCCATGTCACCTGTACCTGGTTTAAATGACTGTCACTTGCCTCTTTGGAGAGGGAATAGTTTCTAAAAAGAGACAATGAGAAGCCTGGTTCTAATTTTTCTTCTTTTATATTATCTTAGGCATGATATGAAAGAATGCTATTATATGATGAATATTCATGGTTCTTTACTTAAGTTTCAGGTTATATTTCCCTATTATTTTATAGTTATGTTTTTCTCTGTAACAATGGACAAAACTACTGGATTATTGGAGAATTTCTTTTCAGTATGAGGAGCAAGTATAGTCATGAATAACCAGAAGGTTGATACTGAAGACTTAGTATAAAATTGATTATGAGATGTTCTTCAGCAAACCTTCAGGCATAATAAATTGAGACAAATAAATCTTTATTATAGTCTTTATTGATATTAAACTGAGCATTCTGTATTTTAACATTCTAATTAATATTTTATAACCCCAAGTAGTAAATTTTCATTGTTCCATCTATTTTATCTCAATTTCTCACACATTTAATAAAATGGCATGATAAAAGATAAAAATTGTAGGATATTGCCTCAAAAATTTTAAGAAATTTGTATTTAGGTATTCACAACTGAATAAAGTATCATTAATGAAATAATTAAAGATTTAAGAATATACAGAGTTTAATCATGATATAAAGGTAGATATAACATTGACAGGTATGACATGTTTGTTTTTATAGTTATAATTACATATTTGAAGTGAGTTTACATTCTCAAAGAAAACTAAAATAAAATAAAACATTTTCCATATTAAAGAACAGAAACATAAATTTTATATATGGTAAGTTATATGTTCATGAATCTATTTTTGTATTGTATATGTGTTTGTCTGTCTCTCTGTCTGTTTGTCTGTGTCTCTATCTGCATTTGGCTGTGGATTCTTTGTTTATAAATGTAGAAATATATTGCCAGGATTCAGAAAGTAATTATTGCCTCAATAAAAACCCTACACAATTTTTGAGTTCATAGTAAATTGCTACCTTACCTATTAGAAAAAGTTGCTATACGAGGGGTGTCAAAATGACACAGAAATAAGAAAATTTTCTGCCCACATTGACAACAACAATTGATCCTGAACTCATGTATTAGAAGAGAACCATTCCTACAAAGTTGTTCTTTCTCCTCTGTGTGATTTGAATGAAAATGCCTCTCCCAAAACTAGTATATTTGACAGCATGGTAATCACGTGGTCATCATGTGGAGCTATTGGAAAGTCACAGATGTGGCCTTGCTGGAGGATGTGTGCCATTGAAAATGAGGTTTGAGGTTTTAAAGCCCATGCCCTGACCAGAATTCCTCTTTATTTGCTCTCTGTGAATCAGATTATGACGGTCTCTACTACTGTTCCAATGCCATTCCTGTGTGCTTTCTGACATGACAGTCATGAAGTCTAATTTCCCCTGGATCCAGTAGAATAGTAACTAAGGCAACCTTCATGAGCCTGTAATGGTGCATGTGCATACAAAATTATGCACACAGCACAAACACACACACCTGTGCATGCACTGCATTCAAACCTAATTATATAACTAAACTAGCAAATAATGATCAAAAAAGTGCTATGCTTAATTACAAATATATTTTAGAAGTGGTGTATTTCCTTTAAAATTCTTTGTGGATGTTTATTTTTCTGCAGATAAATCATTTGAGAATGAATTTATTCAAGTTATTGTTTTCTCTTTTAAGCATTGAAAACATGCTCCAAATATATGCGATTATTGCAAAATGCTTGAATAGTTCATATATTTAAAAATTCTGTAAACAATACCTCTGAGAATTCAGTGTTTGTTTTGCCATGCCTATTTTTCTTGGTCCAGTGTCTTTAAACACTTATTCTGGTCGCAAATTCAGCATGAAAATGTTATTCATCATGTACCCTTGAGAACAAATAGTTTTGTTCTCTGAAGAACAGAAAAGATTTGTTTATATTTTCTTCAAACATAGTTAAAAATAAAATACATGTTTGTTTTGTATTTAATAGCTTTGAAGATAGATAATGTCTTAGGTAACAAAATCATAGATACTTTTCAAATTTCCTAGACATATAAAAGTTTTTATGAGAATTATTTAATTTGGAGGCCAATTTCTTCAATTACTTCAGCTAATCATTTGTATAGTTACTATATTTTAATACTTTTTCTGGTCTTATTTCCTATATAATACATAATAACAATTATTTAATTAGCAACTACATTAAGTTTTGAAACATAATCTAAGGATACTTTAAATTATAGTGAAAGCTGTGCATAGTTTGCATATGGCTTGTATACAATACAAGTGCTCTTCAATTTTACATAGGGAACTACCTATTCTCAAACTTTGGGAAACAGTGACCAAACTTCCCAGGATTCAGAAAAATGTCAGCACATTGACAAGCAGGTAAGATCAAACATAATCCTTTCTTTGCAACACGGCTTCTCTGATTGATTATCAATTTAGTTAACAACCCCATATATCATGTTTTTTGTTGTAAGCTGTAATTTTTCAACGTTCATAAAATTATTAGCTGAAAACACTGAAGAATAATGTATAATACACTTTATGAGATTGAAAATTTTCAAACTACATACAGATATCAGTCAGAGCCTTATAATTGCAGGTATATTGCTCTTTTTAATTTTATGGTTGTATGTGAATATATTGTATTACTTGTTCCAACAATGTTATAAACTAATTTAGATTTTTTTAAAGCCTGAGATTAAGTCCCCTGTGACATCAGAATTAATTTTTATTTGAAGATAGATACTTTACCATGGTGATTAAGTTTAAATGAGGTCATTAATGTTTCCTCAAAGGTAATGATTTGGGGCCTTATAAGAAAGAAATGTTCACACTACCTCTCAGAGGACAACAATAGAAGGTCACAGGATGAAGGCACCCATTTCTGGCTCAAAGGAGCTAGCCATGCTGACATACTGATCTCAAAGTATGACTCTCTCAAATTATTTGTGTCATACAGAGTGGTGTTGGACATGGGAGCAGTAGAAGACAAAAATTTAACTTGCAGTAAGAAATATCTAATTTTTGATCTCTTAAAAATTTCTATAACTTTATTAGTTTAACAGGCTGGCAAGCCAAGGATGGGTAAGATTCTGGACAGAGCATTACCAACCTAAGACAGAAGTGCATTTCTTTTGATAATGCATATTCCATGATGGTTAGGGAAGGCATTCTTGTTAGAACAACCTAAGACAGGCTCAGTCTTGTTTGAAGTAAAAAAAGGGGGAGAGGTGGAGAGACTTTGGGGCTGCTTGGCAAGAATCTGATATGGGTCAAGGACAAGGAAATGGGCTGCTAGGTAGGAATATGACATTGGTCAAAGACAAGAAAGTGGGCTACATGCAGGAATCTGACATTAGACTAAAGCAAAGAAGCAATTTCAGGTAGGAATTTGAATCTTAGGCTACAACAAGGAAGTAATCTCAGACAGGAATTTAAATATTAGGCTAGAACAAAAAAGTAATTTCAGACAGGAATCTAAATTTTAGGCTAGAACAAGAAAGTAGGCTTCAGACATGAAAATGACCTTGGGCTAGGACAGGGAAGTAGGCTCAGATACTTTGGTCAGCCTGATAAGCCTTTAGAAACAGTGATCACAGGAGTGTTCATGTAATTGGGTTTAATGCCTTTCTTTTTTTCTTTTTTTCTTTTTTTCTTTTTTTCTTTTGACTATCTGTGTTTATTGTATTGCTTGTTCCTTTGACTGCTTGCATCTATTGTATTGCTAGACCCTCAACCTAGAACTGACCTTAATACATGCATGTAATCAAAATGGTATAAAAGCATAAAGGAAGAGGGGGTATTGAATGGGGTGTTCAGCGGGGATGGGGAAAGAGGATGACATCTGTATTGTAAATAAATAAAATATCTAATAAAAAAATTCTGTCACTCTTATTGCTATAAACTTTCTCCTTAGGACTGTCTTTATTTTGTACCATGGATGTTGGTATGTTGTATTTTTAATTTGTTTTCAATTGTAGAAAAAAAATATTTTTTTTCTTGATTTCTCTGTTTTTCCAATTTTATCTAGACATCCACTGTTAGTTTATCTTGGGGTTACATAACATCTGAAATTTCTAATTTTATAAAAATTCATCTTTCTTTTGAGTTTGATATAATTTATTATGCTATTTTAATTTTCCTAAATCTGGTGATGTTGCTTTGTACTTAAATTTATGACCAATTTTATAAGAAGTATTATGGATTTTAAGAAAAATGTCATCTTTTTAGTGTTGTGTTAGAATGTCCTACAAATGTACCTTAGATACAATTAGATTTATAATACCATTTAACTTGAGAATGTCTCTATTTACATTTAGTTAAATGTCATACATATTGGTAAGAGTGGGGTATTAAAGTTACTATCAGTATGTTGGGGTCAATCTGCATTTTAAAACCCAATAGTATTTCTTTTACAAAAATAGATTTCCCTATATTTGGTGCATTAATATTTGAATTGTAATTTCCAGTTGATGGAATTTTCCTTTAATTGAAATCTAATTTTTTTCAAGTATTAGGATAATTTTGTCTGTTTGTCTTTTTGTCTCATTTGCTTTAATATCCTCCCAAACCTTAACCTTAATGATATAACTAGTGTTAAAAATGGGGTGACATTTTTTGAGGCAGAAAAATGATTGAGCCTTTCAGGACAAGGCAATTAAGCATTATCTTTTGGTAGGGGAATTTGAATATTGAGAGTTATTATTTGACACTTCTATACCAGTATTGTATTTTCTTAAAAAACTTTCGTTTAATCATTCTGGCATTATATATTACTAGAACCTTATGAGTATGTTTATTCTTCTCTTCAGACAGAAGTAGTCAATCTAGAATCCGCTGTAGAGATGGATGAGTACAGATAAATTTCATAAATGTGTTTTTCTCACCAAGTATTTTTCATTCTCCTACAACTTTTTGTGTCTCTGGGAATGTCTACCTTGAATTCTGGCTCAGACCCTATACACTGCAATGGCCAGGGGTATAAAGGCTATGATGGTGTATAATTACTGTAGGAGCAATTACCTGGAGTTTTACATCTGGCTGTACATGTCTCTATAGGTGTTAGACTTGTTTATATTAGGTGAGCCAAAAAAAATCTGTATTCATTCCTGTAGTTCTTACTTAATTTTCCATTTCCAGACAATGAATGCTTTAACAGAAGAAAACACAATATTAAAGAACATAAAACATAGTTTTTTCAACATAAAATCATAGCTATTAGACAAGTTTCCTTAACTCATTCTAAACTTTAAAACAATTTCCATAGAAGTTTTATTAAAGAGAGATACCTCTAGATATTACAAGGGCAAGATATTACACCAGCTTCAGAATTGTTTCAGTAGCAAACCAGAGTAAGAAATAGCAGTCTCAACAATGCACCCGTGGGATATCTACATTTGTTTGACATAAAATCACTCAAATTCCAAGGCAAAACAGTCATCCTAACACACTACATTACCTCCTAAGTACTGTGTACGCTATACCTTTTGTGTAGCATTCACCACTAAAATCCCTTGATACACAAACTACCTTTGTAGAGAAGACATAAATTAGCACATAATTTTCTATTGTTAAGCTCAGTTTTGCACATAATATTCATGTTCAACGTGGTTGTATTAAGGTCAGCATCCTCTAACAAATGATGAAGCAGAATTTACTTTCTATCTACAATGCTATGTGTTATGCTCACTAGTTATTGACTTCCTGACCTTTTCAAATGACACTATTATTCTCTAAATGCTCTAACAGATTGGGTTGGTTTTCTTTTCACTTATCCAGCTATCAAAGTCCCTCAATGACATGAATAATCTCATAATATTGCTTATGACAACAATAACCATACAACATATTTGGCAAGCAGAGCCAGAAAAGTCAAGATATGGATGCTTCTCTGTTTCTCACTAATTTGCTTCAATACCCTGCCCAACATGTGGCAACTAAATGTCCCAATTATATACTTCAAGCTGTTGGAAAGACTGACATTTATTTGTACTTATAACTTTTGTTATATATTAAACAAAGGTAACAAAGTTGACATTTCTCCGAACTTAGTGCACAATACAATTTGGAGGTGAAAGGTAGATTGTGAAACATCCATAAACATCAAATATAAAGATATTCCTGAGAAAAGAAAGGTAATTTTGAGACTGTCATTGGTTCCTTTCTTTCTTTCTTTCTTCCTTCCTTTCTTTCTTCCTTCCTTTCTTTCTTTCTTTCTTTCTTTCTTTCTTTCTTTCTTTCTTTCTT